>NW_022589717.1:33306633-33662477 GCF_004348235.1 Phoca vitulina
GAAAGAAAGAAAGAAAGAAAGAAAGAAAGAAAGAAAGAAAGAGAAAGGCAAATATGTGAGGTGATGAAAGTGTTAATTAACTCTATGGGAAGACTCCTTTCACAATGTAGACATGTATCAAATCATCATGTACATTTTAAATATCTTACAATCTTATTTGTCAACTATATATCAATAAAGAAAAAAAATAGCCTCATGACTCTTAAAATACCAGTTAGAAGAGGCCAAAAATGTTTTCACTTCTTTACTTCTCTTTCAAGCCTACATGGCTTTCAGAGTACATTTTACCCATAATTAATATCCAGATGCTCTTATAGTTAAGTGCTTATCCCTTGAATTCCAGCATGGCAAGATCAGCCACAGTCAGGACTAGGAAAGGCTATAAAGACATATTTTATCATTAATGTCCTCACAGGCAGGGCTGGCCACTGTCTTAGTCTGCTCAGGCTGCCATAACAAAATACAATAGAGTGAGTGGATTAAAGAACAGAAATTTATTTCTCACAATGCTAGAGTCTGGAAAATCCAAGATCAAGGTGCCAGCAGATTTGGTTCCAGCTGAGAGCTCTCTTCCTGGTTTACAGACAGCCACCTTTTCACTGTGTCCTCACTTTACCTTTCCTCTGTGTGTGCACACAAAGAAAGGAAATGATTTCTCTTTTTTCTTCTTCTTAAAAGGCCACTAATCCCATCATGAGAATTCAACCCTTATGACTTAATATAACCCTAATTATCTCCCAAAAGCTGCACCTCTTCTTCATACCAGAACATTGGGAGTTAGAGATTTAATATATGAATTTAAGGAAGATACACATTCAATAATAGCTATCCTACAGTTGGTTCCAAAGTTCCCAAGACTAACAACCAATTTCAAGATTGTAGTTCAATTCAGAATTATGAACTTCCTCATGAGCTCTGAATGTGACAAGAACCATAAGTGGTAGTTTCTTGTTCCAAGGTTAATGTCAGGCTTGTGGTAACCACCTACATTCTCCATCATACATGAATAAGTCTTTGAAATTTTCACAATCTTGGGTCATGATGAATCTTTATTAGCTTTGGGTATTCTTGTGGATTCCAAATTAGGACATATTGAAGAATAGCAGCCAAAGAGGTAGATGCTTAGGTAAAGACAGGGGATTGAACATACATATTTAATTTGAACCCTTCCTGAGACTACACCAAAACTACAATTAAAAGATTTTTTTTTAATGCATACGGGCACCTGGGTGGCTCAGTCGGTTAAGCATCTGACTCTTGATCTCAGCTCAGGTCTTAATCTCAGGGTCATGACTTCGAGCCCCACATTGGGCTCCATTCTGGGCATGGAGTCTACTTAAAAAAATTAAAAAGGCGTATACCAGTAGACACACAGATCAATGGAACAAAATAAAAACCCCAGAAATAAACCCACAATAATAATTAACTTATGACAAAGGTGACAAGAATATACAATGGGTAAAAGACTTGACAGTGCTGGATTTCAAAGTAGAAGTTTTAAGGTCTCATTTCCATTGAGGGCAACTCAGCCTCTTATGGCCACAGGGCCTATGCTTATTTCCAGGAGTCATATAAAAAACAATGCATAATTCCTTAATGGAAAAGAGAATGGCATTTCCTCCTTTGTTCCAGCTAGTCTGTTAATCCTCTCTCTTAGAGTAGGGATTTGTAGGTCTAGATTTATATCATAAATTGAGATCCAGTCCATATCCATATGGAGCTCAGCATGATGCTACAGTTCAGCATATGACCAAATTTACTGGCTCTGTGGGGCAAGCCAAGAAGACTTTGGATGTGGCATTAAATCACCTCTTTAGAGATGTAGTAGGTGGGGATGCAAGGAATCATCTGGGAGGTACACCAATCTGGCACTCAAAGAATGGTAGACAAAAGATAAGTAATGCATTGCCGCAGAAATAGATCAGTACAGAAGATGAGTTTCTAGATATGTCAAGGCTAATACCTAGAATGAACTAACGTAACACTTGGAGGGGAAAGTTATCAAAAAGATAAGCTTTATCTGAATTATTAGCTGAACAAGGAAACTTGGAAGCCTAAGTCAAATGCTCAGGGGTAAATTGTATATCAGATCCCGAGAATAATAAAACAAACTGGACATAAGCGGATTGAATAAGAAAGAATCAGAGAAGCAATCATGAGTTTCAAATACTTAAATATTTGTTTTGTGAAGAGGAATTAGAATTACTTCTGAGATCTCTTATTTTTGGAACTGCGTATAACCCACTGAATCTATGCTGTGATCAGTCCACAAGGAAGGATGGATCTCCGCTCAAATTTGGTTCATATGTAGAGATGGTGCATCACTATACACACACTAAGAGTGCATGGAAAGGTTTATTACTCATATAACAAAGCTTCCAGGGAAAGCAATGCAGGTTCCCAGGCAGGTCTGAAAATGGCTTGAGGACAGCAGGGAAAGGATATTAGCTTAGCTTTTACTGTAATAAAGCAATGGGGTTGGAGAGAGGAGTCCCTCAAGCAGATCAATGTTTGTGTGGTTCAAACTTTCTGCTGGTGTCAAAGGAGGAAATAAACTGGATTTTCTTATAAGCTTGCCCAGATGTAGGTAAAGTGAGTGATGGGGTTTGAAAGCTGTCAACAGTCAAACATCAATAATAAGGTCAAATTCTTTATTACAATCTAGTATACTGAATTTTGAAATAGTAGAAGTTATACTTAAGAAGAAAAATCTAATTTGTACAGATTGTAAATATTAAAATGATGAAGAATTTATGGAAGGCTGATTATTGTCTTCTTGAGATTCTATGGCTATACCTTTGTGTAATAAATAAGGTGCCTTAGAAACACCTAATTATTTCAATTCCTAGATTAAACAAAGATGGTCTCAAATGCAGAACTTTAGAGGAATATTATAATTGTTTTTGTACAGCATATGATACAATACTCATATTATAAGAGTTAAATAATAACTAAATTAGATGAATATTTTTACCACTGTTTTAGTTCCAAATCAGATAAATCCACAATGAGTTGGAAGAATAAATGAAGGTGAACAGAGCTTCATTTAAGTAAAACCAATCTGGATAATTCAAGAAACGCACTTGATTCAAAGATATCTTTTAAGTTTGAGAGTTCTCAGATATCAGTTTTAAGGGAATATTTCCACTTCAATACCTATTTGATAGTAATTTGTTTTTTAATTACTGCTCATTTTTGCATAATATTCCATATACATAAGAAAATGTCTCTTTGTCTTATAATTATAATCTCATTGTCTATAAGTCTTATGTTAAAGATTACCAGTCAGTGCCCAGTGTACTACCTTCTGAGAAAAAAAGTAATCACACATATATGTCAAAATAACACTAGCTAAGGGTTGCAATAAAAGCAAATGAATAAATATGCATGTTTATTATTTTTGTCAGGGTATATATTTTTAGCTCTGAAAAATGCTTTAAACTTAAATATGATGGCAAACTAAATGTTAACCTATGACTGCCTGAAATCCTACAATTGAAGGAGATTAGATTGAAAATTGACAATATTACAAAATAGTGTACAGTTGACCCTTGAACAACACGGGTTTGAACTGCACAAGTCTATTTATATGTGGATATTTTTTAATAAATAGAATATAGTAGTGTAAGTATATTTCCTTTCCTTATGAGTTTGTTAATAGCATTTTCCTTTCTCTGGCTTATTTTATTGTAAGGTTATAGATTACAGGGTCTAATACATATAACATACCAAATATGTGTTAATGGACCATTTGTGTTATCAGTAAGGCTACCAGTCAAGAGTAGGCTACCAGGAGTTAAGTTTCTGGGGAGTCAAAAGTTATACATGGATGAGAGGCAGCATTCATGGAGACTCCTCTCCAGGAACAAAGGAGGTGGCTGGTGCCATTTCCCTCCCCTCCCCTCAGCATAAACACAGAGCCACCTGAGGGAGTAGTTCAGTGTTGACAACTTGTTTACACCAAGCTCCCACCCCCTACCCCGGGGCTCTAGAGAAACTGCCCTTCTCAGTCAAGCCTGCCTCAGTCCCAGAGTGGTGGGCCCCTCCCCCAGAAGACCAGCACAGACCCCTACCCACACCACATTTTCCAACCAGAGAGTTCTGCAGTGCCTCAGTTATGGTGGAGTTAGGGTCAGGTCTCACTTCTCAAGCAGACAAAAACGCATCTACTTAAAACTTGCCACATTCAGGCCAGGGACCAAACACTGCCCTCAACTGGCAAGGAGAGCCTCTGTAGACAATTGGCCTAAAAGACAGAGCAGCCACAACACAACAGCATAGTACTCACAACACACACTGGAGACATTCCCTGAATCCTCAGGCACTGAGCACTACATGACTTCTTCATAAGGCCATTATTTTCAGGAGCAGGAGAAATAACTGGCTTTTCTAACATACAGAAGAAGGCAGACTTAAACAAAATGCCAAGATGGAGAAATTTATCCCAAATGAAAGAACAAGATAAGGCCACAGCCAGAGATCTAAGCAAAATAGATATAAGTAACATGTCTGATGGAGAATTTAAAGCAACAATCATAAAGATACTCACTGGGCTTGAGAAAGGAATAGAAGACATCAGGGAGACACTAACCATAGAGATAAAAGAGTCAAAAAAGAATCAATCAGAAATGAAGAATGCAATAAATGAGATTGGAAACCAGCTTGATGCAATGAACAGCAGGCTGGAAGAAGCAGAGTAATGAATTAGTGATATAGAAGACAAAAAATGGAAAATAATGAAGCCAAATGAAAGAGAGAAAGAATTAGGGAACACAAGAATAAACTTAGGGAACTCAGTGACTCCATCAAACGTAGTAACGTTTGTATTATAGGAGTCCCAGAAGAAGAAAAGAGAGAAAAGGGAGAAGAAGATTTATTTCAAGAATTAATAGCAGAAAATTTTTCTACTCTGGGGAAGGAAACAGACATCCAGATCCAGAAGGCACAGAGAATTCTCATCAAAATCAACAAAAGCAGACCAACACCAAGACATATTGTAATTAAATTTGCAAAATATGGTGATAAAAAAATCTTAAGAGCAGAAAGACAAAAAAAGTCCTTAATTTACAAGGGAAAACCCATAAGGCTAGCTGGAGATTTCTCAACAGAAAGTTGTTAGGTCAGAAGGGAGTGACATGTTATTTTCAAAGTGCTGAATGAGAAAAATCTGCAGGCAAGAATATTCTATCCAGAAAGGCTATCATTCAGAATAGAAGAAGAGATAAAGAGCTTCCCAGACAAACAAAAACTAAAGGAGTTTGTGACCACTAAACCAGCCCTGCAAGAAATTGTTAAAGGGGATTCCTTAAGTGCAAAGGAGATGCCAAAAGTGACAAAGACAAGAAAGGATCAGAGAAAATCTTCAGAAACAATGACAAAACAAGTAATAAAATGGCACTAAGAACATATCTATTAATAATTAATTTGAATGTAAATGCACTAAACACTCCAATCAAAAGAGGTAGGGTGTCAGAATGGATTAAAAAAAAAAAAGACCCATCTCTATGCTGTCTACAAAAAACTCATTTTAGACCTAAAGATAACTGCAGGTGGAAAGTGAGGGAGTGGAGAAACACTTTTTATGCAAATGGCTGTCAAAAGAAAGAAAGACAAAGAAGGGCATTATATATTCTCAAAGGGGACAATCCAACAAGAAGATATAACAACTGCAAATATTTATGCACCCAAAATGGGAACACCCAATATATAAAATAATTAACAACAAACACAAAAGAACTCATTGATAAAAACACAATAATAGTAGGAGAGTTTTACAACCCACTTACATCAATGGACAGATCATCTGAACAGAAAATAAACAAGAAAACAATGGCTTTGAATGACACACTGGACCAGATGGGCTTAAAAGATATATTCAGAACATTCCATCCAAACCAGCAGAATACACATTCTTTTCAAGTGCACATGGAATATTCTCCAGAACAGATCACATATTAGATCACAAAACAGGCCTCAACAAATACAAAAAGGTTGAAATCATACCACACACCTTTTCTGGCAACAGTGCTATGAAACTAAAAATAAACCACAAGAAAAAATTTGGAAAGACCACAAATACATGGAGGCTACACATCATGCTGCGAAACAATGAGTGGGTCAACCAGGAAATCAAAGAAGAATTACAAAAATACATGGAAACAAATGAAAATGAAAACACAATTGTCCAAAACCTTTGGGATTCAGCAAAAGTGGTCATAAGATGGAAGTATATAGCAATACAGGCCTACTTCAAGAAGCAAGAAAAATCTCAAATAAACAACTTAACTTTACACCTAAAGGAGCTAGAAAAAAAGCAACAAATGAAGTTTAAAGCCAGCAGAAGAAAGGAAATAATAAATATTAGAGCAGAAATAAATTATAAAAAACTAAAAAAGAACAATAGAATGGATCAATGAAACGAGGAGCTGATTAATGGAAAACATTAATAAAATTGATAAACCTGAAGCCAGACTTATCAAAAAGAGAAATGACCCAAATAAATAAAAATCACAAATGAGAGAGGAGAAATAACAACCAACACCACAGAAATACAAACAATTATAAGAGAATATTATGAAAAACTATATGCCAACAAATTGGACAACCTGGAAGGATTGGACAAATTCCTAGAAACATATAAACTGCCAGAACTGAAACAGAAATAAATAGAAAATTTGAACAGACTGATAACCAGCAAAGAAATTGAATCAGTAATCAAAAAACAAAAACAAAAACAAAAACAAAAGCAAAAAAAACTCCCAACAAACAAAAGTCTGGGGTCAGATGAATTCACATGCTAATTCTACCAAACATTTAAAGAAGAGTTAATACCTTCTCAAACTGTTACAAAAAATAGAAGAGGAAGGAAAAATTCCAAATTCATTCTATGAGGCCAGGATTACCCTGATACCAAAACCAGATAAAGACTCCACTAAAAAAAGAGAACTACAGGCCAATATCCCTGATGAACATGGATGCAAAAATTCTTAATAAAATACTAGAAAATCAAATCCAACAGTACATTAAAAGAATCATACACCACAATCAAGTGGGATTTATTCCTGGGTTGCAAGGGTGGTTCAATATTCACAAATCAATCAATGTCATATATCACATTAATAAGAGAAAGAATAAGAACCATGTGAACATTTCCATAGATGCAGAAAAAGCATCGACAAAGTACAACATCCATTCATGATAAAAACAAAGTAAGTTGAGAGGGACGATACCTCATATCATAAAGGCCATATATGAAAAACTCACAGCTAATATCTTCAATGGAGCAAAACAGAGCTTTTCCTCTGTGGTCAGAAAAAAGACAGGGATGTCCCTCTCACCACTGTTATTTAACATAATAATGGAAGTCCTCGCCACAGCAATTAGACAATAAAAGGTGTGCAAATCAGCAAAGAAGTCAAACTTTCACTACATGCAGATGACATGATACTCTATAAAGAAAACCCTAACGACTCCACCAGAGTTAAAAAAGTTTTATGTGGATTTTCAACTGTGGTGGGGAGGGTGGGAGGAGGAGTCTGTGCCCCTAACCCCCATGTTGTTCAGGGGACAACTGTACTTAGATCCACCTAGCAGAATGATCTTCTATATTCCTCAATATTTTCAAGAGGAGGATTAAATCAGGCATATGTGTGCCATTTTGCACACACCCACCTCACCAATCTTTGCGATAGATCAAAAATTACTGAAGCAGAGGGTCTGACTTTGCTGATCCATCATTCCCATATCATTACACCTATGGTTCCCAGGTGAGTTAACAGTTTAAGGTTGTGTGTACTTGGGACTACCAGATCTCCTCTGCTATCTTGAAGTAATCATTGAGTCCAATCACATGCTACTAAAAAAGCAGCATTACAATATTCTAGTACACTGCAATTTGACATGGAGCAAGTACCAGCCCCAACAAATCTTCAGCTCAGTATTGTTTTCAAAAAACTGAAGAGAAAATTCTCACCACATTACCATTTCAGTTAAATAATTCCACAGTAAGGCAGCTCTCCACTTAATTTTCAATCTATGTTTTTAGTAAAAGGTACATTTGAAGATTGAACCCTTCTCTGTATATATTTCATTCCAATAAAAGTACCTAGTACTTTTTTTGAGATAGCTGCTTAATATTTTTATACTCTTTTTTCTCCATTCCTAATCAATACGGTTACATAAACTTTATGAAGGGACACAAAGTTTTTTCATTCCAATTTCACACATGATGCAGGTGCTTCAGAATAGAGTTTGGAACTAATCACTGGGAAAGAATGGAAGAGATGAGAAGCTAGAAGTATGAATCTGCAACTGATCATTGAAACATTGCATTATGAAACTGAATTCAATAAAGCGATCACTGGCTATTCTGATAATCCTGCAAAAATGATTGGTGGTGAACTAAAATTCAAGGTAAATAAGTAGAAATAGCCTCCCCCAATAAAAATCCATAGTGAATTTTTTACTCATGTATAGTTAGTAAAGAAACTGTGGAAAATACTTAAAATAAAAAGAGAAAATTAAAATCATATAATCCTCTCATTTAGTAATATCTCCCTACTATTAACATGTTAGAGTTTTACTTCCAATAATACTAGTTTGTGTGTGTGTGTGCGCACGCGTGTGTGTGTGTGTGTGAATGTGTCCCTAAAAATATTGCTGTATATTTTGTGTCTGCATATAAAGATAAATAGGCAAATAGAAGTATGCTGCTAGCTTTCATTTTACCTAGTGTTACACTATAATTTTTCATGCTGTTAAATTTCCTTCAAAATTACTAATTTTGGGGTGCCTGGGTAGCTCAGTCAGTTAAGCAACCAAATCTTGATTTGGCTCAGGTAATGATCTCAGGGTCCTGGGTTTGAGCCCTGTGTCCAGCTCCACATTCAGCCTCTCCCTCTGCCCTTCCCCTGGCACTCTCTCTCTAAAATAAATAAAGTCTTTAAAAAAATACTAATTTTATGTAACTATATAATTTCCCATATTATCGATATGTTACAAATTATTTTTCCCCCATTATCAAACATTAAGTTTGTGTCCAAGGAGAGGGTTGAATGTGTTTGTCATAAATAATATGTCAACAGTCATATAGTTGTATATAAAGATTTGTACTCATCTCCTGGTATTCCTTTGAATATAAGAAGTGCTTTTCTGGGTCACAGTATTTGCCATTAAATACTTATCCATATTTCTTCACAAATGGGTCACACCAGTTTACAGTCCCATCAGCAGTTCATCATAATGGCCTTTGTACCACACCCTTACCATCACTGAAATTGCCCTCTTAAAAAACAACTTCTACAACATTATACAGGATTATGATACACTGTTTCAAGGTTTTTTCTATGATTATTTTTCTATGATTTCTATGAGGCCAGGTATATTTCTTTTCTGTGAATTACAGCTCCATGTTCTTTTTATATTTTTATATTGAATTACTAAAGAGCTTTTTGTTATTATTTATTTGTAGGGACACGGTTTTAAAAACTAATTATTTTTAAGTTCTACGTTCACTGTCTAAAATCAAATGAGTCTGCTTCAAATAAGCATTACTAACTCGCCTATATTTTTAAATAAGCAAAAGATTAGACACAGAAAAGAATACACCAAAAGAACATTTCTTGCTTTCCTCTTTCACAGAGACCTCTAGGCATGTTTTTTGTATTTGCATCTTTAACTTGAGTAGAATACATACATTTTACATGAGACCAGGAGTCATCATTTTTCTCTGACATCCCCTTCATCTTTTTGAGATCTCACTGTGCATAATGGATGTGTCCACTTACACAAGTACAATGAAATTTGATGAATTGTGGAAAAGCATTCTTTTGTGGGGAAAGAGTGACACACATATCTTTGGAATGCAAGGAATTTGACCCTAAGTAGACAGAGTCACATTTTATGTAAATAGTGCTCTAGGGCAGTAACTTTCATCAACTTAAACCACTATGTTCATTTTAGAGAAATAACAAAAGAATTGCTAAATTTTTCATAAGCTTTCATTAAAGAGAAGGACGATGTTCACCAAGCAAAAGTTGGTGTTGAAACTACAAATGCAATGTTGTGTGGGGAATTCCATGTCCAGAATCTGCCCTCTTGACAACAGGACAGTTTTTGACCTTTGACTTTTAACAAATTGTGGTCAAGTTAAAACACTACCTGGAAATCCTCCAGTTAACATCTGCATTATATTGCAACTATGTTAAGAAATAGGAGAGAAAGATACTGAAATGTGAAAATCGTTTGATCAAAATATTTCAATTTCGTTAAATGGCATGAGTTGCTTATATAATACACTATTTTTAAAAATCCACCAGCCAATTAAAGACAGATTGCATGGATAAAAACATATGCAAGAATGAAGACCTAAACAATATGTTTTTAAAGTAGGTTTGATGTATTTATGCAAATATTTCCCTGATTATAGTCACAAGGGCCCATGCCATATGCATAAAAAAGATTATATATTAGGTCATAAAAGACTTCATAAATCTAAAAATGTAGAAATAATACAAAAAGCATTCTCTGGCCATAATACAACGAATTCAGTAATTAATACAAAATATGAAACAAAAGTCTTTCCATTTAGAAATCATTTTATTTGTTTAAATTTTAAAAACTAAAATCTTGTTTAAAAAACTTCTAGATCAAAGAACTGTAAACCCAAAATTTAAAATATCCAGAAAGTAATGATAATGGAGATAGTATATATTTTGGATGTAAACCATAAAAAAGAAGAAAAAATGAATAAATATAGAAATAAAAGCAAAAATGAATGAATTAAAACCCCAAAAAATGGGGAAAAGCAAATTAGAACTAATAACAAAATTTATTTATTAAAATAAAACAATAAAAGTAATAAAAATCAAAAATAGATCAAGTCTTAGCTATTATGATCAAGAAAAAGAAAGAATGAAGGAAACCAGGTGCACAGAAAGAGAGCTCACAAGAACAAAATAAGCATTGAAACAGAGTAATTTTAAAATGTTAAAACATAACAAATTTAAATCTTGGATGAAATAAGTATTTTCCGGAAATAAGTATTTTCTGGAAAAATATAATATACCAAATTTGGCCACAGAATCTACATAAATCCTTAAAAAAAATCAAACTATAAGTTAAATATAAAAGAGATTTTCCCCAAAATAATAAACAGTAGGCCTTGACAGTTTTACAGAGCATTTTTTTAAACTTAAAAAACAAATAAGCTATTCTAAATCACACTTAAAATAAGATTGCAAATTACTCTAATAAAGTGTCAGTTACACTGATATTAAAATATAAAAAAGATTGCAAACTGGCAAATAAGCAAAAAAGAAATGCTGACCAATTTTCACTATTTAAGAAAATCTTAAATAAAATAGTAGTAAGCCCATCTAGCAGCACATTAAAATAACAGAGCATCAAGGACAAGTGAAATTTATTGCAGTAGGAAATCTTTTATTACATTTAATTCTCTGTATTGACCCAAGGTGAAAAATCACATGATTATTTTCCTGGTTGCTGAAATGGCATTTGATAAATTCTCTATTGATTTTTTTATTTACAAAAAAAAGCAAAAAATAAAAATCAGCGAAATGTTCACTAACACACATGGGTGCACACATGTGCACACGTATACACATCAAGCCCTGAAACCATCACACCAGATAGAAAAACAACACTGGGAGCAGGAACAAGATGAAAATGCTCACCATTACCATGACTAATGAACAAGGTGCTAGAGGTTATTAGCCATTGCAATTACAGTACAAAATTTATTTATTTATTTTTAAAGATTTTATTTACTCATTTGACAGAGAGAGAGACAGCACGAGCAGGGGGAGTGGCAGGCAGAGGGAGAAGCAGGCTTCCCACTGAGCAGAAAGCCCAACATGGGGCTCAATCCCAGGCCCCTGGGATCATGACCTGAGCTGAAGTCAGATGCTTAACCAATGAGCCACCCAGGCACCCCTACAAAATTTATTTTTTATTAGAAGTTTAAAAATGAAAGAATGAAGTAACATTAACACTCTTTGAAGATGATATAATTGAACAATTGGAAAATCCAAGATAAGTTATAAGTGAAAAAAATAACGTAACTACACAGCATGAAACCATAAGGTATTAAAGAAATGTAGTTGTATTTTTTGATAACAGTAGAGAAGGAAGATCTTTCTAATCATGACTCAAAGTGCAGAGGTCATTAAAGTAAGATTGATAAAATTATCAGTGAGTTTTTAAATGCCACCATAAGAAAAATGAACCCCAAAGACACCATAAGCAAAAAGAAAGACACATCTCATTCCTAAAAATGAAAAAACCTTGTTGTAGGCAATGTGTAATCCCCAAATATGTAAATACCTAGAAATCAAGAGGAAAAAAGTCAACAGTTCAATAGAAAAATAAGCAAAGACATGAACAATTCATTGAAAATTAAATAAAAATATCTCCTGAGAAATAAAAATTGTGCAACCTCATTCATCATAAGTGAAATCTTCATTAAAATACAATGACATTTTTACCTATCATTTAGGTCAATATCCAAAATGTTTGACAAAACACTCTGTTGGGGAGGTTATACGGAAAAAAAGCATTTTCATTCATTCTCGGTAGGAGTACAAAATACCACAACTCCTATGGAGGATAATTTGACAAAATTAATAAAATTAAAAATGCATTTACCCTTTTATCCAGCAATGTTTCTTATGGGAATTAATCCTGCAGGAACACCTGAAATGATTTACACAGAGGGTTATTTTCCTATAGTACTTTTGTGTTAGCAAAAGATTCAGTGACAACTAGCTATTTTCATCTAAAGAGGACTGATTAAATAAACTGGTATAGTTACGTATGTGAAGATTAGGAAAAAGAAAAAAAAAAAAGACCAAAGAAGGTTCTATACTCTGATATGGAAAATCTCTAGGACATACAGTTAAGTTAAAAAATTATATTCAAGGTACATAACAGTGTCATATCTTTTGTATAGGAAGGTAATAATATATCTTTATGTTTGCCTATACTTACATAGAGAAACACTGGAAGGTTACACAATAACATAATAAAACAGGGTTCCTTAAGGGAGTTCAGTTAATATAGGGTGATCAGGACAGGGGTGATGACTAAATGTCTGAATGCATATCTTTGTATATATCACTTGGATTTGAACTTTATAAATAGACTGTAAACTCAAAAAATATTTTTAATTCAATAGGTATACAATATCTGCCCAAAGTACAAAATATTATATAATAGAAAGGCTGCATAGCAGGTACTTAGTGAAATTTTGTTCAGAGAGTGAATGCATAAGAATAACAATTGTCTCCAAAAAAACAAATGGAAGGAAGGAAAGAGTGGAGGAATGTAAGGAGACAGAGACAAGGAAGGAGGGAGGGATAAATTCCACTTGACTTGTAAAGTGTTTGCATCTTCCACTTTTATTTGAAGTTAATTTTAAGTATAGCATTTGATGTCCTATCAGTGAACATTTCATGTGAGTGCCAATAGAGAGTTTCTTTAAGTAATGCTATTTCGAACCTAAAAGCATATATCCTCTTATGAATACATATTGTGTGATTATTGAGATACCTTTCAAATATATACATGCACCATGCATGCAAAGTATTAAGTGCTTCATTCAAAAGAAAATTTGAGGTGGGTAGCCCTATTACTTAACTTGGTGTTTTCAATCATAATACAACTTGATTTAAATTTTTAAAATTAGCTTCTAAGAGTTGTATTTCCATTCAACTTGGCTGCATGTTTGAAATGTATGTTAGCCTCATTCCTCATACGATGCTTTTAAGGGGATATTAGAACTGTGCTCCATTTTTCAGATTGGCACTATGTATGTGTTTATGTAGAAATAAGAATGCTTATATGTTCATTACTACAACTAAAAAAATGTACCCACAATATAAAAAGAAAATTTCAAGCAGTATAATACAGTTTGAGTGAAAGATTCAAGCAGTAAAAAATTAGATGTTTTTGAGAAGATGGGGAATTCCACAGGTATATCATCCCAACTGTGATTTGTTGCCTTCAGTAAGTAGCTCCTGGCTGAACTTTAATCACACATAATCAATTAACTGCTAAATGTATCCGGCCATGTATGGGGAAGGCTGTAGCTGCAGAGGGGTTGGACATCTATTCTTCGGATAGCACACTTTGTCCAAAGAGTATAGCAATAGGTATGGCACGAAGCTAACGTTCAGACCGCAAAACATGTGAGTGTATGAGGAGTGGAAGAGTCCTTGATATGTTGCCCAGCAGAATGTCAACAATGTATGGACAAGTTGGCCCTTGATTTCCATTCTTTTCCCCCTTTCCCACAGGGGTGCTTATAGTGATTGTCCTGAACCTGAGCAATCATTGTGTATTGAGCATATGCAAGGCAAATAGCTTTCTATATTCATCAATTTCTGGATCAAGGGGTGCCATACCTGGACTTCATGGAGCCACCCCAGCACCATCCCATGAGGTGCAAGTCTCGCATATCACTAGAGACCTGGTCTTGCTGCTGTGACTAGATCCGGCTTTTGGATTGTTTCCCTTAGATAAGTGTTATATTTTTTATATTGATCTTTATTCATTTTATCCTGAATGAATAAACGAGGTGGAGGTATTCTGGATCAGAGCCAGTCTATCATTATTCACTTAAAAAGTAAATAATGACATTGTGATCCCTCATACCCTGATTCTTACCTCAGGGGTGACACGAGAAAAGCCAGATAAAATGTTCTACTGACACAACCTTCAAAGTCTGTATCTCCAAAGGAATGGAGAACAATGGATTTTCTTTGTTTATATCCAGTAGAAAGACAGCTGTCTGTCTCTCCAGGGGAAGGAGAAGAGGAAAAAGAAAAACAAAACAAACAAACAAAAAACCTTTTGCTCCTTTGAGAGGAGATGGCAAGAATCCTGAGAATGTAAATACATCTTTCCAAGGGCCAGATAAACATTGGATGTCTCCTGCTTTTGTGACCTAGAGATATTGCCAATCCCTGGACTTCAAAGATTTGGGAATGTAAATACCTAGGAAGAGAGCTCTCCATGTAGGGGTTAATGTAGAGCATGGAATCAGCCATAATACCTGGCTTGCTAAAATGTAACGCAGAGGCCGCTGGGGGCAAGGGAGGGTATCGGAGAAGGGCACGGGCCTTTGGAACGCGGGGGCCGTGAGACCACTCTGCCCTCGGAATGCTGCGGGAAGTTACCTTCCCCGAAGCTCTCTTAGCCTGAACAGTGGCCCTGTGATCTAAGAGATGTATGCATTGTCCCTTAGGCTATGTTTAGCAGAACACGCAGATTAGCATCTTATCTTTCCCGTAAATCCTCTCAATTTCAGTAAGACCCCTTGTCACACATCACGTGCTTGAGAAACAGTGCTAAGGATTTGTGATTATCCTAAAGGACCAATAAAAGCGGGAGCAAAGAAGAGCAAAGGGTCTTCGTCTCTGAGCGCTGACCCCCTTGTCTTCTCCTCGCTTTCACCACTAAGTTTGGAGTCATCTTTCATCCATCAGGACAAGGATTGCTGGCCATTCCCGGCACTCCAGTCACTCTGGCATCTTGAAGCTTAACCTAGGGACGTAATCCAAATGGCCACAGACATAATTTTTATGATATGTGAAGAATAAAATGCTTCCAGGAAAAGTGAAAGCAAACATTTCCTAACTTTATGTTCTGTTAATCTCCCTCTTTCAGAAGGCTAGGCCTTCTTACAGGAACACTGAGAAATCCAAGGAGTTTTATTTGCCAACAAGAGGGAGAAAGTATATGTTTATGCAGCAAAGACAATAATTAAGCTCAAAATTGGTGACTAATATTCTTGGCTGTCATAATCATTAGTATTGTTCACTAATATTTTTATTACCTTCTTGCTCTCCTCTTTCGGTCATGGGGTAAAATTGTACTTAACTGTCCCTTGAAGTTAGACGTAATCCTGTGACTCCTATTGACCTATAATATGGGAGTGAAAGGAATATGTCATTTGCAGGTAGAAAGCTTGAAAAACCAGGGCACTATGATCTCTTCCCTAAATGATAGACACCCTGACACCTGGCATTCCTGAGTGAGGATGATGTGGCCTGGAGCCCAAAGCCAATCCCTGAAATACATATAGAGTGAGCAGAAAACTAAACCTTTGATGTTTTAAGTTATTCAGATACTGTGGTTGCTTGTTATACGGCATACATAGAACTATCCTTTCTGACATAAATACATATAAAGTAATTGAAAAAATGTTATTGATCTAAAGTTCTAAAAGTTGATACACTTTGAGCTGTTTTCTCCTCTGGGATATGTCCCTCCCTTCCTGGAGCGACATGAAATGTTCAAGAAATTAATTTTCCAGAGATTGCATTTCGGGGGTCAGCACAACCCAAGAAGTCTGATCCATTTCTCATCAAAGTACGTTAGATATTCAAGTTAAGATTTTAATTCTGTGAGAACCCTATGTCAACCAGTTTCTAGTCATATGTATATACTTGTACACAGTAGAATTTGAACTCTCTGCAAGAAAGTTGCTTAGTTTAAGGAAATCAGCCTTAGTTCATGTGCATGCGAAATTTGGCAACAAACGTTATCTTTAGCCTACTTAAATACAAATAGGAATTTATTTCAACATATCAGACAGTAAGTGTGAAGAGTCCACAGAATAGTTCCTTGACTTTTCAATATCCCACAAACATGGTTGTTTCAGAAGAATTGTCTGAAAATGTCCTTTAACAAGTTTGTTTTCTAAATTTTCTTGAGTCAAGACTGTTTGTTTCCTATAGTTAACCCTTCTTTATTGAGTTTCCATTAGTGAGTTTTATTTACTATTTTTGATGTCCCATTGGTAATTAATCAAAAGAATCCTTTTAAATGTCTATCATATACCTACACTTCAAACATTGAACAGCTGATATCCATGGACTGTTGTGGCAATTCAAGCAATGTTCTACATTCATAAATTGTATTCATGACATTCTAACTGGAAGCCAGGAAATAATTTACTAATAAATTAACTTGTCATTTTGTAATCTCAGATTTTAAAACTGTTGTTTTTCATTTAAAGAGACAGTTGTACCTCAGAGAAAAACAGATAATTTTCTATTACATATCTGAAATACAGTGGGGAGAAACAGATAAATTACTGCCTTGAAAATTATTACTTATTAAAAGGTTTAAAATTAAACATAAACACAGAGTAAGCAATTACTTATGTAATTCAACACAAAGATACTTCATTAGAAATGCCCAATGATTTAATTTGAGCCAGTGGTATTTGGAAGGCCTCCACTTACAATACCACTATCTACCTTTGTTATGCTGTTTTTGTTTTAAAAGAGAGAAACCAGATTCTCTTTCTGATGGATCAAGTAAGTAAGCAAGTTTTGTTACTTTCACCCCCATTCACGGAAAAAATAGTCTTAAGATCGTGTTTGATGTCAGCTCTGATTAAATTAAGCCTTTTTCAAATTCATTACTCTCCCAAAATTATTTACCTTCTGAATATATCTATAGAGCCTAAAAGAATGACTTTATTAAAAATTAATGACACAGAAAGAATAAATTTGTTTCTACCTAAAATGACTTTTAATAAAAATCCTAAAGTTTTCCAAAGATACTGATAGACCAATCAATGGTTTTTGTTCTGCTTTTGTTTTTATTAAAGTTGGCTTTTCTTATTAAGTCATAGATAAATCAAAATGAGGGAAAAAAAAAAAGACAAAAAAATTTTAAATAGACCTGGTCAAAGACGTATCTATTATCAGAGATGCAAACCTGGGGAAAAGTTTTACTTTTATTTTCAATATACTTTCACGAGTGTTTTAAACATTTGTTTTAATGTGTCAAGACTAATTTACTTTCACAGATATAACTAGAGGTAAGTTAAGATTTAAGAATACTAACCTTAAACTTTTTCAGTGTTACTTCCACGTTTATCTAAGCACCAAATAAACCTAGATTAATGATGGACACTAAATGCCCTGGATTAATTGAATAAATAAGTGACTTTACTGAATTCTTTTGTGTCTAGATAAATTCTATCCCTTCAATCCGTGTTTGAAGACATTTTTATTCAGATCTAATTAGACCAGCTCTCGGGTAGCATTTAGGCTAATCTGTTGATGAACAAGGTGCTATGAGTTGATATTTTAGAAATAATAATGTATCAAATCACATAAATATGTTTTTGTATACAAAAGCAATTCAATGTGGGAGTAACAAAGACAACCTCATCTTTAATTTTAAAATAATCTAGCCCAGATCAAAAATGTGAGAGAGAGAATTTGGTGTTTGCTGTCTAAAGATCATGGATCTTTTATTCCGAGGACAACTAGAGAAGGAAAACCGAGTGATTCCAGCACTTTGCTGTTTCAGGAAAGAAGGTAAAACCCCAGTTTCAGCATGAGGCTGAGAACGGCAGAGGAAATGGATGCCATGCTAGAAAGCTCTGTTATACAGTAGTCAAAATCTAAAAATAAAAAAAAAAAAGCTTCTAAATTCTAAAGAATTATAATTTAGTCAGCCAGATATGCAATTTACATTTTCAGAGATTAAACAAACAAACAAAAATATAATACTTTAATTGCTAAGTAGGTGTTTGGACCAAATGATCTATTAAGTTACTTCTTTATATTAGATCTTTGATTTTATAATACATAAGGAAGCAAAGGAGTTTGGATTTTTCTCTCCCTTTAATATCTAATTTGTCTTTTTTTTTTTTTTTTTTTTTTTAATCTCAGAAGAGTAAGTAAGAACAGACCTTGAGTTGAGTCCCAACTTTCTCAGCCCTGGCTCCCACACAGTCTCTTGGGAAAGAGCTCCCTCCCTCATTGTGAGTGTTCAGTGAATCAACTCCTCCAAGGGCCTTGGGATTCAAGTGGAAGTTTTACACTGATACTCTGAGGTTTTGGCTCTGAGAAAGGAAGCAGGAATTTTAAGAGTTTTGACATATTATGTATTATTTTGTCCCTGCTCTCCCATAAGTTAAAAAAAAAAAAAACTGTTCAGATGAAATTTTTCCCAAATGCCCTGACACCAAAGGCAGCCCAGAGACCTCACAGGGGACTTTAAAAGAATACCCATCCCTCTGCCCCATCCTTGACATGGTCTCAGGATACTTGTAGTAAAGAGAATTGGGAGGGGGAGAACTTTAAAGTAACCCAACACTTTTGTATTCCAGGCAGCTGAGACTTGGAATGAGACCTCATTTCCTCACAACGTTGCAAAACTGCACCTCTCAAACTTCTAAGGGACTTGAGATATTTTAAGTTATTTCTGTGGGCATCATATAGCACAGAATAGAAGGTCTATAATAAGAAAATAGAGTAATTCTGTGCTCTCTTCACCTCTTTTCCTCACTACGTCTCAAACCAATAACAAATATTTTGTTGATATTTCAGAAAAGGAATGTGACAAGGACTGTTTCATTTTAAAACAGTAACTTCTGAAGCTATTTCCTCTGACTTAAGCATCATGATGCCATATTGCATTCCTTCCAAAGAAGAGGCTAATATTATTTGTTTGTTTTGTTAATCTACTAAGTTACATCTCTGAAAAAAAAATATTGAAATAGTGGATGTGAAAATGTCTGAAATACTGTCTGGCACTTAGAAGCCAGTTAATAAATGTGCACTTTATGAAATAACTGACATTATTGCATTTATTTGTAAAGCCAAATATTCTTATTTAATAGATTTTATATACTTTAAAATTCAATCATCCACATGGCTGAGAGAACTAGCTGTCAAGGGTCAAAGCTTTACAATGTCATACGAATTTTAGACAACAAAAGAATAAGAAAATATGACATATTTGGCAGCTAATCTATATGGTAAAAGTACATATAACTTATATGGTAACTCTTTCTAAGAGTTGTCTTCAAATCCTATTGCAAATTAAACCATTTTAAAATAAGTCCTTGACTATTACATAAGTTTGCATCTTAGGTATAATCACAGTAAGTTAAATGTAGCTATTTCTAATAATTTGTTCGGGAACAAAATGTTTATGTAAAGGCCTCATTAGGATGCAAGATTGTTATAAACATGAATGTCTAAGTCATTCAATCATATAATGATGAAATCTAACCCCTGAGGATGATGTGACATGGATTATGAATTAAAGCATAATTCAATGAGTGATGAAAATATAGCTTACCTTGAGTTATATTTCATTAATAGTTGCCTGGTTATTGACATTAACAGTTTCATCCAAGATAAATAACTACATAGATGGGGAACAAAGAACACACAGTAAAATACTCGGTGCACTATATTTCTATTTCTTAAGATAGCCCTGGTGACAAAGTCTCCACGTATTACATCAGAGCCCATTGGATATCAGAGAGGACTCTATGTGTTGATTGGTTTTAGGACACTAAGCAGTTACCTCTGTGATGTGATTCAAGGATACCAGACAGGCCAGGATGCCCTTCCTAACCCTCTGTATGTGCTCACTGACTCCTGACATTCCAGAATGCTTTATCCCTCAGATCAGAGGTTGTAAGCAGGAGTGTTCTTCAGTGTTTTAAAATACTCTATTTAAAAATACAGATGTCCCGCCAGACTTGCTGAATAAGAATATTTGGGGATTGGATAAAGTATGTGTGAAACTTTGATGTCTCATGAGAACAATCGCTCTCCGCATCCTATCCACACTCCTAGTGGAGCCCTCACCTAAAGCTATTTGCAAACATTTGTATTTTAGTATGAATTTTCTGAATGCAGGTTTTGAAGAGGTAAAGAAAAGAAGAGTCCATCAGTGTAACTGTGGAAAGGCCAAGGTAGAAAATTTCAGAAAAAGATGAACTTAAGCTCATGTTACATCTAGCAGAAATTTATGAGAGAATAAAATTTTACAGGACTTAACAAGACTTTGCTTATTTTTTTACAAAAAAAATCTATGAAACAGCAAATTTCTGTAATAGTTTGAAAAGCTTTCAAAAATTTACAAACAAGAGGAAAATTAAGTAGAAAAAATATAAAAAGACCCCCTACTACAAGTGGACAACAATTAATAGAGATAAATAATATTTTACAGTGCTTATGAACGTTTACAAAGCATCTTTCACATACTTCAAATCATTTAAGTATTAAAACCACCTTATTGTTTTGTAGAAGTAAGTGCAAGTAGATAGTGATTAACACTATTTTACAGATGAAGAAACTCAACTTTCTCAAAGGAAAAACATTCTTCTTGTGTCCCTCATCAAACCCTAGAGAATCCTCTTGCTGTTTCTTAGCTAGTTTCCAAACTTTTCTTCGTGGCATGGTGAACATTTGGATGCTCTTCTAAAATTCTTCAGCATTGCAGGAGACTGTGAATGTATGGCAGGCCCTCTCTGTCTACTGCTTCTATGTCATTATGTTATAGGAAATATCTGTTTGACTAACATGACCTAGTATTCCAAATAAAGCGTGAGATACTAGTGGCCTCCAATCTTGGATTTCCAAATTTATCTTGGGAGTTCCACTATCTGCAATCTATATCTGACAGAGGTGAGATCAAGGTCAACATCTAATGTTGTTCTGCTCTAGCTTCTGTCTCTCCCTCTTTTATGAGTCTAGCAAAATAACTATTGACTGTTTTGATCTTTGCAAAGAACTAACTTTTAATCTCATTGATTTTTCCCTAATGGTTTTCTCTTTTCTCTTTCATTGATTTCCACTCTGATTTTATTATTTTCATCTTCCTCTTATTGGCACTGGATTTGGTGCTCTGTTTTCCTAGCTTCTTAAGGTGGAAGATGAGATTGTTGATTTTAAATCTTTCTTCCTTTCTACGATAAGTGCTTAAAGTTACAATTTTTCCTCTAACCACAGACTTCTTTCTGTTGTTTATTTCTAATTTAATTCTGTTGTGGTTGGAGAATATACTTGATATGATTTCAATCCATTTGAAATTATTGAAACTTGTTTTATGTCCTAGCATGGGGTCTATCTTGGACAACGGGTCTTGTGCACTGAAGAGTAGGTTCATTCTGCTGTTCTCAGGCGAAAAGTTCTCAATATGTCAAGTCAAGTTGGCGATAGGGTTATTCAAGTCTTCTGTAATCTTACTGCTTTTTTTTTTTTTTCTAGTTGCCTTGTCAATTACTGTGAGAGGAGTATTGAAATCTCTATTAAGTTGTCTATTTCTGTCATAATTATGTAAGACTTTGCTTAATTTGTTTAGGGACTCTGTTTAAGTACATTTATTTAAGTGCAGTTGCTAAATCTTTTTAGTGTATTGGCCACTTAATTAATTAGAAAAGTCTGTTTCTGTCTCTAGTAATATTTTTTGTCTTAAACTCTACTTTGATATTAATATAACTACTTCTAGTTATTTAGAGTTACTGTTTGAATGGCATATCATTTTTTCCATCTTTTACTTCAACTATTTATTTCTTTGGATATAAAGTATTTCTCTTACAGAAAGCATAGGAATTGGGCGCCTGGGTGGCTCAGTTGGTTAAGCGACTGCCTTCGGCTCAGGTCATGGTCCTGGAGTCCTGGGATCGAGTCCCACATCAGGCTCCCTGCTCAGCAGGGAGTCTGCTTCTCCCTCTGACCCTCCTCCCTCTCATGCTCTCGTCTCTCGTTCTATCTCTCTCAAATAAATAAATAAAATCTTTAAAAAAAAAAAAAAAAAAAGAAAGCATAGGGATGAATCTTACTTTTTTATTCAATTTGGCAAACACTGCCTTTGATTACTATTTAGTCTATTTATATTACCATAATTATTGTTGGGGCTTAATTTACATTTTGCTGTTTTTTTCCCTATATCTCATATCTTTCTCATTCCTTTTTCATTGCCTTCCTTTGGAATAACATTTTTAGTTTACCATATAACTTTCTCTGTTGGTTTTTAATTTTATATATAATATACATACACACACATGCATACACACATATATAATATTTAATTCTTCATTTATTTTATTTTTCTTCATCAATACTTGGCATATTTCATTCCACACTGCCTTTTGGTCTCCATTGTTTCCATAAGAAATCAGTTATTAATCATATTGTTGCAAATCATTTTTGTTTTACTGCTTTCAAGATTTTCTTTTATGCCTTTGGCTTTCACAGTATGACAATGTGCATAGGTATTGTTCTTTTTGTGTTTATCTTTCTTGAATTTCTGGGATCTGGGCATCATATTTTTCATCAAATTTGGCAAGTTTTTAGCATTATTTCTTCAATTTTTTTTTTTTTCTGTTCCTTTCTCTATCTCCTAGTAGGAGATAGGAGATAGTTAGAATTCAAGGGGATTCTCACATTCATGGTGATTCTTTCTTCTGCCATTTCAAATCTGTTGTTGGCCCCCTCATTCTAGTTATAATTTTCAACTTTAGAATTTATTTCCTTTTATATAGTTTACATTTCTTTACTAATATTCCTTATTTACTAACTCATTGTCATCTTAATTTACTTTTATTCTTTGAGTAGCACTTCCTTAACTTCTGTGAATTATTTATAATGGGTGCATTTAAATCTCTGCTAAATCGAGCAGATGAACCCATACAGAGTCAGTTTTTATTGACAGCTTCTGCTTCCGTAACTGAGTATAAGTCACACTTTATTATTTCTTTGTATGTCTTTTTTTTTTTTTCTTTTTGAAAGTGCTCATTTTAGATTACCTATTTTAGCAACTCTGGGTTATTTTTTTATTTTTCTGGGCTTATTGAACTTTTAAAAAGTTCTTGTCTGTATTTAAACTGCAGAATCTATCTGCTCCTGGGTCACTGATGTCTCTGTTCAGGTTTTTCGTTCTTATGTTGATTTTTTAGCCTTGCTTTCTAGGTATTGCCCTCTGTATTTGCCTAAGGGGTTAGATAATGCTTGAGACAGAGGTTTTGCTCAAATACCTTGACCGTGTAGTTTCCACGCTCTGCCAATTTATCTGTATTGGTTTGAGAAATGCAATTGATTTTGCAGCCTGTTTTCATGTCTTCCTAGGCTTTCTTCTCCTTCTCCTTCTTCTTCTTCCCCCCCTCCCCCCCCTGGACCCTTAGATCTCTCTTGCACATGCATAAGTTCCCAGTCAGCCTGTGGGCACATGAAAAGCTGATCTCAGCACTTCCATGACTCCCTCATCTCCCCATGAAAATCTGGCTGGAAGATTTTCCTGCCCATTCCCAATTGATTCTATCACCACTGCTAATCAGCAAACCAGGAGTTTTGCCTCCTACCCTGAATTGGGTCAGTCTATCTCCTTTGGCAGCAAAGCCACAGGTTTTTGCACCCAGCCACAACTTGTGAATCTAGTGCCTGTCATCCAAGCAGGAACTGGGGTTGTGAGCAGTCCCAGGGAAATGGCCAGAAACTCCTGCCATCCTTACCCAAAGCTCTCACAGGTTTTTAGGAATTAATACTTCTCAAGTTGTTATCTGCTTTGGGTCAATTTTCTGTGCCCTTACATGATTGTTTTTGACCATTTTATCCAATTTTGTATACTTTTTTATGGACATGAATTGCCAAGCTATTCACACAACTATTATTTCATTGATATGTCAATCTGCAAAAGACAAAAATCATAGAGACAAGAAAATAGGTCAGTTTCCAGGCACTTGGGGTGGAGAGAAGTTCTAACTACAAAAGGCATAAGAACTTACTAAGGTGATGGAAATGTTTTATATCTTCATCTTGGTTTTGGTTTCATGATTACATGTATTTATCAAAACTCATGAAATTGTGCACTAAAAAAGCGTATATTGTACTTTTGGTAACTGATAAGAAACCTGGCTTTACAAAAACAATAATATAGTTACCTAACCTCTGTTTCTTATCCCATCATTGCCAAATAAGTATGATAATTACATTAGTTTCCCATTGTTGCTGGAACAAATTACCATGAGCTTTGTGGCCTATCACAACACAAATGTATTATTATACAGTTCTGGAGTTCAGAAGTCCAAAATGAATCTCACTGGGCTAAAATTAAGCTGTCAGGAAGGCTGTGTCCTTCCTGAGGCTTGAGAGGAAAATATGTTTACTTGATTTTAACAGCTTCTAGCTGCTGCCTGCCTTCCTTGGCTTACTTCTTCCTTCCTTACCTCTTCCTCTGTCCTCAAAGTGTGGAGCAGAGCTTCTTTAAATCTCTCTCTGACTCTGAACTTCTGTCTCCCTCTTCCACATTTAAAGAATGCTTATGATTACATTGAGCCCTGCTAGATATTCCAGGATGATCTCCATTTTTTAAGAGCTGATTAATATCCTTAATTCCATCTGAAACCGTTTCCCTTGCCATGTAATATAATATGTAATACAACATATTCACAGGTTCTGGGGATTAGGAACTGAACAACTTTGGGATGCTTACCACAATAGTAGTACCTACTTCATGGGATTGTTGTGAGGATTAAGTGAGTTATAAATACGAAAACACCTAAAACAATACCAGGAAAGAATAAATACTCAGTACATTAGCTCTATCATTATAAATTATTATTACTATGTAACCTCATATTGGGGTCGGGCATGGACAAAAAGGAGAGTGTGGGAAAAGGTGGGAAAGCATAGATCAACACAATCCTGCCACACTCTTAATGGAACTGAATGTGGAAATGCCAATATAATAACTTTCACTCAAAGAGTTATTATTTATCCCTGTATCCCTCTGGCTTTCTGTCCTAATGTCAAACCTATACATAACCAAATAATTAAACAAGCTACCCAGCTAATTGTGTGAGGGAGAAAAAATTTAAAATCCCATTTAATTCCCAGATCCTCAGTCCATCACCAAGGTGAATAAAGTGACTGAATCATGAAAAATGGGCTTATTCTCAGAATTCCCATAAAACTCAATTTAACTTCTTTTTATGAATCCATCCATAGACATACACAGCCTCTGGGCACTGTGAAGTTCTTTGTTATACCACAGAAGGTTACGTCATTCTCAAGCTTGTGGTTACATGTAAACTGGAACAGGAGCAAGCCAGTTGTATTTTTCAAATTACTAAGAGGTTAGTTAGAATAGAAGTCATTATTCTCAGTCTAGGATATGCAAACCAGCTAAGCAAAAGAGAACATTAATGATTCAGACTTAGAACCTTCATTTATTCATTTTTTATTATTGCTAATCCATGCAATAAAAATGCTTCATTTTTTCAGATGGGAAAAAAATATATTTCCCACATATGTACTCAGTACCCTATCATGTTATATAGATATATTTTTATTTAGTAATTAAACAGAGCTACTCCAAAGTAACTAAAGTACTTTAAGGTTAACTCAGCCAAGTAAAATCAAATATTAAGTGTGTTTGGCATAAGGAAGTAACTTCTGAAAGAAATACAAGTTCACACTGGAGTAGCAAACTTTGAACAAACACACGTAACAGAACTGAAGCATTGTCGGAGGAAAATCCATAGTTTCAAATATCACAGTAATATATAAAATAATAAAATTAATAAAAGTAAAATGAATGAATAAAAAATTTATCTTCAGAGGTTATAAAAAAACAAACCTATGAAAAGGAAATAGAAGGAATGAAATATAAACAGACTTTAAGGGGCACCTGGGTCGGCTCAGTCAGATAAGTGACTGACTCTTTGTTTCGGCTCAGATCGTGATTTCATGGGTGGTGGGACTGACACCACATCAGGGTCCATGCTCAGCAGGGAGTCTGCTTGAAGATTCTCTCACTCTGTCCCTCCCCCAATTTGCATGCATGCTCTCTCTCTCTCTCTAAAATAAATAGGAAAATCTTTTTAAAAAATTTAAAAAACAGACTTTAATAGATTAAAAATCATTAAATTAACAGAATAAAAAATAAATCTAAGAATTATCTTCTTTAAAATACAAAAAAAAATAGGTAAACCATTAATAATCTCATCAAGGACAAAAGAGTAAAAGCACAAATACAAAATATTGAAATGTTTTTGTGGAAAGAACCATGAATAGAAAAAACACAAAAAGAATTGTGAGAGAACGTTTTGCTCATTTTTCTGTTCAATGACAATAAGAACTTGTATGAAATAATTTATGTTCTGGGAACACATAAATTAAAATTAAACCCCAAAATAGTATACAATACTATCAGACCAATTACTCTAGAGGATGTCACTATAAAGCTATTCTTTCCAAAGATTAAAGGTTCGAACAGTTTCACAGGGATTTCTACTAAACTTGTAAGGAAAAAATAACTACAGTGAAATTCATACTGTTCAAAAATACAGAGAAAAGAATAGGAAGAACTCAAATACTCTTTAGAAAATGATTATAGTATGGGTCCAGAATCCAAAAACAATAGCAGAAAAGAAAAGGAAAGTAGAAATCATTCTTACTTAATGATTATGAATGAAAAAAAATAGCAAACAGAATCCAAGAGCACAGTAAAATAATAATACAGCATAAGAAGTATTAATTCTAAAAATGCAAGGATGGTTAAAAGTTAGTATATCTATTTATATAAATTTGCATATTAATGAAGGAACCAGTGAAGAAAAATCATACAGTAATTTTCAAACATAATGAAAAGTCATATAAAAAAGCTAACATAATTAGTATTCACAGTAACATAAGACATTTCAGTTAGTTAAATCATGCTAAATTGGGAAACATCAAGAGCATTTTAATTAAAATCAAGAATAAAACAAATATGTTCTTTACCACCATTATAATTAATATTGCTCTGAATATATTCATGCTATTAGATCAGATAAAAAAATATAAAAATTGCAAATAAGGAATGTCATATCATCATTAAATTTAGATTACATCTTTTTTGTCTGGGAAAAAAATAAAAAATTCAGCTGAAAAAAAAATTACCAGCAGTAAGAAAATTTATTGAAGTTGAGGGGTGCCTGGGTGGCTCAGTCGGTTAAGTGGCTGCCTTCGGCTCAGGTCATGATCCCAGGATCCTGGGATGGAGTCCCTCATCAGGCTCCCTGCTCAGCGGAGAGCCTGCTTCTCCCTCTCTCTCTGCCTGCCTCTGCCTATTTGTGCTCTTTCTCTATCTCTCTGGCAAATAAATTAAAAAAAAAAAAGAAAATTTATTGAAGTTGAGTGAAAAATTAAATATACAGAAACTAATGATCTTCACATCAACAAATAACTGCCAGTTGTAAGACATAATCCATTTAAAGTAACACAAAAATAAATAAAATATAAAGAAATAAGTTGAAACATGCACAATGTACATAGAAAACATTTTAAATCCTACTGGAGGATGCAAAAAGAGGTTTGAACAACTGTATGGCACAACTTATTATTAAACAGGAAGACTTCACATCATAAGATGTTAATTTTCTTCAATTAACTTACAATTTTTTTAATTACAATAACACAATATTGATTTATTTTTGGAATTAAACACACTGACTTTAAATTTCATAATAGAAGTTAATAAGAATATAACAAAAAGGCATAGTCCATGTAAAAATATTTGATAAGCTGAACTTCATTACATTTAAAAACCTCTGCACTGTGAATGAAATGTCAAAAGAATGAGAAGACAAGCCACAAAATGGGAGAAAATATTTGCAAAAGATACATCTGATAAAGGACTGTTATTCAAAATATACAAAGAACTCAAAAATAAGAAAACAAACAACCCTATTAAAAATTGAGCAAAGGCCTTAACAGACACCTCACCAAAAAAAAAGATACGCTGATAACAAATAAGTATATGAAAAGATGTTCCATATCCTATGGAAATGCAAATTAAAACAAAAATGAGATACTACTACACACCTGTTAGAACACCCAAAATCTAAAATACTAACACCACCAAATGCTGGCAAGGATGTGGAACAACAGGAATTCTCGTTTTTTGCTGGTAGGAATGCAAAATAATACATACTGCCAGTTTGGAAGGTACTTTGGCAGTTTTGTGTGTGTGTGTGTGTGTGTGTGTGTGTGTGTGTGTGGTGTGTTTTAGGAAACTAAACATAAGTATTACTATAAGATCTAACAACCATGCTCCTTTACCCAAAGGAGTTGAAAACTTAAATCCACAAGCACATATACATAGGTATTTATAGCAGCTTTATTCATCATGGCCAAAACATGGAAGCAACCAAGATATCTTTCAGTTGGTGAATGAATAATTAAACTGTGGTACATCAGACAATGGAATATTATTCAGTGCTAAAAAGAAATTATTTATCAAACCATGAAAAGACATGGAAGAAATGTAAATACATATTACTAGTGAAAAAAGCCAATCTGAAAAGGCAACGTACTGTATGGTTTCAATTATATTGTTCTAGAAAAGGCAAAACTATAGAGATAGTAAAAAGATCAGTAGTTGCCAGGGGTTGGGGTGAGAGGAATAGATGAATAAGTGGAGCATTGAGATTTTTTAGGAGAGTGAAAATTGTATGATGTCATAATGATGAATACATTTTATTATACATTTGTTCAAATCCATGTATAAGAACAAGAGTGAACAGTAATGTAAACTATGAACTCTGGGTGATAATGATGTATCAATGTAGTTTCAAAAATTATAACAAATGCACCACTCTGGCAGGGGATATAGGTAATGAGGAAGGCTACACATGCCGGGGGGGGGGGGGGCGGTAAAGAGAATATGGCAAATCTCTGTGTCTTCCCCCCTCATTTTACTTAATAAATCTAAAACCATTCTAAAATATAGGAAATAAAATCAATGCACAGAAATCAATGGCATTCCTATACACCAACAACAAGACAGAAGAAAGAGCAATTAAGGAGTCGATCCCATTTACAATTGCACCCAAAACCATAAGATACCTAGGAATAAACTAACCAAAGAGGCAAAGAATCTGTACTCAGAAAACTATAAAACACTCATGAAAGAAATTGAAGAAGACACAAAGAAATGGAAAAACGTTCCATGCTCATGGATTGGAAGAACAAATATTGTGAAGATGTCAATGCTACCTAGAGCAATCTACACATTTAAGGCAAGCCCTATCAAAATACCAACCACTTTTTTCAAAGAAATGGAACAAATAATCCTAAAATTTGTATGGAGCCAGAAAAGACCTCGAATAGCCAGAGGAATGCTGAAAAAGAAAAGCAAAGCTGGTGGCGTCACAATTCCGGACTTCAAGATCTAATACAAAGCTGTCATCATCAAGACAGTATGGTACTGGCACAAAACAGACACATAGATTAGTGGAACAGAATAGAGAGCCCAGAAATGGACCCTCAACTCTATGGCCAACTAGTCTTCCACAAAGCAGGGAAGAATGTCCAATGGAAAAAAGACAGTCTCTTCGACAAATGGTGTTGGGAAAATTGGACAGCCACATGCAGAATGAAACTGGACCATTTCCTTACACCACACACAAAAATAGACTCCAAATGGTTGAAAGACCTCAGTGTGAGACAGGAGTCCATCAAAATCCTAAAGGAGAACACAGGCAGCAACCTCTTCGACCTCAGCCGCAGCAACTTCTTCCTAGAAACATTGCCAAAGGCAAGGGAAGCAAGGGCAAAAATGAACTATTGGGACTTCATCAAGATAAGAAGCTTTTGCACAGCAAAAGAAAGAGTCAACAAAACCAAAAGACAACCGACAGAATGGGAGAAGATATTTGCAAATGACGTATCAGATAAAGGGCTAGTATCCAAAATCTATAAAGAACTTATGAAACTCAGCACCCAAAGAACAAATGATCCAATCAAGAAATGGGCAGAAGACATGAACAGACATTTTTCCAAAGAAGACATCCAAATGGCCAACAGACACATGAAAAAGTGCTCCACATCACTTGACATCAGGGAAATCCAAATCAAAACCTCAATGAGATACCACCTCACACCAGTCAGAATGGCTAAAATTAACAAGTCAGGAAACGACAGATGCTGGCAGGGATGTGGAAAAAGGGGAACCCTCCTACACTGTTGGTGGGAATGCAAGCTGGTGCAGCCACTCTGGAAAACAGTATGGAGGTTCCTCAAAAAGTTGAAAATAGAGCTACCATATGATCCAGCAATTGCACTACTGGGTATTTACCCCAAAGATACAAATGTAGCGATCCAAAGGGGTACGTGCACCCCGATGTTTATAGCAGCCATGTCCACAGTAGCCAAACTTTGGAAAGAGCCAAGATGTCCATCAACAGATGAATGGATGAAGAAGATGTGGTATATATATACAATGGAATATTATGCAGCCATCAAAAGGAATGAAATCTTGCCATTTGCAACAACGTGGTTGGAACTGGAGGGTATTATGCTGAGCGAAATAAGTCAATCAGAGAAAGACATGGATCATATGACCTCACTGATATGAGGAATTCTTAATCTCAGGAAACAAACTGAGGGTGGCTGAAGTGGTCGGGGGTGGGAGGGATGGGGTTGCTTGGTGATAGACATTGGGGATGGTATGTACTATGGTGAGTGCTGTGAATTGTGTAAGACTGATGAATCACAGACCTGTACCTCTGAAATAAATAATACTTTATATGTTAAAAAAAAAAAAAGAAGAAGAAGAAGAAGAAGATAGCAAGAAGGGAAAAATGAAGGGGGGAAAATCAGAGGGGGAGATGAACCATGAGAGACTGTGGACTCCAGGAAACAAACTGAGGGTTCTAGAGGGGAGGGGGGTAGGGGGATGGGTTAGCCTGGTGATGGGTATTAAAGAGGGCACGTACTGAATGGAGCACTGGGTGTTATACGCAAACAATGAATCATGGAACACTACATCAAAAACTAATGATGTAATGTATGGTGATTAACATAACATAATAAAAATAAAATAAAATAAAATCCTTAAAAAAAAATCAGTAAGAGAGTTTTCCTCACACCTAGGCAGCAGAGAGCTGAAAAGAAAGCTTCCCCCTCTAACAACAAGAAAAACCCAGATAAACTGCAAAATCCTAAATTTTCTTGAACCTATCAAAAAGCTGGTGTCACAAAGTAACACCAAGTAACCTGGAAATTCCATAAGGGACAGGCGTCCATTAGAGAGAGTGCAGTATGGACCGTCTCATCTATAATAGAACATAGGAAGAAGGCAGAACCATCAGACACAATGATAAGAAAGGATCATCTGAAATTTTAATACATTTCTAAAGACTGAGAATGAGCTAGCATAACAGTATAAAACTGCTGATAGCCCCAGACAAAAAAGGAATTTGTATTTACTTACAAACTCTTTTTCAAAAACTTCCAGTGGGTAGCAAATGAAAGAGTGGGGGCAGCGTAAGAGACTGAAGAGAATTGCACCTGTCCATAAACACATGGAAGAGGATATTCACTGCCACTGTTGGAAAGGCAAAAATCACATTTCCCTGCCTGCTTCCTTATCTCTTAAGAAGCAAATGCCTTAGGGAGAGAAAACGAGACTTACCAAACCTGGGGCATAAGTAAAGATCCATTGAGGAATTCCTACAGCAGGCTCAGCAGACTTGTCCTGGCTGTGGAAAGAATCCATGAACTTGAGGACAGGTAAGTAGAAATCACTGAAAGGTAAACACAAGGGGAAATAAAAGAATGAAAGCAAACAGAACAAAGCATTAAAGAGCTGTAGGGAAATACCAGATCATCTAAATATTTGTACTTGGAGTCCCAGAAGGAGAACAGAGAGATCACAAGACAGAAGAAATACTTGAAAAGATAAAGACCATAAATTTTCCAAAAATAATGAAAGCAAAACTGAAGTTCAAGAGCCTAAGAGAACCTAAAGCAGTATTTAAAAAAAATACACATAGACATATCACATTCAAACTACTGAAAAAGATAAAAAGAAAATCTTGAAGGCAGCCAGAGGAAAAAAAAAAAAAAAAGACCCATCACTTAAAGATGAGCAAAGACAAAAATTACAGCAGCCTTTTCATCAGAAACCACACAAGTGAGAAGATAACAAGCAGCATCATTACATTCTGGAAGAAAAATCTGAAAATCTGCCATCCCATATCCGTACCTAGAGAAAATGTTTCTCAAAGAAGGTTAAATGCTTTTTCAGACACACAAATGACTGCCTGAAGAATCCACTGAACTACAGATTCATTAGCATTAAATATTTATGTCGGGACAGAAGAATGTCCCAAATCAGTGATCTAAGTTTCTACCTTAAGAAATTAGAAAAAAAGGGGCGCCTGGGTGGCTCATTCGGTTGAGCATCCGACTCTTCGTTTCGACTGGGGCCATGATCTCACCATCATGGGATCGAGCCCCGTGGGGAATCTGCTTGAGAGTCTCTCTCTTCCTCTCCCTTTTCCCCCCTCCCCCCTTTTGCCCCTGCTCGTGTTCTCTCTCTCTGTCTAAAATAAATAAACAAACCTTAAAAAAAAAAAAGACTAGAAAAAGAAAAGCAAATTAAACCCAAAACAAGCAGAAAGGAGAAAATAATAATGAGCAGAGCAAAAATCAATTACACTGAAAACAGACCTCAAAAAAATAAATAAAAATAGAAAACAAATGAGTGAAACCACAAGCTTTTTTTTTTTTAATTAACACAATTGATAAGCCTCTGGCAAGACTGATGAAGAAAAAAGACAAAGACATATAAAAACAATATGCAGATTCTGCTGATATTAACATGAAAAAGGAAAATCATGTAACTGGATTGTGAGATGCACAGCATAACCATAAAATAAAAGTTCTGCAGTGTGAGAACAAGCAGTCAAATTAAGAAATGGAAAAAAGGGACCCTTAAAAACTGATATAGCTAGATAGATTGACATGATTGCATGTGGAACCACAAAGGAGTGAGCAAAGGAGTGATTGTTTAAGAAATGGTGGAAAGATTATGTAAGAACTTTACGGAGAAAAGGAAATTTGCACAAATGAAATTTTGATGTGTTCAGTGTATGAAAATGTGAAATGTAACACTCTAAAGTTAATTTTTAAAAAAGGGTATCAGAAGGTACCTAGCATAAGGTGAAATACTGATGAGTACATCAAAATTAAGGATTTTTGCTTTGCAAAGTTTCAAGAGAACATCAGGGGAAAATACTGCAAAGAAAAAAAACTAAGACAATGTTATCTAGAATATGAGTCTCTTACAAGATTGGAAAACACTGGAATCTCAAGTTATAACACATAGAAATATATATGAGTAAGAAGTGAAACTTCACAGATTGAAAAACATGAGAAGATATTTCAAATCTCCCTAATCATCAGAGAAATGCGAAGTTAAATAATTGTTTATCACTTCATATGCAACAGATTAAAATAATTAAAGAGCTACGGGATGCCAAATGTTGACAAGGATGTGAGAAAATAGGACTCCCACATGTTTCGGGTAGAAGCATAACCTGGCATGGCTATGTGTGGAAAACTTGAAGTACACAGCAACCATGAGTATGGCCCAGCAATGGTGCGATGCCCAGGCATGTTGGATGTAGAAACATTCATGTATAGATCCATATGGGGGTTCATACGCATAAGTTTGTTACAGCATTATTTGTGATCATGAAAGCTGGAAGCATCCTATGTATCCATTGCTGGGAAATAAGATTGGAAAAAATAATAGACATACTAAAAACTATCATGCAACAATTCAGAAGTCATGACCATGAAGTATGGAATAGATCAATAACACATTAATATGATTTTTAAATTTACACATGCTAACCAATAGTTTATAGTTTACAGAATTATACACATATCCAAGAAAATACCACACCTTAGAGTGATGCCTGTGGTAAAGGAGAAGTGAAAAAATGCATTTGGTGATCAAGGACGAAGGCAAAGGTAAAAATAGAACAACCGAGGAGACTCACACAGTCCAACAGAATAGTATGAGTGAGTATGAGTGAACTGAGTAACATAGCTTCTGTGTGTGAGCCTCTCAACACAACTCATACACACACACACACACACACCACACATATTGACACAGTCACAGACACACAAAAAATAAAGCCAGAAAATTAGATAAAATTTTGGTATGGGAACTGGCTAAAAATATGGTTCATTTATCTAAGGGGATATTATGAGGCTGTTAAAAATAATGAAGAGCTGATAGGAAACCATTTCAAATGTATATTATCGAGATAAATAACTAACTCCTGACCTGTATGAAGAGCATAATATTACTTGCAGCATAATATACAGATATAAATATAGATATAGAGATAGACATAGACATAGACAGATATAGATAGATAGATATAGATGATATAGATGATAGATCTAGATCTAGATATAGATATAAATGCATATGTCCACACTGACTCTGGAAGGACACAGAAGAAAACGGAACAGCGATTGCTCCACGAAGATAACTAGTTAGCTGACACATGGCAGTGGGAGGGGAGAAAGATATTTTACAGCGTATCATTTCTTTTAAATTTTGTACTCTTATTTGCATGACTACTTCAAACTAAGAAATGAAATACATCATTAAAGAAAATGTAGGGGAGGAAGAGTTTTCCCTTCTTCCTTTCTAGGTTCTTCGGCTATTCTAATAATTAAATTGACATAAGACAGATTAACAGGAGAAAAGCACATTTAATTTTGTATGAGTGGAAGCCCCATAAAAATATGAGACCCAAAGGCCGTCAGGCGATTGAGGTTTATATAACATCATTAGGCCTGAGCCGGAGAAAGGGGTTGAGGTCTGGAGATAGGAAGGGGAGGAAGGCCACTCACAAAGGTGAGAGGTAATGTTTGAAAAGCAAAGGCTGCCCTGTTACTCAGACAATTTTCTTAAGTAAGAGGTGTATCTGGTAATAACTTTCTCCTGGTACAGGCCCCCTTTCCAACGTAAATTTAGGCAGTTTAGGGAGAGGTAAAGAGCTCCTCCTGAATCTGCTGAGTTTTGATTACCTTTAGCTCTAAATAATCCTCACGCCAAAGTGGCATATTTTAGGGGCTCCTCTTCTTCTGCTCTCCTTCAAAAACTTGCACCAATAAAATTGTCTACTTTGAAATTAGCAATGAGATTATCACAGGTTAAATTATTGGCAAGAGTTAAAAACTTAAATATTTGTCAGATTTGGATTAAAGTGACCAATGGGAATTTAGAAGCAGGACCGCTGTGAGGTCAAAAAGTCTGAAAAGCACCCAAGTTTATTAAAAAGTTATTTTCTATCCAAACACAGCAGTCTTTATCCATACCTACAACTCCATGCTTTAGTAGTATTTACTCTATCACAATCCCTGCAGGTAAAACTATACCTTTGATAAATCGGGATCTCATTTAGAATTCAAAATAATTAGTAGGATGGTCATAATCCCTCCAGGACATACACCAGCATTTTCTATTTTAAATAGCCAAGGATCTCTAGATCCTATGGGCCTTAAAGAATTATCCATGACAAAGCCGAATATATTGATCTGCAGAAGTGCTGGAAAGCTTTCCTAAGAAAGTACCTTACCAGTGTGAGGATCAATTTCAATTCCTATCTCTGCTGGAGTACCATCATTCAAACTTTTCAGCACAATCTCAAAGCCATTCGCTTAAATTGTCCTTGATATGTTTACTCGTCGCTCTCTGGTACACTCTCAAATGCCCATCAACTTGCACTCAAAAAGCTCTGATTCCTTAAAGTGGGGACAATATCTTAAGTCCCTCTATACACCTCGCATAACTAAGAGAGGCCAATTCCATCCTTCAATCATCCTACAAAGATTTTATCAGTATAGTCGTCATTTCTGGAGAAGAGTCTATAACTAGTGGAGCCAGCAAAGACAACTTTTACTTAGTAATTGGGCATTAACTATTTTGATTATATCACTATCTTGCCAAAAACAATGATATTATCTATTGTGCTCTTAAGGAAGTGCACAGGAACGGGGGAGAATATGAAAAGAGAACTTGAGAACAACGCTACTGAGATTTACACTTCCCCAGATCTAGCTACCAGAGAATTGAAATTATAAGAAAGATTTAAATATTCAGCTAAAAGAATGAAGTTTATTTAATTTTAAAATGTTAGTAAAGATAGTCCAATATTTCCTTACTTAATAATTAAGAAAGCAATTGCTACCATGAATAATCACTAGTAATGTAATTTATATGGAATTTACAAAATTTAGGGAGATATTCATTACCATTAACTTTGGTAATGTTTTCAAAAGGAAATACTCTCAAGGAAATACTCCCATGTGTTTAGGTAGATAAATTGGCAGCACAGTGTTATTCTCAACTTTTGCACTTAATAAAAACAATAAGAATTAAAACATAGCCAGATAAACCAAAATGAATCAGTATTGATTTTTCTTCCACAGAAAAGGGAGATGACGTGAGTTGTTGCATTGTTTGATTTTTAACTGTAATTTATTTCAGGCATCAGCAAGCTTTTTCTGTAAAGGACCAGGTAGTAAGTGTTTTAGGCTTTGTAGGTCTCCCTCACAAGCGTGCCATTGTAGTGAAGCAGCTACGAACAACAGGGAAATGGTATTGTTGTGTTCCAGTAAAACTGTATTTACAAAAACAGGAGGCAAGCCAGATTCGGGCCTGCATATTGTGATAGTTTGCTTACTTCTAATCTATTTGTTAGAGATAAATGATTCATAAAGATATAGTAAGGAGCAAATAATAATCCAGAGCCCCAAGTCTCATCAGCTGTGTGCCTTTTGTGATGGAGATGCCATGAATCCATAAATGTACTCATCTGATACTATTTGACATCATTTTAATCTATACATTAATCTTCCTCCCCCTTCAGATACACATTGGCTATAAGTGGTAGAATTTGTTGATTGAATTTATTTTTTTATTTCACAATTTATTTTCTGACCTATTGTGAATATTTCACAAAGAAAACTATATCATCTTAGCAAATATCCCATAGAATTCCAGTTCTGTCATTAGAGTATTATAATGTGAAGAGTAAATATATGATAAAACAGCTGAAGGAAAATTTGAGGGAAGGGAAGAACTTTTAACACGGTTAAAGGGATATGTGTTAAATAAATCACTGAACTGGATTTGATTCCATAAAATTCAATAAATTAAATTCCTAGTTGCTCCATATTTGTGTGAACGAATGAATAAATACTTAAAGAGAGCATGCATGCTGAAATTAAAAGAACTAGTCATATCTGTAGGAAATGAAACACATTTCTTTGTTTTCTTCTCTTACAACTTCCCTATTTCAGATTTTCAGGGAAAAATAAAGTCATTAAATGTCACGAGTGGAAGAGAACCTTAAATTTGTCCCTATTTCATTTTTCATTGCCCAAGAAAAATAACCAGGAACAACAACAACAAAAAAAACCTCAAATAAATGAACAAAAGATCAATGTCCACATTGTGTATTTTGAATTTTCTTCCTAAGGCCTTTCAATTTTGTTCTCTCTTTTGAGCTTACAGGCAATATGTGGAAACTGTCTAGGTAATAGGACTGTGAGTGGTACATAAAGGACAAAAACACGTGCTAGTTTTATTCTACACCTCCTATTTCTTCACCCTACACTTTCAGTCTCTATAACAAACCTCTGTATTATACTTATGCAGTCACAAAAATGTTCTCTATGCCCAGCATGGCTAACAGATGGTTAAGGGATACATTGAGAGAATTATAGACAACTCATATATGGACTAATATTTTGTAAGAAAAGATCTTTTAAATATTGTAATAATTACATGGCCCAGTACATTGTATTTAAGTCTCTATCTATTCCATACTGCAGCATAATAACTGATTAGCAGTGGAAAGTTCAGTCATATTTACATAATATTTCTAAACACCATTACTATTATTAACATGCTTTATTCTCTAAAATTCCCTGAAGCAGTTAGAGTAGGTAGTAATATATTCATTTTGCAGAAACAGAGATGGGCTCCCAGGGGCTAAATACTGCATGCAAAATCAGAAAATTAGTTAATGATAGCACCTAAATTAGAACCCAAATGTCCTTCCTTTCTTATTGGATGTCTAATCTATGAAACTCTACTGCAATTAATAGTCTTGAGATAAGCACACCATAATACACAATGCAAATGTGGTTCTAAACACAGCAAATGGAGGGGCACCTGGGTGGCTCAGTTGGTTAGATGTCTGCCTTCAGCTTAGGTCATGATCTCAGGGTCCTGGGATCGAGCCCTGAGTTGGGCTCTCTTCTCAGCAGGGGGCCTGTTTCTCCCTCTCCATCTGCCCCTCCTGCTCGTGTTCTCTCTCCCTCTCTCTCTCAAATAAATAAATAAAATCTTTTAAAAAAATAAAATAAACACAGCAAATTGAGGTATCTTTCAAAGGGTGGGGGAAGAGGCTCAATCAAAAAAGCTGGATTGGGACACAACTTTAAAGGCCAGAAGCAGAATTGGTGGAAACATAGCCAAGAAGAGAACTTTTAAGGCAATTTATCTAATAACATTTTTTAAGGAAGGAAGAAATAGGATGTGTTTTTTAAAAGCAAGGCTGACAAGAATGACACTGGTCCCAGGCAGTAGGTTGGGGATGAGAAGAGATCTGTCTCTGTGCTTCTATGTACCCTGGAGAGAGTTGGGACAGCACCATGACTTCTCCATTAAGGCATTCAATGAGGTCATCCTACTTATTCTTTTTGAAAAATATGAGGCTTCAGTTTTCTAGTGGCAGAAAAATCAAATTTATTTTCAGCTCATGTTGCCTCTTGGGCAAAGGAGTGATGACATTGATATGTACATGCCACCCAGGCTGATTTGTTTAGTCTCAAGAAAAGGCAGGGCAGCTTGCCATCATGTGGGGATTTATTCCTGACAATTAGAAGGGAGCTAGGCTAGTACTACAAGAAGGAATGGCATCTATTAATGTCATTATTAGCCTTCCACGAAAAGGGTTTCTATTTTGAAGTAGTCTCATCTAGCAGACACGTCAGTGCTTTCCAACCAAATTATCACCCTATTAGTGGGTGGTCATTCTTCACCAAACATTGGCACCCCATTTGACTGATTAATCTATGGACTTAGCAACTTCAAAAAAAAAATCAATCAAAAAACAGTTTTGAGCAAATATTTGGTCCAATTCTTAATCATTGTTTCATACAAATATAAATATATATATTTATATATATAAAAGATTTTTTATAAAAAAGATTTTATATATATAAAAGATATAAATATATATAAAATATTTATATATAAATCTTATATATATATCTCGTTTACTTCTCAGGACAACCTTATGATTACAATGATTATGCTCATTTCCTGGATGAGAAAACTGAAGTTTGAGAGGAAGTACCTTCAAGGTTTTACAGCTATTAAGCAGAAGAACAAGAATTCAAGCCCAAGTCTGTCGAGCTCCAAAGCCCAAGGATTTGGTTATTATTCTCCTGATGACATTTATTTAGAAAGTCAAGATTTAGACACAGAAAAAGGAAACTAATAGTGTAAGCCAGTACAATTGTCAAATAAATTGCACACATAGGAAGCAGCATACAATTTCTGAGTAAGAAAAAGATGCCTGTAATTTTAAAAAGGAGGAGAGGGGATTAAGACAAAATTTATCTCAGTTAAATCTAGAAAGTTAAGAAATATACAGGTAGATGGAGAGAGTTAGGGCATTAACCAGAGGGAACTGTGAGAAGAAAGGAGGTAAGATAAAGCCACAAAATGAAACCAAGAGGTAGGAATGCTCAAATGCTCATGTTCAAGAACAGACAATAGGCATGTCTAGTGGAAATAAAGTAATGAAATTGTACAGACACTCGCAATGCTAAAATATATATGAATGAATATGATCACAGTTCCCCTATTACAGTAAAGATCCTGTGCCTTACTACTTAGAAAGCATCTGTTTCTCCTGTGAGAGTCCAGAAAATCATAAAATCTTCTTAGATAAGAACAAAGAAGAGAATTGACAGGTACCAGGCTAGTATAAAAGTTGCATACAATATAAGAATTCAAACAAATATTATCATAATGAACTATACAGTGGCATCTACTGAGCTCAAGTCAAGCTATAAGGTGGGAATTAAAAATGACAAAGATGTGGGGCACCTGGGTGGCTCGGTCGGTTGAGCATCTGACTCTTGATTTCTACTCAGGTCATCATCTCCAGGTTGTGACATCAAGCTCCCCATCGAGCCCCATAGTGTCAGGTTCTGTGCTGGGCGTGGAGCCTACTTAAGATTCTTCCTCTGCCCCTCACCCCCTCTTCTGGGCCCTCTGAGTTCTTAGCAATTTTACTCCTAGTGTTGGCCAAAGAGAGGATGGCAAGACTGTCACAGGAATGTGCTTGTCTTCATCAATACACCTAAAAGAGGGATTATTATTATTATTACCATTCCTACCTCAGTATCCTTCTTCCCTCTGATACATGCTTTGCTGGGATTCTTCTTATGTATTTATGGCCTATATTGGCACTGACAAGACTCAGATACTGCACCCATAGAGGAAGGAGGGAAGAAAGGACTCAGGGCATGGAGAATTCTTATAAAAGCTGTCCTCTCTCCTAGCTATAGAGAGGATAAAATAGAGACTCATTTCTCTTTCAAACAAGGTTTTCCATTTTCTATGCATGACTGTTTACTAGAAACAAGAGAAAACATTTCCTTTCCATGTACAACAGGAAATTATATGTAGAGAAAAATAAAATCTATTCTCCATGGAAAGAATTTTAGCAACAATAGAAGTTTGACTTCTTTCCAGAAAAACATGTGTGTATGTGTTTTCCCCATGAACAGGTGTGGGGTTGGACATTGAATTGTGCTCACTTCCACATATATTCTCAGATCTCACTCAGATCTTACAAGGAGAATATGAAAAAATTCAATAGTCAGAGTCATTTTTTTTAAAGATCTTATTTATTTGACAGAGAGAGAGCACAAGCAGGGGGAACAGCAGGCAGAGGGAGAGGAAGAAGCAGGCTCTCTGCGGAGCAGGGACCCAGTTTCCGGGCTCGATCCCAGGGATCCCAGGATCATGACCTGAGCCGAAGGCGGATGCCTAACCGACTGAGCCACCCAGATGTCCCAACAGTCAGAGCTCTTTACAGACACCATGATGCATTATTACAAAATGCCTATGGTAGAACATTGCCTTTATCAAGACAACACTCAAATAGTTAATGCAACTATGTGAAATAAAAGCAAGACCATGATGCTTCAGCTTCAATTTCCAGTTTAACCATGAAGAAGCCTTATATGCATCTGCACTTGTTCACTGAAGGCCCACCTGTGTAAGGGCTCAAAGGAAAGAAGATGGCTCTGCATGAAAACAATGAAGTGAAACTATAGAGCAAGCCGTCCTCTTAACACCCAGTGTATATAGCACGTGTGTTTTCCCTATGTGGTTTTATGTCATCACATCATGTCCTGGACTTCTCCAAGTGGATGGAACACCAATACCTCAAACTCAGCAGGTTCACAATCAAACCATTCATCTTCCCCCACCACCCCCCAAATCTATGCCTTCTGTGTTCCCCAATTCAGACAATTACAGCAATATTCTCCAAGGCTATAAAACTCAGTAGAATCTCCACCTTCCTTCTCTTGTTCATTCTCCAAATTCAGATGATGGGCACCTTCACCACTTTCCACTCCTCCAGCCATGACCCTAATTTGGGCTCTCGATAGCTCTTACCTGGAAAATCTCAATAGCCTCCTAACTTAGCCTCCCCAACCTCTACTCTCTCCCCATTTTATTGCCCCCTTCACACAACAGCCACAGTTGGCTTCCTTAATTTTAGATTGATCATTTTAATTCTCTGTTTGGAACTCTTCATCGATTCCTAATTTCTTATGGCACCATTTCCTTGCGAAATTAGCTTTGCCTTGTGCCAAATAATGGGGAAAGAAAGAAGGAAAGAAGTAAGGATAGAAGACATAGGAAAGAATAAAAATATTTCAAAATCTATAAAAATAATTTTACTTCAAAATTAGCTTTGCATTTTATTAGTTTATGTTTAATGGACTTATTGTATAAGCAATTCTATTTAGGGAAATAAAACATATGCAAATATTATTATTTTTGCAAAAACAACCAAAGAATGAATAAACTAGATACTAATGTAATTAGTTATGTACAAGGGGAAAATGTAGATTAGATGGAAATGTTAACTTTCCTCAATTTGCTGACTGCACTGTGGTGATAAGAGAATATTCTTGTTCTTAGGAAATACATACTGTAACATTAACTGCTAAGGGACCTGACATATCCAGCCTACTCTCAAGTAGTTCAGATAAAAAACATATAATTGTGTATGTGTGAGAGACAGACAAGACAGAAAGAGAAAGAGAATGATAAAGCCAATTTTGCAAGGTGTTAAAAATTGGTCAGTCAAGGTGTATAAGTCATTTTTTCCCTGACATAGCATCTATCATTTTTTTTGCTGCTGAGGACCAACTAGAAGATTATCCCCAGGCTTAATATTTATTTTGCATCACTAATAAACTTGAAACCCTGATAATTTGCTAATAATTCTGTAGCAGAAAAGGTGGGCAGTGTTTATTTGAAGTTCTTCGTCTTTGACCATGGGTTTAGAGCATATGTTTAGTAAGGGGCTATGTTTTGAATATTTTCCCTTTGGTAGATGTGTTGCAGATAGTTAATTGTTACTGTAATCTATTTTGAGATTTATTGCCTCAGCTCTCAAGTTTGTTCTTGTGAAATGAAAATTTCTGGGCTTAAATTTCCTCCTCTGTGGAATGAGAACAGTTGAGTAATCACTAGATTACATATCTAAGTCCTTTCTCCCGCAAAAATCTCTTTCACATTTTACTTTCTCAATTTTTTTTTAATGCAGAAGAAATTTAATTATCTCACCCCCAGGATCTTTATATCACTAGGGAGGAAAAAATCAAGTATTTGTGCTCATGATCGAGGTGAAGTGAGGTTCATTGTCATGCTTGCTCCTTTCTACATAATTTTAATTTCTTAATTGAGCCTAGAATTGAAAGGAGCTTATTATAACTAGGACTCTAAAAATACTAACTCATGCCTGAGATTGCTTGCATTCTTACAAGTAAAAGAAAATTGTTGAAATCATTGATTTGTGGCCAGTCAGATGCTTTCAGTTTCTATTATTTCTCAGCACTGGCTTGTGGAGTCATTGTTACGCGGCCCTGCCACTGTGCTAATTTGGCATTTGCCAAAAATAGTTAGAATCATGAAGGAATGATGTGCAGGACAAATGCTTTGTAGTTGTCTACAATCTTTCCAACGGTAATCAACGTTTATTTGTTTTGTAAATCATCAGCTACATAATGTAAAAGGCAAATGTGTTTCCTTTTCCCTTTCTTCCCCAGGCAGAATCCGAAAAGAACGGAACCAAAGACCACTGAGAAGCTATTTGTAAAATAGGGCTGTGACCTGTAACAGACAGTGGGTCCAGATGGACTTCGCAGGGTCTGAGAGGTTAGACGGCAAGAGGCTCACAGAGCACTTCTCCAATAGCTGCAACCCTGCTGGAAAAATGCATAGATAAGGGTTTGATTCCCCTGTTCATCAATAACTCTTCCAGACACCCTATGTCGTAAATGGGGACGCACCTTAGGGAAAAAAAATTAATATGTAAAAATTTAATAAAGAGAATCAGGAGGAGGACCTGCTGTTTATCTTCTGGGTCTCTGAGTCTGCACCTCTTAAGAGCAAAGCGATCTATGCCACCTCCAAGGATACCATCAAGAAGCTGAGCGGTGATCAAGCATGAATTACAAGCAAACTGCGAGGCAAAGGTCAAGGACCCCTGCACCCGGGCAGAGAAGCTGCGGGGCAGTGCCCTGCTCCCTGGAGAGCAAGCCTGTGTAGGTCTCTTTCCAGTCCACCTGCCTGGAGCATTTGGTGACCCAGACCTGCCCATGGGGGTTGCAGGCTGACCCTCCCGCGGGGGATGGCGGGGGGCTAAGAGGATGCCAGCATGGGGAAGGCAACCCCTCCCGCTGGACTCTCCTCTTCCCCAAATCCCCGACAGTTCTGCCTTCCCAAACTGCTTTTAATCTCCTGATTTCTCTTCGGTTGAGGCAGATCAAGTCATCGCCCCCCCCCCCCCCACCCAGGGACCCCAGTTTAGCGGTGGGTGGGAGGACGAGCTGTATTTTATGAAGTATAAAATTATATTGACGCTTTTAAATAAACTCAATATTATATATTGGGCTAAAGTTGAACGGAATCTATATAAATAGTGGAAATCCTTTTTTTTAAGTCAGTTAAAACTCACCAATTAAAAAATAGCTTTAATTCACTCATTCAATAAACATGTATTAAGCACTCATTATATGCCAGGTTCTGTGAACCACAAATTTCCTGCTCTCTGGAAATTTATAGGTAAAAAATTTAAGAAAAAAATTTACATTTAAGTATGGATTTTTAAAAGACAAAGAGATATTAATCTGGAGTGTTTCAAGTTTTTTAATGAGTGTTTTTATTAGGAAAGAGATATGAGTATACATGATGAAAATGCGCCAAGTATATAATAAAAAAATTACAAATAATAAGTGACATTATTCTTGGAGACCCTCTGAGAATAGTCTCAGGAAATATATTAATAATGGTGCTTTCTTCTAAACCATTTCTTTAGTATTTTCATATATATTTCAATTTACCTTGCCACTCTACAAAGAGCTTGCATGTTAAAAATCAAACATATGGGCACCTGTGTGGCTCAGTCAGTTAAGCGTCTGCCTTCGGCTCAGGTCATGATCCCAGGGTCCTGGGATCCAGCCCCACATCGGGCTCCCTGCTGAGCAGGGAGCCTGATTCTCCCTCTCCCCCTGTTTATGTTCTCTCTCTCCTTGTCTAATAAATAAATAAAATCTAAAAAAAAAAAAAAATCAAACATATATTTCCAGGGATCTACAGGTACAATATGTTAGAATATTGATGTTTGGCAGAAAATATTTTTATTTCCTGCTATGACATCCAGTCAACTTCAAGCATTTAAGATTCAGACATGTAACTGGTGTGGACATTGCTAATCTTCCTACGCAGACGTTCAGGAGAAAATTACCAAAGCAGGATAGGGAAAAGTTAGCGTCATTAAAAAAAATGACTTCTCCTCGAACAATATTGTCATTGTCTAAATGCCAAGGTCCTCTTGGAACTGTAAAAGTTTTCATGATATCAAGCCCGACTGTTTATTAGCCAATAAGTAGTTCTTGCTTTCTAAAATATTCTCGGTGTGTTTCTTCCCAAGAAATGTTATCTTAAAAAAAATGTTATCTTTGAAGAAGGGATAACATTATTTTAAAAGTATTGCTTAATAAAATTATTTTGCAATTACTGATTTTTAAATAAAGTATAAAATTATATTGATACTTTTTGTGATATTTTTATATAAAAATCAGTGTTGTATATTAGGCTTAAGTAGAACAGACTCTACATTAAAAGTGGAAGTCATTTTTTATACAGTCAATTAAAACTCAGCAATTAAAAAACAGCTTTAGGGCGTCTACCCTCATTAATTAAAAAAAAAAGTCTATAACCAGCCATAAATTGACAACCCAATTAAAAACCAGGCAAAGAATCTGAATAGGCATTTCTCCAAAGGAGATACACAATGGTCAGTAAACACATGAAAAGATGTTCACCTCATTAGCCAGAGGGAAATACAAATCAAAACCGGGACATACCACTCCCCAGTCCTTATTAGGATGACTATAATCCAAAAGACTATAACAAGGATTGGCAAGGACGCAGAGAAATTGGAACTCTCATAAACCTTTGGTGAATGTAAAATGTTGCAATGACTTTGGAAAACTGTCTAGTAGTTTCTTAGAAGGTTAAACGTTGAGTTACCATAAGACCAGCAATTCAACTCCTAGGATGTATCTGTAAGAAATGAAAACATATGTCCACATAAAAATTTATACAGGAATTTTTTTTTTGACTACTATATCAAATTTATTATTCCAGTGACACTAATACAGCTGGAGGTGCTCACAGCAACACCACACAAAGTTTTCTGCCTTTTAGCTTTTGTTCAAAGAGAAAGGTCTACAAGCTTGTTCCTTCCCCCTTTCTGAGGGAAAGTCCACTGTGAACAATTTATGCAAATAAACCTCTTAATGCATTAGTTTTTTTGGTTTGTTTTTTTTTTGGATATCAATAGAATTATTCATAAGAGCCAAAAAGTGGAAATAACTCAAATGTCTAATAATTGATAAGTGGATACATATGTGAAGTACCACCATAGAGTGAACTATTACTCAACAATAAGAATAAGTGAAGTATCTATACATGCTATAATATGGATAACTTTGAAAACAGTATGCTAAATAAAAGAAGCCAGTCACAAAAGATTATATATTTTATGATTCTATTATACAAAAGTTCCAGAACAGTCATAGCTTTACAAAAGGAAAGACTAGTAATTGCTTAAGTCTGGAGCTAGGAGTAGGGTAAAATGGCGAGTGATTGCTAATGGGTATATGGTTTCATTTTGGAGGAATGAAGAAGCTCTAAAACTGATTGTAGTGATGGTTACACAATCCTGTGAATAGACTAAAAGCCATTGCATTGCACGCTTTAAATGGGTGAATTATATGGCTTATGAATTATGTCAATAAACTTAATAAAAATATCTGTATTGTAGAAAACACTCAAAAAATACAATTCCGTTTTTTCCTAGTACATACCTTGCCTCAAAAAATAGTTGGGTTAGAGTTACCAATTAGAAGTGACATTGGAGTTGCTTTAAAATGTATGGATTAATTTATAATCAACATACTTATTGAATAGAAACTATTCTGTTAGAAAACCTAAACATAATTTATTCCTTAAATAACAAACATTTCCTAAGATTGTACATTACTAATTTTTATCTGTATTTTTTCTCAGAATCATTAAATAATTATTAATTTAACTAAGCCAGATTTGGCACACATTTTCATATAGTATCATCGGTATTACTAGAGTTCTACAGGAATAATTTTTTTTATTTTTGTATTTAAGTATTAAATTGTTAGTGTACCTATTCTCTAATTTCAGTATTAAGGTGTTGCAATTAAAATACTATTACCAAAAGTATTAGAATACACTCAGATTCCTGGGTAAAATTCTAAATTTATGTAGGTAATGATATATCCTAAAATATTTTAATAAGAATAGATAGCGTGAATTAGAAAAGTTAATGTTTTTAAATACTGACCATTGTGTATACTGACCATTGTATAAATCAAGTAAATACTTGATTGAAATGTGTAGCAAAAGAGGAAGATTTCCATAGCAGTAGGGTTGCTTTATTAGAATAGAAGTAAAAGAAGTAAAAACAAACAAAAAACTCATAAAAGAAAGAGGATGAAAAAATCATTGCAGGTAGGAAGAATGGTTGTGTGAGAAATTGAGTAGAAAATGATAAAACTCTGATACAGGAAATCAGTTAATTCAGATACTTTATTAATATTTAATAATTGTAAGCATTTACTTCTTATCACACTTTTTAGGACTTTTCCTGTATAAATTCATTTAATCCTCATAGTTTATACTGAGTGATGTATGGACACACTGGGAAGTCCATCACCACAACCAAAAAATAATGTATATATCCATCACCCCCAAATTTGTCTTTTCTCTCTCCCTTCCCCCTGCTCAGGTAAACATTGATCTGCTTTATGTTACTATAGACTAGTATAGATTACATTACTATAGATTAGTATTAGTTACTACAGGTATAACTAAACTTACACGTAAGTGGAATCAAAAATATGTTCTCCTTTTCTGTCTGGCTCCTTTCCCTCAGAATAGTTCTTTTGGAATTCATCCATCTTGATGCATGTATAAATAGCTCATTACTTTTTATTACTTAGTGGTGCTCTATTGTATGGATATAGCACCACTTGTTTATCCATTCACATGGTGATACACATTTGGATTATTTCCAGTTTCTGGTTATTACAAATCAAGATGATATCAACATCTGTAAACAAGAATTTTGGTAATTCTCTTGGGTAAATGCCTAGGAATGGAATGGCTAGATCATGTGGTAGTTGCATATTTAACTTTCAAAGATATTGCCAAACAGTTTTCCAAAGCTGTTGTGTCATTTTACATTCCTGCCATGAGTTAATTGGTGCTCTAGTTCCTCCATATCCTTGCCCACATTTGGCATGGTCAGTCTTTTAAATTTAATCATTTTTACATTGTCCACAGTGATATTGCATTGTGGTTTTATTATTTGCCTAGTAACTAATGAATGAACATCTTTTTGTATGCTTATCTGTCATCCAAAAATCTTCTTTTGTGAGCGGTCTCTTCAGATCTATTGCCTGTTTTTTATGGGTTGGTTCTTTTTTTTTAAATTTATTCAGTTTTGAGAGTTCTTTATACATTATAGTCACAAGTCCTTGAATTTTCTCCTGGTATATGGCTTGCTTTTCCATATTTATAAGAGTGTCTTTTGAAGAGCAGATTTTTAAAGTTTTGATGAAATCCAATTTATCAATTTATTCCTCTATGGATTATGCTTTTGTTAATGTATCTAAGATATCTTTGCTTAACACAAAGTCACAAAGGTTTTCCCCCATGTTTACAGCTAGAATTATTACCAGTTTAGTTTTGACATTTAGGTGTATAATCCATTTTAAGTTAATTTTGTATATTGTGAGACAGTATGGATTGAAGTATTTTGTTTTTACTTTTATTTTTGCATATGGCTGTTCAATTATTCTAGCACTAGTTGTTGAAAAGACTATTCTTTTTCCATGAAATTCTTCATTCATCTTTGTCAAAAATCCATTTTCCATGTATGTGTGGGTCTATTTCTGGACCCTCCATTCTTTTCATTGAACTATTTGTCTCTCTCTTTTTTAATATTTTATATATTTATTTGAGAGAGAGAGAGAGCACGGGAGCAAGAGGAAGGGCAGAGGGAGAGGGAGAATCAGGCTCACCACTGAGCAGGGAGCCCTCTATTTGTGTATCTTAATGGTAATACTACGCTCTATGATTGCTGTAGCTTTATTAAAGGTCTTGAAACCAGTTAGTACTAGTCCTTTAAATTGTTCTTTTTCAAAGTTGTTTCGTCTATTCTAAATTTTTTTGTACTTCTAAGAGAATTTTAGAATCAGCTTGTCAATTTTTACAAAACACTGGCTGAGATTTTGATTGGAACTTGTTTTATGGCTGGAAATGTGATTTATCTTGGTACATATTCCATGTGCAACTGAAAAGAGAGCATAGTATTTTCTTGTTGGGTACAGTATTCTGTAAATATCAAATAGATCAAGTTGGTTAATAAGGCTGATGAGTGTCCTAAATTCTTGTTGATTTTCTCTACTTGTTCTATCATTTACTGAGAGAGGAGTATTGAAATTTCTGACTATTGCTGAGAATATTTCCATTTTTCCTTGTAGTTTTATCCTCTCAGTTTCATGTATTTTGAACCTCTGTTACTCAAGGCATAAATGTTTAAAATTCTTACATGCTTTTGATAAACTGATTCCTATATGTAGAATAAGGTTTTCATCAAGTTTGGAAAAATTTTGACCATTATTTCTTCAAACATTTTTTCTGCCCCTCCACTTCTTTTCATCAGGAACTTGAATTACAAGCACATGAGACTGCTTGAAATTTTCCTACAACTCACTGATGCTTTATATTTTATTTTATTTTTTTTATTTATTTTTTAAAGATTTTATGTATTTATTTGACAGAGAAAGACATAGAGAAAGAGGGAACACAAGCAGGGGGAGTGGGAGAAGGAGAAGCAGGCCTCCCACCGAGCAGGGAGCCCGATGCAGGGCCCGATCCCAGGACTCTAGATCACGACCCGAGCTGAAGGCAGATGCCCAACGACTGAGCCACCCAGGAGCCCCTGATGCTTTATATTTTAAAAATCCTTTTCTCTCTGCTTTTCATTTTGTATAGTTTCTGTTAGTATGTCTTCAAGTTCACTAATGTTTTCTTCTTCAATGTTTATCTATTGTTAATTCCATACAAGATATTTTTCATGTCATACATTGCAGCTTTCACCTCTAAAATTTTGAATTAAAACTAAATCTTTTTCTATGTCCCTACTGAACACATTGAACATATGAAATACAGTTACAACTGTTTCAGTGTCCTTTTTTGCAAATTCTAACACTGGCAGTTCTCGGTCAATTTTGATTTTCTGAATATTCTCTTCATTATGCATTATGTTTTCCTACTTCTTTGGATGCCTGGTAGTCTTGTTTAATAACAAACATGATGAATTTTGCCTAGTTTGTTGCTTTATTCTGAGATGCAATTAAGGAATTTGGAAATAATTCAAGCTTTTTGGATCTTGCCTTCCTGAATTTTTTAGGCAGAAGCAAAGGGCCCTCATTCTAGGACTAATAATTTCCTAGTACTTGGGCAAGACCTTTCTTGAATTATGAGTTTTTCCATTCTGGCTAGTAGAAACGGGAATCATTCCCAGGCCTGTGTGAGTGCCAAACACTGTTCTCTCTAATCCTTTTGGTTAGTTGTTTTTTTCAGCCTTGGATAGTTTCTTCTTCACTTGCATGTACTGATCAGTGCTCTGCTAAATATTCACAGGGGCCATCTTAAGAACTCCAGGGATCTAACTCTCTGCAGCTCTCTTGTCTCCAGTACTCTGCCCTAAGAACTCTAACCTCCTGTTCTTCTCAGATTCAACTCTCTCAGATCCAACTTCCCAAATCAAGGAGTCCATTAGGTTCTAGCTGGGTGCCCCCTCCCCCCCCCACCCCGTGTTGCAACCTGGGGGTAGTAAATTGGGGAACTGAGCCTCACTTTATCTGTGTCCTTCAGGAATCACTGTTTGGATGCCTGATGCCCAATGTCTTGAAAACAGTTTTTATATACCAGTTTTATTTTCGTGTGTGTGTGTGTGTGTTTGTGTGTGTGTGTATGTGTGTGTTTTGTTTGACAAGCAGGAGCATATTTTCAGTACCTGTTACTATATCTTGTGCAGAAGAGGAAATTTCCCCCATACCTTTTAAAAAACAACTAAAGAAGCAAAGGAAAAAGGAGTAGATAAAGAGAGAACAGGGAAGAATTCTTTTTCTTAGTTTGTTTTGATGATGTGCAGTAGCTGATGGATTAGCTTTCCATTGCTGCTGTTACAAATTACCACAAATTTAGTGGCTTAAAACAATACAGATTTACTGTTTACAATTTTGTAGGTCAAAAATCTGACACAGGTCTCAGATGTCTAAAATCAAGATGTCAGCAGGGCTGCATTTCTTTCTGGGGGCTTTAAGAGACAATCCATTTTCTTGTATTTTCTAGCTTCTAAAGACCACCCACATTACTCATTGCTTCCTCACTCCATCTTCAAAGCCAGGAAATTTGTATCTATTTGACCATTCTTCTGTAGTCACATCCCCCTCTGACCACAGCAGGGAAATATTCTCTGCTTTTAAGAACATATGTCATTAGATTGTGTCCACTTAGACAATCCACTATACTCTCAGCCACTTGAAGATTCTTAACTTAATCACACCTGCAAAGTCACTTTTGCCTTATAAGGTAAAACATTCACAGGATCTAAAGATTAGCATGTGGATATCTTTAGAGGATGACTATTTTCCTACCACAGCTGAGATTTGGTGTCTTATTTTTAAGCAATGAGAATGACATTCACAGAAATCCTTTGAAATACAGTCAGTCAAATACAAAATTTTAAGAAAAGAAAAGAAATTTGCAAGTTTTTCTTTTCCACCCAGTTGATGAAAAAAATTAATTGGGCAGAGGCTTTCTTTACACACTCACTTGTAAGCCCTTCTTTCTTGGTCTACAATACTGGTTTCTCTACCAAGATTAAAATAGTTAAGTCTAACATGCAATGAGCTCTATATGTTTCAGAGTTCAATTATGCTTCTTAGCATTTATTCCCAATAATCTTCTCTAATTATATATATATATATATATATATATATATGTAAAGTTTTATATTATATATATATACAGTTTAAGAATATATGGTCAATATTGTTTGAAAACCAATTTCATAAGTAATATCAATAATGTAACAATAGCCAATATTTATTAAACACTCACTCTAAGCCAAGCACTTGATTTAACATATATAACTCCTTTGGCATGTAAAGTAGCCACTATCAGGGGTGTCTGGCTGGTTTAGTCAGTAGAGCATGTGACTCTTGATCTTGGGGTTGTAAGTTTGAGCTCCACTTTGGGTGTACAGATTACTTAAAAGTTTAAAAAAATAAAAATTGGGGTGCCTGGGTGGCTCAGTTGGTTAAGCATCTGCCTTCAGCTCAAGTCATGATCTCAGGGTCCTGGGGATAGAGCCCAGCTTGGTGCTCCCTGCTCAGCAGGGAGTCTGCTTCTCCCTCTCCCTTTGCCCCTATCCCCCCCACTGGCTCGTTCTCTTTCTCTCCCTCTCAAATAAATAAAATGAGTTCTTTAAATGAATAAATAAATAAGTAGCTACTATCATTAACCTCATTTTATGAATGAAGAAATGAAGCAGAGGAAGGGTAATTTGCCCAATGTCTTAAAGACAGTATGAGTGGAGGTCAGTCAAAAAGCCAAAGCAATCTGCCTCCAGTGTCTGCACTCTTAATCTCTGTTTTCACTCCATTTTAAGTTCTTGGAAGGCAGGAACTATTCTTTAATATTTTGTTTATTCCTTCAATGCATTGTCACAGTGCTAGCATTTAAGTGTATAACATTTGGTTGCTCAATTAATACTTATTTTTTTCATGTCTTTAACTATTAAGCCATTTAGATAGATTTGATACCCCAAAGATTTCCCCCTGATTTGTTGGGGAAAGGTGAACCTGGAAGAGGTGACAGGGAACATAACGTATATCTACCATTACACACTGGTAGAAAAACATAATGAATACCTACCATTACACACTGGTAGAAAAATAGTGTGATATTATTGCCGCAAATGCTAGTTAGCCACATTGGGAAGCCTCATTATAGCTCATTGAGATTTCTTGTTGTTTACCTTCATAAACACACATACGTGTATACCTGAATACTTGAATCTTGAATACTAGACATGATTCTTTAAATCTTGAAATAGTTAAACTTTGCAATTGTTTCTACTAAAATAAAAGCAGGAGAATCTTAGGGCTCCTGCATGGCTCAGTTGTTGAGCATCTGCCTTCGACTCAGGTCATGATCCCAGGGTCCTGGGATCAAGCCCCTCATCGGGCTCCCTGCTCGGCGGGAAGCCTGCTTCTCCCTCTTCGACTCCCCCTGCTTGTGTTCCCTCTCTCGCTCTCTCTGTCAAATAAATAAATAAAATCTTCAAAAAAAAAAAAAAAAAGCAGGAGAGTCTTGCAGATTTTACAAACTGTTGACATTGTGGGCAGTTGTAGGGAACAGCTTCTAAACACAGGTGGAAATAAAGAGCTCCCTCTCTAGTCATTGGTGAGAATATTTAGTTCAAGGCCACAATATTCAGGTTTCTCACAACTCTGTTTACCTCAGTTAGAAAGGAAATATTTAGCTGATTAGCCAGGTTTATTTCTATTACTTGGATGTATTTTAGGTCCACCATCCAACACAAAATGACTTGGAAGAAGTTGCCTACCTATACTAGGTTCCTAGAGCTGCCATAACAAATTATCCCAAACTGGGCAGGTTAAAACCACAGAAATTTATTCTCTCTGAGTTCTGGAGACCAGAACTTCTAAAGGAAGGTATTAGAAGGGTTGTTTTCTTTTCAGGGATCTGTAGAAGAATCTGTTCTTTGCCTGTCTCCTAGCTTCTGATGACAGCCATCAGTCTGTAGTGGTTCTTGACTTGTAGCTGCTTCCATCTTCACATGGCCTTTTCCTGTGTATCTGCATCTGTTGTCTTCTTGTAAGGACATCAGGCACATTGGATTAATGACCTCATCCTAACTTGATGAAATCTGTAAGGATTCTGTTTCAAAATATGATCAGATTCACAGCTACTAGGCATGAGGATTTCAACGTATCTTTGGGTGGGGGGACACACAATCATAGCACTACCCTACCTGTTGAAGAATTTAAAAGTTACGTTAGGAATCACTTAAGCCAGGATTCCACTTAGGCATAATTACCTGGACACTTTATAAAATGTAGTGATTTTGTTTTAGTCTGAAAATTATCATCTCAGGCATCAAGGACCTGATAGAAATCAAGGAAAATGTTCAAGTCAGACACTGGCCATTAAAATATGAGATGTATAATCCTTCTTTCCCCAATCTCGTCTATGTATTATTATAATCTCATCAACCATGTAAAGCTTGTATTCTTTACCCTTCTCTGTTATCTGGTTACCCCCAGGTTCTCCTACACCTGATTTCACAGTCATTTAATCAGCAGCTATTTCATGGCTTCCTATGTGCTCAGCACCATACAAAGAGCTGTGAGGTACTAGAAATACTATAAATGTGATACCAGAAGAGATCAAACAATCCAATCTTCCTACTGTGCTCAGAGGAGGAAACTAAGACCAAAGAGGTTAGCTGTTTCTTAAGGTAACCCTTTAGTGACAGAGCCAGATATCCCCAGGTATGAGTTGTGTCTAACTTACTGTTTCTGCTCAACTGGCTACTCCACTGTAATAGCAGTATAACTCACAAAAATATATGTGGGGTACTGTGATTTCAACTTCTGCTTTCCACCCCTGATTACAGCCAATGTGGAGGGGAGGGCTCCCAAGTTCATTGCCAGGAGAGGAATCCTCCCCTCTGCATTTCACTCTAAGAACCTAGAGGTACATTATAATTTGTCAATATGACAAATGTATGTTATTATCACTCTGTACTCTGTCTAATAAGTAAGCATGTAGGAAAAGCCAAAACTTCTTTGGGGTTCTATGCAGCTGCTGAATTCTCTAGGTCAGCTTTCTTCACACCACTCTTATTGTTCTCAACATTTCTGTTTGCTCAAAAAATCACTGAAAGTTTTGCTTGGGCTGGTGCTAATGTCTAGCTCTGAATATAAAAAAAGATAGTTACACATAGAACAATCACATTCTTAATCAAATAATGATTTATGCCCTTGAAACTGGGCTATAAAAATTCAGACTGACTTTCTGCAAGTTACACCTTCTTCACTGCAATTCACTCATGCTTTCTCCAATTTTCATTTTCTGTACAATCAGAAATCTAAGCACTATTGTGACTTTACAGTTGCAGGAATAAATTTCAAGAGGGAGATGATTAATCTTGCCTCAATCCCTTTTTTAAAAAAGAGGAAATATTTCACAGTATGCAAGTATCTTTGCAGCATTAAATATGTTCATTTATTAAGCTAGGTATCCACAGTCAAAGAAAAGGGAAGGATCGAGAAACTATACAGGAGAAGGGAAAATTTAGTCAAAAATAAAGGTAAAGCAATCCAGCTAAACATATTTTGACTTAGTTACTAAGCCAAATATTTATTAAGAATGTTGCTAACCATAATTTTTATAATTATTGTTATTATTATATCAAAATAATTTTATTATATCGACATTATCTGATGGGATACCTGGGTGGCTCAGTCTATTGAGGGCCCAACTCTTGATTTTGGCTCAGGTCATGATCAGGGTCGTGATATCAATCCTCTCCTCAGGCTCCAAGCTCAGTATGGACTCTGCTTGAGATTCTCTCTCTCCCTCTCTCTCTCTGCCCCTCCCCACACTCACACGCACTCTCTCTCTAAAATAAATAAATAAAATCTTTACAAAAATAATAATTATTATTATTTGATAGACCAATAATTTGAACAATTTAATCATCTATATAAAGTAGCTTAGAGCTCATAACTCACATCTTTAACAGAGAAATATGGTTGAGTTCTTTTGGAAAAAAAAATATAATTTTATTTTCAATCTACATAAATTCATTAACTTCAGTCTACAAAAATAACTCTGCAAAGACACAACGTGACATAACATTCAAATCAAAATCTCTGACATTAGATTTCCTGGATTCAAGGCTAGATATCACAAATTACCAGCCATATGACCTTGGGCAAATGAATTGACCTTAATGAGCCTTCTTCAATTTTCTTGTGTATCAAACAAGGATAATAAATAGTGTCTGCCTCAAAGGTATGTTTGTGCAAATATAATGAGATAATGCACATAAAGTACTTGTAGTAAGTGCTCCATAGTTTATCTGTTATTATCTGCCTAAAAAAGCTCTGTTAAATAAGACACCTGGAACATAAAATAACGGAAAATGAAAAATAATGGAAAGAAAATTGCAGCAAAATGTGAGCAGTGGTTAACATCAAAGTAGTCTAACTATAACTATTTTTCTTTTTTCCATTTTTAAATGCAGTTATATTGTATTTAAAACAGAATATGATTTTATGAAAGACATTAGAGCAAATATGTTACAATGGAAAACTTTAAGTTATTCTTAATATTTCTCTATGTATAGAATCTCCCAATTTCTAGAAATAAGCATCCTCCCCTCAACACAAATACTACTCACCCCAAGATGAGGTTTTACCACTGCCTAAATCCCACAGGGCACATGCAGAGAACTCACTGCTTGACACTGATTCAACCAGCCCTTTACAATTACAAGTTCTGTTTTAAAACTTTCCTGGAATTAGAAACTCATGTTCTGCAGAATTCAAGGAAAATAGAGCTGACTTATTCATATAAGATATGGATTGGTATTATGTCAAATGCTGGATTTGCATTAAACATTCCCTTGTAATACATTGCCCAAACCTGATCTTACTAAAATTAACTGCCACTGATTGAATATTGTGTTAAGGCTCTGGGGTAAATAGATATTCATTTAATTTTAGGGATGGCTTTTTTGACATCAAGATTATTCAAGTTTGATATCTGGAAATCTAAGTAAAAGAATACATGATTTCAGGTGGGGGAAGGGGAAAAATCTACTCACTTATTTCTTAATAATAAGAAATTCAAAAATGATTTAAGGCAACTTAACACAAATACATTTAGTAAAACAAAAAAAAAACAAAAAAACAAAACAAAACAAAATCTGTGTCCATACAAGAGAAACTTCCTTGGAAACAATTAGTAGATTTATGAATAGCTCACTTTAAAAGTATTCAGAAGCCATACATAATAACCATGTTAAAACTGATTATTTGAGGGGCACCTGGGTGGCTCAGTCAGTTAATCATCTGCCTTTGGCTCAGGTCATGATCCCAGGGTCCTGGAATCGAGTCCCACATCGGGCTCCTTCCTCAGCAGGGAGCCTGCTTCTCCCTCTCCCTCTGCCTGCCACTCCCCCTGCTTGTGCTCTTCCTCTCTCTATCTCCGTCAAATAAATAAATAAAATCTTTAAAAAAAACTGATTATTTGATTTCTTATATGAATTTTAAAACAATATTTTCTAAAAAGAACAGAAAGCTTATGCATAAAGATAGGCAAGAAGCTTTTCATAACATTTCTTAATAAGGTTACAAAAGATGAGAATTTGGCCATGACCCATGCAATTTAATCTGAATTAATTTCCATTTTTTTTCCTGGTAGTGTTTCTAAGAAAATGGCTTATTTTCTCCCCTGGAATTTAAAAGTATAAAATATCAGCATATTGTTTGACTTACCTTCTCTGGAGATGTATGAATAGAGAAGATACAGAGAACACTGAAAAACACAGAGTGTGACCCCTAACAACATTTTGTACAGGAGAAATTAGGTAAAAATAAATATCAAAGATATCATGAAGTGACAAATAAGTCATAAATAAAATCTAACAATCTCCAGGACTTCTTTTCTCTTGCCCCAAGGGTCTTTGATCTTTCACAGTCTGAAAGAAGAAAGGGTAGCCATAAAGGCCTCTTAAAGATGATTAGGGAAGTTTTACGCACTGGCTGCCCACAATGCCCTCTTTTTTTTTTCACCTACAGACAGGGGCCACCTCCTTATTTATATCCCTGAAATATGTTATTCTCAATAATACACACACCAGTACAAAGTATGAGTAACCCTTGGAGGCACAAGTGCTTAATGAAATGAAATGTATGAACAAATAAATGAAATGAAAATGAAAAAGTATGAACAAATAAAGCGCTATTTACCTCCTACAGAGATTTGGGAATACCAACCTAAGCAAGAAAGCACTTTGAAATATTATTGTTTAGGCTATCATTCTGAAATTTTTACAAGATCAAATGCAGACATCTCCGAGTAGGGAAGGTGAGAGTCAGAGATTTTGTGCCCATCCAACAAGCAAATGTATAATTTATAAATATTTTTCATCTCCAAAAACAGTGAGCATATTTTCTATTATTTTTAACTGCAAAATATTCTCATTCCCATGAAATCTTTTTTTTTTAAGGATTTTTTTCTTTGCAATATGCTAAGAAACCTGTGTTTTGTACTTGGCAAATAACCTTGACCAACTGCAGAAGCAAATGCTTGTCCACACTGTTGTCCGGAAGTAATTAAAAAAAAACAAGGTCAGAGCTATCTGACAAAATCCAGCAAATGAGAGACGAAGAAAATGACAGAAAATGAGGAATAAATAAGAATGTCAGGAACCAGTGATCCCATTATTTGAATCACATGGAATTCACAGGTAGAAAGCAGACAGCCTAGTAGCCTTCATGATGATTCGTTCTTATTTTGAGTTCCTCACCTGGAATTATAAAATATTAGCTAAGAGCTTTGTAATTAGGTTCAAGTTATCACAATTCCAGCTTTGTGAAATGTTGTAGTTTTCCCTACTATCCATTCAGATAAAATAATTTTTAAAAATATGATTAAATATCAACTCCAATCTGCCAAACAGACTATTTACCCTGAAGAACAAGGAAAGACAGAAATTCATTCAATACTGAATTGCTGGAATTAAATGGGATACCTCTGCTATTATGACAGATATCTTTGAAAGGAACTGGGAAAATTATTTCATAACTCAACTCAACACATAGCTCAACACACAACTCAAAGGAAATGCCACACAAATGTTACTCTTTTGCAAGTTTTGTTTAGATATTTCTTCTTCGTACTTGGATTTAGGGAATGGGTTAATCCTCAGCAAAAGAAAAAGTTAACATAATCTCAAGGTTATTGAGAATCAAAGCTAAAAATCTACCAAGTGATTAATTTGCTCTAATTAAAAGTAATTCTGCAGAAGCATTTGGAAATCCAATGGTCTATAAAAATGGTAAATAAATGCTCCCTGACTAACTGTTGCATGTGATTTAACTGTGATTTCAATACTTGCTAATGCTCCCTTATGCTTGTCTGATATTGCTTATGTCAGCTCGGTAATGAGTTTCCAGGTTAATTTCCAGGTTTCAGACCCAATCTCTGTGTTTGAAGATGGGGTAGAGAAGAGCATATGTTCTGTGTTTGGAGATGGGGTAGAAAAAAGTATTTGTTGGGGTCAAGTTGAACATGTCGATTATTTAAAAGAGAAGCACAATTTTTATTTCCTGCTAGTAAGTTCAGGCAGGCAAATATCTTGACCCAGATTTAAGAGTTCCAGGAAGTGGTTGTTACCATTGGTTCCTAAGCAAGAAGTTCCAGTTTTCACAGCTGGTCTTGTTCTTTTATACCTCCTTCAGGGGGATGGGAGTTGGAGGGTGCTAGAAGCACATGGCCCAGGGGCAGAGATGGGAGGTGGTTATTGAAGCAATACCCACCCAGACTGAAGGAGAGGCTTATTTTCTCCAGTGTGGCTGAGAAATTATTGTAAATATTCCTAAAATACTAAAGAAAATAAAATCTTTAACGAGAAGACATTTCATTAAGAAAAATATTGACCCAAATTTAACTAATATTTTGGCTCATATGGATTCTTTAGCTCATGTAATACCTAGTCCTTAATTACTTTTATTAGGGAGCCATTCAATATTTTATTTCTGTTTTTTTTTTTTTTCAGAGATATCACAAAGTGCTAGATCCTAGACTTTTGAAAGTGGAGACTTCATTGCTTCATCTATGTAATCGCTGCAATGTTTGTCTAGCACAGTGCCATAAACAAATGTTTGTTACTATAATCAGGGATCAGCACCATATTTCACTGATATTTTCTTACTTCTTATGAGATTGAAAGCAGACCCTATAGTCATCAAGTGTACATAGTTTATTCCATACATTCCATGTCCAAGATGTACTGCTTTTCTTTTAGCCCCCACCTCCACCAATTTGCTCTAGGTCTGTTTTGGGGGTTTGTTTTCTTCTTTGTCTTTTGTTGGTTTTTTGTCAATGCTACTGCCGTGCAGTGATTAAGCAGGTAACAGAAGATGCAGGCATGGAAGGTCATCAATAAATATATGTCAATGGATTGATTGAAAGTCACCAGGAAAGGCAGAATGAGAAAAGTCAAGAAAGGTATGGCAGGAAGAAAAAGGTACATAAAATATAAACCAAAGTGGTGCTTCAGGGATGTTTGATCACCCACTAAACATAGAACACGAATTTCTGATATAAAACACAATAACCTAAAATTTACTGTACAATTTGGTCTTTATGTTCCCAGAGTCAGAACCTGGCATCATTTGTGTTATTTATAGACGCTAGTTAGTGAGAAGTGAGCAGCCTGAGGCTCTCTGTTGGGATGTTCACTAAAATATCCTCACTGACATTGGAGTAGCTTCCTCATTAAAGTCCCAGGAGTTTCTGTTTTTAAGGCCAGAAATAAAAAAGAGTATTTTTCAAATTTGACTCTTCTCTTTGCCAAATAAGGATATTCTTCCATAGAACAAACTGGAAGATCAACATGTTAGGCTTTGTAAGAGATTCAAAAAAACTTTAGAATCAAACGTTAGGATAGGAAGTCTCATTAGGAAAATTACAAATCAATTGGTTTATATTTGAGTTGTTAAATATAACTGTTCATAATATTAAAAGTCTATACCATGATGAGAGGTATTTGAAAATGTATAACTTATCTAATGGATCATTTCATAAAGTATGTTAAGAGAGGAGTTCAAGCCATGCTTGGCTTAATATCCTATTGGTTAGGTCATATTATGTACAAATAAGTCTTTGGGTATTAATTATTCTTTCTTGTTATGTATAGATCGTCCCCTAGGCCTGGGTTGAGAGAGAGAGAGATGAAAAGAATCATGGAGTATTGAAAAGTCCAAAGAATGATATAAGAAAATTAGATTTTCCAGGTAATGTAAATTTCAAGTTAATCTTTTATTATCTTAGACTCTATTTCGGTATATACTCGCCATCTCCATTTTCTCTCTCCCTACATTTTTTAAAACCACTCCACTTGGACTTTCACAACCACTATTCCAATGACACTGTTTTTAAGGTCACTAATGAACTGTCAATTCTCAGTCTTCAGACTCAAGTTTCTCTTGCCTCTTTGCTATGTTTTGTTTGTATTTTTCTTGGTTCCAGGACACTAAAATAGTTTGGTTTTCCATCTCTCTTGCTGGTCACTCCCTTTCAGGCTTCTCCATGCCTAATAAACACCTCAATCTTAAAATTTCCAAAAGTGAACCTTTCTGCACCTTAATACCTGTCCAACCTGCAGTCTTCCTCATCTTGGTCTTCACTGATGCTTCTATATGTCTCATACCCACATGCAATCTGCTAGTTCCACCTTCAAAATGCATTCAGCATCTGATCACCTCCCTTCATGGTCACTGCTCCCACCACGGTCCAAACCATCAGCATGGCTCACCTGGATCACAGCAACCACCTCCTAATTGGCCTCTCTGCTCCTACTCTCGCCCCTGTAGTATATTCTTTACACATCAACAGAGCCTGTTAAAAGGAAAGTTATCGCCCCTGAAATCCTTCAATCTGTATAAAAGCCAAAGTACTTACAATGGCTTACAAGTCCTTACATGGCTCAACCATTTGTTACTTCTCTGATGCTATCCCTTGCAAGTCTTCTCATGGCTCCCTTTGCTCCAGTCATGCTGGCCTTCTTGTTCTTTCCAGAACACATGAGACAGTTTTTACTTCAGTACCTTTGAATGAATGTTCCCTCAGTTTGCAATGCTCTTCTCCCAAAACATGTGTGACTCAGTCCCTCCCTGCTTTCAATCATTTCCTAAATATCACCTGCTTACGGAGGTCTTCTAAATCACTCAGTTTAAAATTACAGCCCTCACCTTGGCACTCCTGATCTCCTTTAACTTACTCTAGGTTTTGTTTTTTTTTTCCATCCTACTTACAATCCTTCAACATTCTTTTATCATCTGCCTTCTCCCTCTAGAATGTAAGCTCTAGGAGGGCAGGGATTTATAAATTGTTATTTATAAATTAGGATCTCAATAAATACTCTTAATTAATAAATAATCCATTTGCAACAACAACGCACTGTTTTCTCATGAAAGACTGGGAGATAGTACCATACAGTGGTCCTGATCTCGCTCTATATATATTGTTTCTTTCATCCTCCCCAATTGTCTCAATTTCCCCTTCCCAGTGAGTGCCTGACAAGGCATGCATCTGTAGTTTATGAACCACTGTTCTAAAAATCTAGAGTCAGACCCACCCCACCCAAGAAGGGATTCACCAGCCTCTACCCGAACTTCCTCGGAAGCAGAGAACTTTGTGAGAAAATTTCTTAAATTGGAATGAAGTCAGGCTCCCTATCACTTCCAACCACAGGTTCAGTTTTTGTTTTGAGGAAAGCCCTGAATAATTATTTTTCCTCTTATACATGAAATCTCTTCAGGTATTTGAATGTAAGAAATATTTTCCATTTGCTTCCAAAGCCCACACATCTTTTGCAAAATCGCATCCATTCCTCCTATTAGTTAAATGGCTTAAAATTTTAAAACATAACATTTACTCTAGAGCAACTTATAGCACTTAGTCTACAGCAGGCATAGTATTAGTAGGCATACAGAACGCAGGATCTTATCTAATGCTCACGACACCTCAATCAGGCAGGCACTACTATTTCCATTCTCACCTCACGGATGAAGAACCTGGGCTTCAGTAGAGCTTGGCAATTTGTCCAAGGACACAGAGCAAGAAAGTGGCCCAGCTGGAATTCAATGTCAGGCTTTGTCTAGCCCCAGTATTGGATTCTTATCTACTATACTTTCTGTCTCTTGCAAAATTACTAAACAATTAAAACATCCAATTTCCCAATCATTTCGTAAGGAAACATAAAGCCTGTGATCTTCCCAGTCTGACCTCAGGGATCGAAATCTCCAGTTTACTGCTCACTAGCTGTGTGCAACAAACTTCCACGCTCTGGGTGCTGTTTTCTTCATCGGTAAAATGTGATAATAATATGAAAATTAGCCAAGTTAATATATGGGGAGAAAACCTGCTTAGCAGTTAAGAGCACTAGCTCTAGAGTCCAACACTCTGGGTTTAAATTCAACTCTGCTCCTTACGTGTTGTGATCTTGGATGAGCTGCCAATTTCTCTCCGGCTCAGGCTTCTCACCTGCACATCAGAAATAATGATAGTACCTTCCTCACAGATTGTTAGAAGACTTAAAGGAGAAAACCTTCACAAAGCATCTGTCACAAGAAAGTGCTAGATAAACTTGAGCTATTATTTGTGTTACATAAAAACATCTGGCAATTACGAATACTAATTATTAATATGGGTTAAGTAGAGCAAGTTTCCTTGACACATGACAAAACAGAAATATGTAAACTAAGTTACAAAATCAAAGTTATACCAAGAATAATGGTCTTGACAATAAAATAAAATGATTAAAATTGACGTGCTTAAAGGCAAAGTCTCTCAGATTAAAGTGTAAAACCACATTTAGTGAGTTGATGACATCTAAAGTCAAATAATACAGAAACAAAAAATAAGAATATGGTGAATATAAAAATAACACATTTATGTTTCAAATACAGGGCACAGAAAAAAGTACATAAAATAAAGTCTATGTGAGACAAAAGAAAAACTCAATAGTAATATTAAAGAGGAAATTTCTACCTAAACATTGTTAGTCTGTATTGGGAGGAAAAACAAAAATTTTAAGTCATTTGGTATTTTTTTTTAATTTTAAAGATAACATTAACATATATACAAAATTTTCTAAGATTCAGAGAATATACCCATTGCAACCACCCATGTGATATTCACCAAATGTAGTAAGATACAAAGAATATCTCAAATAAAACAATAAATGTAAAGGCTATCTTTGATTATCATAATTCAGTAAAGCCAGACAGTTATTTTACTCATGCAACAGAGCTGATTCTCATCACCACTTTAATAAAAGAAAAGGGAAATTAAAATTTAAGACTATTTACATTACTTAACACCAAGTGAAAGTTTGAGGTTGATGTTGAGGCTCTTTGTTTGGTGTGCGTTGAAACAGAAGCAGAAGGTCCCAAGATCAAACTAATATATAAAGAAGCAGAATCGCTTTAGTCCTTGTGTTAGATAGATGGTCCATGTGTCCAAGAGGAAAAAAGTGATATATAGGTAGGCTAATTTTTTTTCTTTTCACTTGTATATAGTGAGTAGCAAAACCACACAGGAACAAATTTATTCAAATTGATGTCAACTTCCAAAACATTCTCTTAAACTTGATTTGCCTTCTCTAACTTTTGAGGTTCCCCAGGAACTAATCATAGATCCTTTTCTCATCTGTCTCTGTCCCCTTCACTTAGATGATCACTCTCTTTTAAAATACTTTGTATTTAATTTCAGTAATCTGCAGTTTCTGTACACAGTGCCTATGCTGAATTTATTATATTTTTATGTTATTTGCCCTTCAATTTGAGAATTTATGTCTTTGATCAATTTTGGAAATTCATAAGCATTGTCTTTTTGATTATTGCCACTTTTCTCTTTTTCCTATCCTAGCCTTTTGGAACTCCTAATAGGTATGTGTTGGTCCATTTCATGCTATGTTCCATAAAGAAGTTATCTTTAAGCTCTTCAATTGTCACCACCCATTATCTATAATCTGTGATATTTCCTCAGTTCTATCTTCCATATCTTCAGTTTTTGCAAAGCAGGAACCTACTATTTAATTTCCATTGCATTTGTAATTTCACTTGTTACACTTGTCAAGAATTCCATCTTGTCTTTTTTTTTTTGTCCTGGTTTCTCATTCTTCTCTATTTGTTTTAATATTTTTAATTATCTTCCACATTACTAATTTATAGTCAGCTTCACGTTATTTATTGTTTCATATGATTAGAGCAATAATTCTCCTATGTGTTGCATCTGTCAACTTTGTTTCATGCTAAATGAGTTATTATTTTATTTTATTTATCTATTTTAATTTTTCATTTTGCACTTCTTTGAGCGGGGTTTGGTTTTTGCTGGAGTCTGGCTGCTGACAGGTTATGGGAATGATCCTCAGAGGAAGTTTTGCATCACTTCTTCTATTTATCCCAAGGGTATTATAAGGAGCAACTTTTATATTAATTTCTCAGCTGGGTGATTCTGGCCTTCTCAGATACTGCGAAGTTAGACTCCAAACCAAAATGGGACATAGCTTCCAGCTTCTGATTGCTTGGAGTAGCCTTTTTCCCAGACACTAAACAAATACGAGTTTCCTCATCAAATGCTGGGTCATTGGGCAGATATTTATGTCCCCCTTTCATTTCTGTGGTTCAGACTTTATAAAAGAGTATTTTTCACAAAGAGTTCTGACTCTTTGCCTTGCACAGTCCATATATAGTAACTGAAAATCCAGTCCTGTGCTAGTTTCATAAGTAGTAAGGAACTCGTCCAACTCCAGTATCAGGGCTATAGCAGCATGAGCTCCATGTTTATTTAAAGATTCATCCTTTTTTATTATTATTATTCTATTGTCTGGGTCTTTTCTTTCTATCTTCTCAGTGTTAAGTTTGTGATATTGTTATACTTTATCAAGCATTTCAAACAGAGTGGGAGAGTTTCTGCATTTGATACACCATTTTGCTGGAACTTAAGCTCCCTGGGTGATTTCTTCTACTCTCATGGATTTTAAATTTCATCTATATTCCATCATTTCCCAAAGTATATTTCTAAGCTAATCATTCTGAATTAGTGGTGGTTTAACCCCCCAAGGACATTTGGCAATGTCTGGATATATTCGTGATTGCCATAACAAGAGGGCAGTGCTGTTGGCATCTAGTGGGTAGAGGCCAGAGATGTTGCTAAATATCCTGTAATTCCCAGGTCCTTATCTCAGCCCCAAATGTCGTTAGTGCCAATGTTGAGAGACCCCTGCCTAGCCCATATGTCTCATCTGTTTTCAACATCTCCACTTGAATTCATATTGACAAGTGTCAAAAAGAATATTCTTTTTATTTTTATTCACAAATTTGTTTCTCACCGATCTTTTCCATTTCAGTTAAGGGCACCATAATGAACCTAATTACGCAAGTTAGAAACCTAATGGTCATTCTGGAAACCTTTATTGCCAATCTGGTTGATTTTGCCCTCTAAATATTATGACATCACCAGATTTTCTTCTCCACTCTCCTCATTACCGTCTACCATCTCTCACAAGAGCTACAAGATGGTCTTCTAAACTGTCTCCCTTGCAATCTTGCCTGTCTCTAGTTCTTTTCCACACAGAAATCAGGATAATCTCATTGCACTTCTAGCACATTTCAAAATCTTTAGCAGGGCCCTCAAGTCAGGTGTTCATGATCTGGGCCCTGCTGATCTCATTAACCACCTTTTGTGCCGCTCCTTCATTCATCACCCTTTAGAAAACTCAGCTTTCTCTTATTTCCTGGAAGAGGAACCTTTTTCCACCTCCATGACTCTCCATGCTCTTCCTTCTGCCTGGAATGCTCTTTCTCCAATTCTCAGGCTGACATCTGAAGACTGAGCAGTCTTCAGATGTCAGCCTAAATACCCCTCTTCCAGAAGCCTTAACTTAGTCCCCAATCTGTAACCCATCTTCCTTGTTATTTCTCACAATATTTATGCAAGTTTTAATGTTATTGTGCGTATTCTCCCCTAAATGTAAGTTTCAAATAATCAAGAACCATGTCTGCTGACTTCACTACTTTTTATTGGGCCTGGAATATGAAAGGCATTCAAGAAATATTTGTTGAAGGAATTTGTTAATGTGTACCAGGAATTTAACAGGAATCATCACTAGGCTAATACCAGTTGAAGAAGTTCTGTGAATCTTGAATTTACAAGGACCTTGAGTTTTAGGTGTATGACTGAATACATACTATGAAAAAAGCTATATACAGCTGCTAAATAGTTAATGCTAAATATAATATAGATGCATTTATGCATATAATATACATATATATTATAAATGCATGTGCATATATATACATACTTATGCATATAAAAGCACACATATATGTATACAAGATGTATATATTTATGGGCATATATGTTATTAAATATATGCATATATGTATATAATATAGTATACATAACATATGTGTAATAATATTTCTAATATAATGCATTAAATTCATATTTATATGTATTATATAATGTAAAATGTTTTATATATTATAATTTGGTTATTTTCTTCAAAGCTAGTGTTGGAATTAATGAAACTTTTATATGGTTTTGACATTGGAGACATTTCTTTCCTACATATTCATAAAGCCCTTACACTTTGATTGTTCTGGTGCCTAAGGGATGTGCTCATTTTTTTTCCTGTTTCATGAAGTCCTACATCCAATACCGACATCTTCAAAATAATCACTTTATTTCCCAATCTCTTTCTTTTCTATTTTCCAAAATTCAGGTTTCCAGTGTTCATCATTGTATGTATGTAGTTTTAAGTATTTTGCTACTCCTACCTGGAAACTAGGTGCTTCAAGTCCTTTTTAGAATGAGATAGAGAAATACATGAATAAAAGTAAATCAATTACCATAAAATGGGTAACTGATAGATACAATTTATAGAGCTTTGTTTTCCAACAATAGCATTTTATAAAATGCATTTACTAACTAGATTTTTGGAAATGGCTTCTCTCTCTTATTTCTACATTATGGCAGTGAAATGGATTTGAGAGACTATCTTGGTTTTATAAGAAAGAATATGGCATTCTTAAAAAACACCTCATTCTTAAACCCTCCCAAAACTGGACTGAAGCCATGAATTTCGTAGTATTTTGTGTGTCACGGTCTCAGATACCCCATTGGCTGTATACTTTGAGGCTGCTTCATGCTGGATGAGACAGCTGCATGGAGAGTCCCAGCGTTCTTGAAAAACTGTGCCTGCCTGTCTATAAAAGGAGATGTATATATTTTTGCCTCTCAGTCTTCCCAATCCTCAATATAAAGGTCCAAAGCTTTATATAAGCCAACCAAATAGATATTTAGTTGTTGAGCATATATTGGGGATTCATTACCATTTTTAAGAGTGCTGTCACTCACACAACTGGAAACAAGAATGCAAAACAGTGTTTCAATCACAACAATGGTATAAAATTGTATAAAGTATTTCACTTTGGTCATGAAAATCAGCTTTTTTTTATATGACTCTAAGTGAAAGTAAGCATTCTTTCCCAGCACAGAGCTGATTTTATATGAGTTTAAGTGTGATTTTATGTGAGTTTAAATACAAAAAATAAATGTATTTTTTCAATCTCTTGCTTTAAAACACACTAACTAATCAGCTGACCAAAGCTCTACTGGCTATTATATCTACTTGCAAACTAGCAAATTCAATTTTCAACATAACAACACAAAGTAAAATGAAGTGGAATGCTGTGATTTTAAGGGGGCTTTGCCCTCCTTTGTTCTGTGAACTTTACTGGCTTTCACACCACAGCAGTCTCACAGCTCTTTGTTCAAACTCAACATCGAATGTAAAGAATGGCTTTACATTGTGATTTTTCTTACGCAAGGAATCCAAATGTATCAAGAAAAATGCTCATCAAGGCTTGGAGCAGAAAGAGGTATTTATTTTACATGTGCCCGAGTTCTGTGTAACTCAACATCATGACAAATGAGTTGACATTGCAATTGAGAGTTGAAATTCTCTTTGTCTCCTATGAATCATAAAGCCAAAACACATGGCCCAACATAACACTTTCAAATATTAGTTGCTGATAGTGGGAAACATTAAAGATCACCATCTCACATACCTAAGTAGAACCAGACATGTGAGAGATATTGCAAACTTGACTGGCTTCTGCTTCTTATCTCTGACAGATGTCTATTAGTCAATTTTCCTCTTAAACACAGGCCATAGTTCCTGCAATTATCCCAGTGTGCATAAGAAATACAAATTCTATCCGGGAGGTAAGTCACTTTGAAGAGTGGAGAGAACACTGGATGGAATTGGGAAGGGAGTGTGGCCTAATCGTCATAGCATAAGTTGTGAAGTCAAGCAGATTTGGATATGAATCTCAGTTTGGTCACTTCCTAGCTCTTTGTTCCTGGACAAGTTATTAACTTCTCCATTCTTCCATTTTCTCACTGGTCAGATAGAGTCATGAGGACTAAATTGGATGAATAGTATTTTTGAAGTGCATCACACCATGCCAACTTCATAGTAGGAACTTGATATGGGTGGCTGTTATTAAATTAGGAGAACTACCACATTGTTTCATGCCACAACTCTCTGGAACTCATATGCAATCATTTTCAAAATACAATTGAAAAATTTGTACCAAATGAGCCTAAATAACAACCAGATCTCCAACTGTGTTTATACTATCCATTATTTGCCTCTTGCTTTATCTCATGCTCTTTGAGTTGATTTAAATGGTGACCAACATGTATATAAGAAATTTTAAAGGGTTAAAAGATCAGAAAAGCAAGATGTTTGTAAAGTATTCAGGCTAATTTAGCTGCCATTTGTCTAAGCAGCAGAAACAAAGCTATGAATTTTTTGAGAGCAAAAATATGGGGGTGGGAGGGAGTAGATAGAGCCTAAGGGGAAGTGAGGAAAGCATGAGAATAGGAAAGAATTCTAAAGTCTGCATCTCTGTATCTTAGAGAAAGAGGGGAGAAATCAGCCCTAAAGAAAAGGACAAAGAATTGCTGGAGATTTTGCAAAAATGACAAGGCTGTGTATTGCAGAAAAGTTATTCCAATGATCAGAAAATACATTGAAGAGGCTTCTAGAAAAGACAAAATAGAAGTAGCAACTCTGCAATGCGCTTAAAAACAAAATGTAAAGAAAAGAAAAGAAGACTGCTCATAATAGAGAAAGGGATCTGAGATGCTGAAGGCCCTTGAAGGGGATTATGTTGCAACAAAGGAAAGCAGGCTTATGGAGGACGGCTTCTTGAACTTTGCTGTCTGGTTCCCATTACTCTTACTCTTCAAAAAATGTCATCCATTTCTTTCAGAGCAGAACATTTTGCCAAATATGCTATTTAAATATTGATTGTAGAACATTTCCTTGATTTGAAAATATACTACCAAGATTGGCAAAAATCCAAACTATTTCTTTCTGTAGGCTCTGTCATGATTTATACAGGTGGTCCTTCTTACCAATACAAAATGGAAAAAGAACAGAATGTAAACTGCACAATACATGCAATTCCTGACAATAAAATGCATTGGCTGGAGGTATTGTGAAGGATATTTGAGATATTACTCAAGAGATTCTGATTACGTCCACAAATATATCTGAAAAATACTGTTTCTGTTTTTAAGAGGAACATTTGAAGAACAGAAAGGGAAGGTTAAGGGAATGCTATAAAATTAGTTCTTCTTATGTATGAAAAAATTTTGGCCAATGCTTCTGATTTTTGTTATATTAACTTTGCAGTTTAATTTTCAAAGATTTGAAGAAAGGAAGTTGTTAAAGATGCATGTGCTCACTTATTTTTCTCTGCTATGTCTCAAGACCTAAAGCAGGGCCTGGAACTGAGCTGGCACTTGAAAAATATTTGTTACATGAATGCATAAATAAAGCCTCAGAGAAATCGAATTAGCAAATAAACTCTGCAATCATCACTAGCTGAGAGCTAACTGGGCCAGAACATCCTGAGATACAAATTTAATCTCATGGTTTAGGGCACCCCAACCTGAGTGCAGAGCCTCAATCCTGATAATAGTAAATAGCTTGGTTTATAATCAACTGAGAAGAGAAATCAGCTTGTTCATTATGAAAAAAGAAAAGGAAACAATCTAGCTCCTTATCTATTTATTGTTTCATGTATATGCCCACATGGTTATGTGCATGTGTGTGGTGCATCCATCCATCCTTCTGAATCTTTCCATGATACAAACTTGGTCACCTTGTCTGGTTTAGATAGGTCTCTTTAGACAATACTGCTGTGGTGACTACAGCTGAAAAAAATATAGCTAAAGCCCTAAGCAGCATGTTTTACATAGTGTTTCTAGAATATCTTTTCAAGTCATCTCTAATAGCAAGGATACTTTTCTCAGAATTGTTAGTTAATTCCCTTTGAATCTTAAAATATGTATGGTCCACAATTACGTATGAAAAATACTTCAAAATTAGACTCATCCTACCTCATCCCTTGATTATCTTATGCCTAAGTAATTTCGAGAACTTCCTAAATTACTTCTCTACATCTTCCCCACCCTCTCCCCCAACACACTCTCCAATCCACTCTAATACATGGCTCCCTAGCTTGAGAACTTATAATGACCCCTCAGTAAAACATGGCAAGGGAAAAACAGCTTAAGATTATTCTTAGGAAGCCATTATTCTTAGGAAAGAATGATATATCTAGTGTAAAGCTATAAAACGACAATCACCAAAACCAGAAAGCACTGTGTAGATTTCTTTGAAAATAAACGATAGGGTTCTAAGAGACCAAGTTAAAAGAAAATGGGAATAATACCAGCGAAAACACTGCCAGTTTGGACTAAAAGGAACAAGAGAAAGTAAGACTCTTAGAAGAGGCAAGGCTGTCCAACTGCCTAACTGCAGATCTTGAGACTTCTCAGCCTCCATAACTGCATGATCAACAAGATGAGACTGGAAGCTACTGGGCTGTGAATGTGCACTATTCCTCAGAAAGAAAAGGGAAGAATGACGCAGAAGGTGATTCAGAGATCATCAGAGCTGCTATTTTCACCCCAGGCCCCGGGACAGAAGGGGTTTCTGCTGGTTTCAGTGGGCCAGAATGCTGCCACCAGGTGCCTCAGGGGTAAGGCTGCCCTCCCAAGCACTGTGGGCAGGTCCCCTGCAGAGAGTCCTGGGGCGATGGCAAGCTAAAGGAGCAAGACCAAGCCTTGCAGCTGTGAGAGTAAAGCTGTCACTGCAATGGGCCTGGGAGATGGGACATCAAGCCAGAGAGGATGATTCTCGACACTTAAAAGCCAAAATTTGCCTTTCTATGTTTGGACTTACTTGGGACCCATCACCCCTTTCTTCTTTCCTATTTGTTCCTTTTGGAATGGAATGTTTCTCCCGCGCCTGTCCCAACACTGTATTTTGGAAATATATAACTTGTCTGGTTTCACATGCTCACAATTGGAGAAGAATTTTGCTTCAGGATGAATCATAGCTCAAGTCTCCCCCATATGTGCCATATGTAATTTAGATGATATTGAGATGAGACTTTGGACTTTAGATTTTAGAGTTGATGCTGGAACAAGTTAAGATATTTTGGACTGTTTGCATGGAATTAATGTATTTTGTATGTGAGGACATGAATTTGGGATGATTAATACTATGGATTGAATTGTGTCACCCCAAAATTCATATGTTGAAGGCCTATGCTCAGTGTGATAGTATTTGGAAATGGGGATTTTAGGAGGTTTAGATGAGGTCATGAGGGTAGAGCCTTCATGATGGGATTAGTGTCCTTATAAAGAGAGACCGCTGAGGGGCGCCTGGGTGGCTCAGTAGGTTGAGCGACTGCCTTCGGCTCAGGTCATGATCCTGGAGTCCCAGGATCGAGTCCCACGTTGGTTCCCTGCTCAGCGGAGAGTCCGCTTCTCCCTCTGACCCTCCCCTCTCTCGCGCTCTCTCTCTCTCTTTCTCTCACTCTCTCTCAAATAAATAAATAAAATCTTTAAAAAAGAGAGAGACACCTGAGAGCTTGCTTCCTCTCTCTCCACCTCCATACACCAAGGAAAGGCCATGTGAAGATACAATAAAAAGGTGGCAATCTACACCCTAAAGAGAGAGCCCTTTCCAGACACTGACCCTGCTGGCATCTAGATCTTGAACTCCCACTCTCCAGTACTGTGAAAAATAAATTCCTGTTATTAAAGCCACCTAGCCTGTGGCATTTGTTATGGCAGCCCAAAATAACTAAGACAGACACCAAAACCCTAACCTAGATACGCTGCCTGGCAGATCAGGTAAGGGAGAAGAATGGGGGGAACGAGCAACTGCTGCTGAGAACAGAAAATATAAACCCCACCACACAAGAAAATACACAGACCCCGGTGTTCTACAGCAACACTGGCCCACAGGCTTTTCTACAATGACGGAAATGTTCTGTATCTGTGCTATCTAATATGATAATACAGTATCCATAAAGCACGCGTGGCTCCTGAGCATTTGAAACGCTGTGTGACTGAATTTTTAATTTGATTTAATTTTAATTTTAGTAGTTCCAAAAACTATTCCCTGCAGTCTCAGAGAACATTTTGAAAAACTCTTTTGAAAAATTAGTTCAAATTTATAAAAGAATGAAAAATGAAGAGTCAATCAAGAGTTAATAAAGCCACCAAAGATGAAAGCTGAGGTCTCTAGAAAGAAATTTGAAGATAATAAAATCATTAGGAGAAATTAAGACTAGTGGGAAGCAGGAGGAAGCAGAATAGATGTGGCTGAGATAAAGTCTTAGATATAAAGGAAATGCTTGAGAAAATACTACATTTTGCGAGGAAAAAAAATACAGGCAAGTAAGCAAATAAGGAAAAACCAGTTGATTCAGAGGCAGATTCCACACACACATAATAAATCTGTCTTTACCTGAGACAGAACAAATAGAATAGAACCAAAAAAATATTCAAATATATATTGTAAAAAGAAAGAAAATATAAATATGTTGGTTCTGTGTTGTGTTTCAGGAAAATCTGATGCAGAACAACCAACCTTAAGACACATCCTGAGGGTTTATTAAAATTAAAGGATAAAAAAAACGAATTCAACATGCATCAAAACCAGAAAAGCAAATCACCTACAAGCCAGAGAAAAACAAAACAAAACAAAACAAAAACACAGTCTGGCCTCTGAAATCTTATCTGCAATGTTCAATGCCAAATGACAGTGTTACAATGTCTACAGACTTCCAAGGGTATTTTGTTTTGAAAAAAAAAATTTTTTTTTAAGTGTGGAACCTAAATTTTATATCACCAGGCTGTTTACATACTTAAACAAACAGAATGCTATTCACAAATGAGCAAGGCTCACTGAATATGGAACTCATGGGTAACTCTGTAAAAAATCATTTGATGAAGCCAGTCAGCAAAGAGATGAATGAGGAAAAGAAACAAAAACCTCAGGAATGAAGAAGCTGTAATTGATGGTGGGCAGGAAATCCATTCAAATATAAAATTAATGCACCTGTGACAAAGTGGAAACCAGAAGGTAAGTATTAAAAAGAGGAACATGTAAGCATGATAAATATTTTAGAAGTTGGTTTGTGAAGGAAAGAAGTGGGGAGCGAGGGGGGATTTAAGAGCATGAACATCTTTACCTGTCATAGGAAGAACTCATGATATACTTTCTAAATTTGATAAATTAGAAAAAGACTTAATTACCTTAGAAACTAATCATAGATTTGGCGTTGGTTGCAATTACCAGAAAAGCTATCAACATAGATTAAGTTGAAGCAAAAACGTGAATTAAGAAAGGACCCTGAGGAAACCAAAAATTGGAAGGGACCTCCAGAGCAACTAACGCGAAAGAGTCAAAAGATACCGGACCTCCCCATCTCACCCGCCAGCACCTCTGAGAGTTTCACTCGATCTACATTAAATTTTCTCCATTCGCATAGAGGAAAGGTCTGACGAAGAGCTCCAGAACATTACCCATTATTGCTTTAGGCTTGGGTCTTGGTTTCTTTTTCTGCTTATCCATTCTAAAATTCTGAGGCAAGTTTTCTGAGTGACCTACTTAGGTCAGGTGTTCAATTTTGAGCCAATCAATTAGGACAGGAAACAGAGCTGAATAAAGAGATGTGATTGGCCCAGGGTTAAGTCACATGTACTCCACTGAACCTATCAACTATGGCCTGGAGGCCCTGGCAGAGGTCAAGTGAGTGGGGTCGGGGGGACAAGGGTATCCCCAAAGGGGAGAGTTATTTGATAGAGAGTAATAGATTTAGGTCAAGTTGGCCTCAAATATACTCAGAGCCACCACTGCAGTTGTCGCCATCTGCTGTAGTTACCAGCATTACTTACCAAACAGTTCAAATTTCCTGCTTTTGTCCAGTTAGTTGTGACAAAGTGCAAAGCCCTTCAGAACTTTCTTTCCCTCAGGTACAGAAATAGAAACATCCAGGCTGCCTCATCAGGTTGGTTCTCTAGGTGTTTATGGGAAGCAAAGCTCTCCTGCCAAGCCGTGGTGGACATATGCTGTGAGAAATCGACATTTATCGCTTTAAGCCGCTGAGATTTGATGGCATTTTGTTACTACAGCATCACTTAGCCTACCCTGTTGATGGTCCATTCTTTTCTTCTATTTCCCACTGTGATTCCTCACTGCCTATTGGCTGCTAACTGCATCACAGCGAACAAGTCCACTCTAGTGCGCTTTGCTACTCTTCTTCCCTCCGGCTAGTAAGGAAACACCCTCCACTTCTTTTGACCCTCTGTCAGAGGAGGTTCCCAAAGGGCTGTAGGGTCCCTGGTGAGAATGTGGCTTCTTTATATTCCAGGCAATCTTCTCAGAGACGGCAGATACTGGGCCCTGGGACAGACGAAGGTAGAGTGCAGATTTTTAAGCACTTTTACTTCAACCATCATCCATTCCAAAATTTTTACCTTGATATTTAATTTGTCATAGGTTCCTAGATCAATGCTTCACTTTTCTAAAATTTTTATTTCAAAGCTGAATATGTCTCTTCCCCCTATCATGTGGCTTCTTTTATTGATCTCTTTCTCCAAACCATCAGACCTCAAAGGGCTCTGAGTGATGTCTTACAGTGTGGCAATACAGTCTAATACAAGGACTCTGACAGAGGAAACCTTCATAAGCTGAATGTGAAGGACAAAAAAACAAATTAAAAGGTTTACTTTTTACGGAAGACTTTCTATCAATGAACGTACTAAAGCACGAAGAACTAATGGTTCTCAACCAGGGAATGACTTTGCCTCCTAAGAGGACATTTTGCAGTATCAAGAGACATTTTTTGGTTGTCACAACTTGAAGGCATGTTACTACTGACATCTAGTAGGTAGCCCAGGCGAAAGTCGACTTAATTAGGAATTTGTGTCTTTAATTAGGACTTTGCTACTTCGGAGGCTGCCATGTCACTCCTCTTTGAACACAACATGCTATCTCTACTTGCAACCAACCGTAAGTAAGACAAAGGAAATGACACAATACAAGTAGCAAATAGCATTGTCCTAAGAGTCACCAAAACTCAGGTCCCATATTGTAACTCTCACTTGTTACCTGATTAAAAGTGGAAGGTTGACTCTTAAGAGAGGCTGTAAATTATTTCCTCATTCTCTTAAGAAAGACCTGAATCTTGCAAGCTTAACAATAATGTATTCTCACAAAGTTAGAAAGGATATCTGAATCACAGTTGATTTTTTTTTAAAGTTACTAAGAGGTAAAAAAAATAAATGTTGACCTCCATTTTAATACCCCTGAGGTCCTGAAACAAGGATGGAGAACAAGATCTCTTGTTCTCCTAAACAGAAGTCGAGCCAATAACATAGGGCACTTTATGAGCCAAATAATGTCTGGTGTCCTGGAGCTAAAGAAAATGTTGGCACATCTTGCAAAATCACAGCTGTTTCAGTCTCATTTAGTGACTGTCCCACTCTCTGCAGCCCAGTTTGCCTTTTGAAATATAGCACAGCTAGCTATGCTGCAGCATGTGATTAAAGCAACTGACAAGGGAGGTTTTATTTTTTAGCTCTTTGTCTCAAAAGCTTTAGAAATCTTGACAAGCACTGCTAAGAAACACAGATTACTTTTTTAGAAAGAAGATGCATAGAGATTTCTTGATGTGCACATGATTGTGCACATTTTTATCAAGAAACTAAATGCACTTTGGAATCATGATGGTAAAAAGGTAGCTTTCTAAGATAAAAAAAAAGTTGAACTAATTTAATCATACACAGTGCTGTTGTTAAGAAAAGATCTCTGCGACTTCACTTACCATGTGCATTTTTGTAGGTTGCAAAATAGTCTGCCAGCAAGCCCTTTGGAGTCAGACCTTTGAACTAGATAATCAACTGATAACCATTAAAAAAATTAAAAGGTTAAATGAAAATAAGCTCCAAATGCTAATCACATGGTACCATTCAGTTCTCCAATTATATAACTGTGTTTTGAAAGATTGCTAAAGTAAAATTTTCAAAAAATTTAACATCATGACTCTCAAGCAAATAAAATATGAGTCTGTGGTCAAAAGTTTAAGGCAAAATTTTCAAAAAGGTAAAACAGCAATTCCTATGCAAATGTAAAATGAACATACATTTTATTTAAATAATTCATTAGCGAGGGAACCACTAAGATGGTAAAACCATTTCAAAGAGTGTTTCAAAAGCTAAGGTAATATTAGGATAAGATTGCTGGACTAGATATAAAACTGGTTAATGTCCAACAGGATAATAAACTGTAAAGCCATTAGAGTTGTCTTTTCCACCAGGCAGAAATTATTTGCGTCTCTATGGGATAAAAATCTACACGTTAACCTCTGCCCTACAACATTGTTAAGTAGACCATTCAGTACAAAAGCAAGGCCAGCTTTGCATTGAAAGAACACTCAAAAATCTCTTCTGGCTATTTCCAAGTGTCAGATAATTTTTCCAGTAAGTCAAATTATCTTCCATGAATGAAAGTTCTTAATTCTTGATGATACTATTTTTAGAGAAAAATCTTTATCATCTTTCTTTGACCCACGTACAATTTCCATATCATATTTTCAGACTAGTGCCCTAAGTATGCCTTCCTTTGTTCTGTGCTGAGATAAATATTAGAATTTCCTGAGATACTATGTAGATAAATCTACATCTAGGTTATTTATTCATTAGATATAATGTAATATATATTTAAAGATATGAGGGAATAAACAGGCTATTATACAAGTTCAGAGATAACAAATTTTTTGAGCATAAGTCTAAGACATTTTATATTTTGATAAGTTCCCCAGGGTGTCTAATAAACTTAATAAATATGAATGTTATAAAGATAGCCTTAACTATAATTCTAAGACTCACCCCCAGCAAAGAAAAACAAAAATTAAATAGTCTCTTACAGTTTGTGATAGCTGTTACCTAATTTGCATACCACTTAAGACAATGCTCTTTGTACACCAAGAGAAAGCATACGATCACTAGTAACAATATCAAATATATGCATATACAAACACAATCCAATAAAATTCTTAATTGTTCAATTGTTTCTTTTATCATGGACAGTGGTAGCAGTCTTCTGTACTTAAATTCTGAAAATTAACCCATGTACAAAAGAAAACCCATCTACAAAATAAAAAGCACACATCTTTAATTTCTAATATCTTTATTACAGACTTTTAAGATATGTATTTATTTTCATATTATCAGCCTAAAGAAAATAAGTCACAAAAATAAGCTTTTGTATGTCTGCCAAGGTAAATTGTTCTACTTCAAATTTATCAAGTTATAAATAAACCACATAATATGCTTATGTGAACCAAACCACAGCATAATCTGAGTGCATTTGAAAGGCACAGAGTACTCTCATTGTTTCAATAAGAGAAAAGAAGAGCATTACTTAGGATTAAAAGCCTGGCCCTGTAGCTATCCATTATTCAACAATAATACGGCATGAATTATTCACTGATTATAAAACAAAATACTGTGTTAAAAAGCAAAGGTGACTAAAATAAACATGTGTTCCTGGACCTTTCATTTAATATTAAGCATGTCAGAATACCTGGAAGCAAATAAACAAAGCAAGACCCACATAAGGGAGAACCAAGCTGCCCAAAAGCTGTGTAGCTTGAGATGCAACATTAAAGGTCATTTTTAAGGAGACTGGATTCCCACCACTAATTTCACAAATTTGAATAAAGATGATCTATTCCATAAAAAGCTTATTAAAATGCGAGTATGCCACCTCGATAAGACAAGGTATAAGGCAACTTGACAAAGAGTTCTTTCAAGTCAGTGGCTCAAAATAGAACCTGGGTCTCCAAGCTTTTGTTAGGCCTATTTTTTTACTAAAATCCTGATTAATGAGAGAAAAAGGGATCTTAAAAAGCCCAAAGACAGCAGGTAAAAGTGGAGACTCAGGAGAGCTAAGGAGTGCACAGAATGTGTGGAATCAGAGAAAGGCACTCAGAGGGATAATGGAAGAGAATGGTCTGAAGACCACTTCTCCAAGGGTCAGCCCAGCAAATAAGGATGCTAAAATGTAGTACTTGAATGTGAGCCTAAGAAAGTTATGCTTAGACAATCAAATGATCCCTCTCTCCTTGACCCGTCTTCTCTTCTAGTTACCATGTGTTGTTTTGACATTTTGCCCCTATACATTTACATTAGTTAGAATCTATAGGTATATATTAAAAAAAAAAACTAGTCTTTATTGTAATGTCTTTAATAGTTCTAATTTACAGTGATATTAAGTGACTCGATTAGAACACAGAAAATGCGGTGTTTTAGCAATAACATACAGAACTGAGAAAACAGAGAATAGAATGCATTACAACATCTTAAATTATATTTTTCAACTTTCAGGGAAAAAAGAAGTCAGTATATCAGCTTTTAAATAAGGAGTGGGTGAGGTGGGGGTGGGGGGAAATGATGACTTGTTCGAGATTTGAAACCTCTGTATGAACATCTGTCATATGTGATGACATGCATATCTTCCCAGGACACAAAGACCCAACATGTGAATACTGTATGTCTATGTCCTATGCTTAATTAAGAAGTTGGCAGAGGGATGGGTGCCTGGGTGGTTCAGTTGGTTAAGCGACTACCTTCGGCTCAGGTCATGATCCTGGAGTCCCTGGATCGAGTGCTGCATCGGGCTCCCTGCAAGGCAGGGAGTCTGCTTCTCCCTCTGACCCTCCCCCCTCTCATGTGCTCTCTCTCTCATTCTCTCTCTCAAATAAATAAATAAAATCTTTAAAAAAAAAAAAGTTGGCAGAAGGAGTTTGGGGAAAATTATTTGAAGCTTAATATTGTCCAAATTCACTGTTTTAGTTCTAGTCATGTGCTTTCATTGAGGAGAATTGAAAAGAGTCAGGTTTTAATTTATTTTGTTCATATTTCTCATATTAGAATAAGCTAAACAATATATTTAAATGCACTCGATATCTGGTTCTACTGTCAATATCTGAGCAATATCATTTAAATCAATTTAAATATAATCAGAAGAAGTCTGAAGAAAACCATTATTATTAAGAAAATATACAAAAACTATAGTATATCCTTTGTAAAAATGACAAAATTTGTTAAAAGAACATCCATTAAAAAAAGGCACTCTATAAGTATAGTTTCAAATAGGTAACTTATACCTTAAAATTGTTTAATGTCTAAGCTACTAGACATAAATTGGACCAAAATTGAGAAAGCAAAACTACCTAACACATAAAGGAGGAAACTGTGATTCTTCCTTCTCAGATTCACAGAGATGGCCAGTCATTTATAGATACAATAGAATATATACTGGTGCTTTTGTAAATAACCCACCATGTCTATGCAGAATTATGGTATACCCTGGTGTTTTTGCAGATCACATGCCTCAGTTTTCCAATGCAGAACTGCCTCTGGGTCATATTGGGACGGCTCTGTTTTAACAATCAGCAACTGAAGAATGTCAAGAACCCTTCCCATCAGAACTTGGTCAGACCAGTCAGTATGGCATAAAATATGCTTTGCTGAAGGAGTCAGCACCTCTGGTTTACACTGTTCCGTTAAATGGCATGACAAATGTCTTAACAAAGCTAGCTGGAATAAGAATTGCAACCATTCTGTATAATCAGATGTTGAGACTCACATGATCCAATGTTAGAGAAAAATATGAACAAATATTTTTTGAGGAGTATGTTTTTTAAAAGGTTTTAAGTCTGCTTATCATGCTCAAACCCATCATATACACTTGGTTAAATTCATTTATTTTATATATTCATTTACACTGCCTCATTCCTAAAAAGACTTGAGGTTTGTGTACTTGATTTTAAAACCAAAAACAAAAAAAATGCATAAATATATCTAGTATTCTAGCCAGAAGATCCTTTTATTCATTCATAGGTAATACTTTGGCCCCATGTGCATTGATGTAAGTAAGAAGGATTTTGGCTCTCTGCTCTATGACATCAATAAGCTTTTCAATTCCTTGTCTACCTCCTTGACTTTCCCAATAAACTTTATCAAGAAACAGGGACTGAAGGAGTTTCTGCCGTAAGTGCTGGCTCTTCAAAACAGAAACTGCAGATTCGGGAAACCTGAGAAGATAAAATGATATTTCATTCTCAGTAATTGCTTAGAAATATTATGCCTTACCCAATTGCTTTGCCCTTCATTAATCTGGCATAAATCACACTATCAAGTAGTACCTGGAGAATGAAAACATTTTTGTCACTGTCAAGCTGACACTTCTCTTAATAATAATATACTAGAAGAATATGTTTCAAGGGAACTGAATTTTCCATGTTGAATTTTCCATTGAGAACTTGACATACTAACATCTTATTTAAAGTCATTATCTGTAGGCAAAGAGAGGCACGGAATTAAAAAGAGTTCTGTTAGCCCGGCAAAAATACTTTCCTCAATCTTAAGCTCCATTTCACCCATAGAAACCACTTCAATCTGTCAAGTAGAAGAGTATCCTCGTAAGTGTCAACGTGGGGTTTTATGCAAGAAAATATGAGAAGCAAAATGCTGACAAATGCATGACTGAATTTAATGTGAAATAATCCAAAATGTAGGTAGTAAAAAGAGAAAGGAATCATTCCATAATGCCCAATTAAATAAAGAATTGTTTCTGATTCAGATTATACTTCAGGAATTCTGAAAATCTGGGAGCATTTTACTGAATTGGAATATTAAAGTGTTTTTCAAATAAATTTGACAAAACTCAAGTTTTAGAGCCAGGCATTCCACAGTGACCCATCTCTGGAAAACCTGAGGCCAATTTGGAAGGGTCCTTGTTGAACTACCTTAAGAGAGCGCTTTGTGCTTCTTGCCCTGCATTTAGAAAGTAAAAACAAGGGGTCTAGCATGTACATTATCTGAAGAACTTTGTCAAGTTTCAAGTTCAAACTCATAAAGAATGTTTTGCTGAATCTTCAATTGGCCCATCCAGCTTTCTTTGAAATACTGATGAAAGCACAATAAAAATATTGGGGTTGTATAGTAAATTTCGCATAAACGTAGTTGCTCCTTAACAACTAAAACAGGAACATATCCTTGTTCAAGGAATACAGTTTGCCCAAAGTTTCAGGCCTCCCAAATGCCTTTTCCAAATTTCAATGGAATGAGCTAAGGGTGGCATTCAGGGAGCATAAATGCAAGGGACCCAGGTGCTCCAATGCTGTAGAAAAACCAGAGGCCACAGAGCTGGACTCGCTTAATGAGTCTGAGTAAGTGTGGAATTAAATAATGCTGATAAGATGCTCTGAGCTCCCTGAAGACGTGTACTATATAATTTAGTGGCCATAGTATTAATTAAGTAAGTATTTTTGCTCTATGAAATATTAATAATCCATGATTTATAAATTCTATGACCCTTCAACTAATTTAGCTGTGGTAGAATGTATGAGATAAAACTGAAATCCATGGATCTCTTTAGTGACTAATCCTTTTCATAAAGGAAAAGCAAAAAATTACCTGTCTGTGCATTACATTGATTAATAGGAAAATTCTATGCATAAATCTGGGCTAGCAGTGTCTTCATTTTTGCTTTTCAATGTGTGACTTACTTATTCAAAAAAAAATTTAACTTTACATTCATTACTCCTCATATTGCATTTAAAGTTAACTTCTTTGAAAGCATAGAGCAGTATTCATATTCATATGAATGTATAGAACAGATGGACCATATTCTTAGGCACTCCTAATTCCAAGAGAAAATTTAGAGATTTAAGAAGACCCCAAAATATCAACTCAGTAAGTGATGCCTTTGGTCAATTTTTCTACACATAAAATTTCCTTAGTTTAGTCATATTAAAGAAAGAATCTGTCATATATTCTACCTTCAATCCATAAAGAGATGTAAGAATGAGTATTAACAGGGCAAGATATGGCAAAAACTCATGAAATTGGGGCTCATGAAACTCTCATGAGAACAGTATTGTCTCTAGTCCTGAAAGTACATAAAATCCACACTACCTGATTAGAAGTGCTAAGAAGAACTAATGAAACACACTTCAGAGCGTTGTTACCAAGACTAATAGTAACAGCATGAACAAACACAAGTTACTGCAGAAAAATGATTGGACTTGGATTTGGAAGATTGGGGTTCTACTCTCAATTTTAGAGTAGATGTGCTCTTCATGTGCTCTCCACCAGTCACTTAGCTTCACACAGCTGGTTAACTCTTTCACTATTGCACCCCTCTATTTCCAATTCTCAAACATACCCCAGTGTCTTGGTCACTCTGATTTCTGACTAGGGTAGGAAGGCTATGAAGAGTGGCTATGACCTGGGGCCTAAAATCCAGCCTCAATCCTTGTAGCTAAGGTTGAATGGCCCAGACTCTATAGGGGGTTCCTGCCACTATTAAATGCATTAATTTCCTTTATTTCTTAATACATAAGCTCAAGATACTTTTCTCCTTAGTCTATGTCTACTGGAAAGATTTCCAAATGCTCAAAAACCCTCCTACCTGAATTCAAACAGCTGCTGTCCTTTGATACTGTGTCCTAATCAGCAGATTAGCTCTAATTTCCCACCGCATTCAGAAAAGTCTCTTGAGTTTATTATGCCTTTGGACATCCTGCCATGTCAATATCCGTGTGTCTGTTAGTCCCCCTGCCCCATGCCCTGATAATGGAGCTTCTGCCACCTCCTCATCCCTGCTCTGCCAGTTCCTATTCCTAAGGTCCCTGCATGCTTCCAGCTTTACCCACATGGATTTTCACAGTGAGGGCCAAGGAAATGTAGTGGGAGTTTTGTAGGTTGCATGGGTTGGTGACACTTGACGCCATGGCTGCAATCCTGTTCTATTCTGCTTAGGTCTGGTTCCCATTTCCGGGCCTCCATCCCCAGATTCCACATCCACAATTCCTTTCAAGGGTTAGATCAGTCACACATAGCATTTGAGTTTTCTCAAAACCTTACTACTTATTTAATAGAAATGTGATGTCTCATAGATTTTACTACATCTTAAAACTTACTCTTTGATGCCTTCTAACAATTTGAAGTTTAAGTTATCTTCGCTTCTGTCAAAGAAACCCTTGTTGTCTATGAAGACCAAATGCCTTGGGTCATGCTTTCGCTGGATAACGTGTGCTAGAGCCACAGAATCTTGGTTGTCACATTTTGGCCTCAGTCCATTCTGTACACAGGCATCTTCCTTTCGAGGTCGGAATCCACAGCAATTTGTATCTAAGCGATTATAAATCTGAAAATGGAAAGCGAAAACAAAATCCAAGATGCTGAGTAAAACAAAACTTGGGAAAGTTAGATTTCTGGAGAATTAGTGCTTTCTAAATAGTTGATTTTCCAGAATCTAATGAGGCCAGGTCATTTAATTAAAGGCAACTGTCAGAGTAAGTCCAAAGTTCATATCCTTCTGACTCAGCCATGGTTAAAAGCATTTCCAGCTTGTAACAGCTCTAAAGTCAGATCATCCAAGTTAGACATCTCCACCCTTAAGATTCAAAGTTCCCACTGACGTCATATGTAGACACATGGCCAGAAGAATCACTGACTCTATTCCTGACAGAAGATAGAAACCACTGCACTTTTATATAACTATAGCTTGTTTTTTTCCTCGAGTTGGGTTATCGAAAACCTGAGTTATCTCAGTGGCTCTAAAAGTTTCCTGCATCCCCTAACCTCTCTGGACTTTAGAATTACACTATCTAACCTGAAATAAGTAACATAGTACAAATCTTTTGAAAAGATGTGACATCCAATAATGATACAAAAACTACTACCCATATGGAGCCCACAGCTAGATTCTACATAAGTGAGCAGGATGAACAAAATTATTGGGCCCAGTGGGGTTTATTATGGAAATAGGGTTTCTATCCTATAGAAGAGGTAAACAGATTGATGAGAAAGGGGGAACTGTGTTATTTCCATTTCTCTTGGGCAGGAAAGAAATAACATTTATTAATCAGGGTCAATTAAAGCTTCAGCTTAGGAATTAATTATAAATTAATTAATAAATTTCAAGTCAAATCCCTGTGACCTTGTGTAGATTCCATCACCGACTTTCAATTTAATTACCTATATAATGGGAATAGTATTATGGCACTGTACCTCGTCATTTAGTAGGAAGATTAATGAAAATGTTTATACACAACCAGCCCTAACCCAGGCATCTAGAAGATACTCAAAAAAATGAAAACAGTTATATTGTTGAAACCCACACATATACATTATATGAAATGATTTACCTCAAAACAAGCTTCCAAGACAAAAGGCAATTTCTCCATATTAATGAAGACAAATTGAGTCTCAGAGAGGTTGAATAATCTGCTCTGGGTAGAATATAAGTAAGTAGCAAAGTTAAGATATAGACAGCTATATTTGTCTCCAAAATTCCCATACGCTCATGATTCAAAAGACAGCTGGACATAACACTGTCACTTTTATTCCTTTGGCACTAAATTCCCATTATTTCTCTTTCCCTGTTTTTATAGATCCTGTGGGGCTAGCCACTCTAGGAGGTCAATTGCTCAAGAAGGAATGCAGAAAGAGTAGTGCCAAAATTTAGCCTACTTTGAAATGATCATTCATTCATTCATTCATTCATCCAACAAATGTTTATTGAACATCTTCTCCCATCTATCAGTGGGCTAGGCACCAAGGCAAATGTTGCCCATGGTCATTACCTCCCACCACCACTACTCCCAAAGGAAAATGAAGTGGTCATTTAATTTTGCCTCATTACCACAACAAACTTTAAGAACTGGACAAGTGACCTTCCTCTCTGTTTTCTGTACGTAAGTGAACTTTGTATCAAATAGCATATTTTGAGAAACAGAGATTATAAAGAGGTCAGCCTAAGCCAATTTTCTTTGATATTTATGTAAAACCAGTCACATGGGACAGGGGTGGTCAGTGAGCCAAGAAGCATTTGGATAACACAGAGGGTACATTGCTGATCTACAAGCAACCTACAGATAAAGGGAGGCCTCTGTCAGGATTGGTTCCAGGCAGCTGATCCATGGGGCTATAAGTCTAAGCAATGATTTATCCAAAAGGTCACACAGGCTTACTGCAGAGAACAGTAAGTTCCCACTTCTGGTTAAAGTGTCTTTGTCTGACATGAGGACAGGGGTTGCCTAAAGGTAAGCAAGGGTGCCCCAAGCAAATCACTATAGGTTAAATGACAAAAAGCACAAATAAGAACTATTAGAAAAAATTATTGAGTCCTTTCTCTTCAAACAATTTGATTCATTTTGTGTAGTACCTTGACTGCCTTTGAATATAAGAGAAATCAAGTGACATAAAGAGATTGCATCTGGTTGGCAGTTATTTAAGTTAAGATCAGAGAGTCAGGGAGAACATGAAAAATAACCCTTCTAGAAGCTGCTTCTCATCCAATCTCCCCCTCCTATAAACATTAGCTAATAATTCCCAAAGATTCTCTATACCATGCTCCAACATCATCATATGTTTATAACCAGTTATAATGACATTATATAATAGAAAAAAAAAAACAACCCTATTTAATTTTGACCACAACATGCAAGGTCTGTTATGTTGGATAAATGGTCAGAACTTAAAGTTTTAAGGACTAATCTACCAACCACTTCATAAATGGTACCCTGAACCCTGAGCTTTTTCTTCATTGTTGATTTCATACCAGTGAAGAAAGGACTAAAACCTATAGCGACATTTCTGTTGTTTCTACAACAAAGCCATGAGTCAAATATATTAATGTTAAATAATAAGCACATTAGAGTTTAGACCCCAACTTTCAGTACTCCTATAAATATTATACTTTTCTATTTTTAAACTACAGGAGAACGTTAAAAGTCAGAGGTGGAAAAGACCGATTTAGGTCATTTTTTTATTGCCTTCCCAGCATTAGATTGTTTCCTACAGTGTATTTTTAAAGTGCTTTGTCTGATCTAATTTTGAATCACTCAACAGTCTGTGATGATTTCACCACTTCCCTGGCAGACTGTTGTTGTGCCATTCAAGTCTAACAGACCTTATTATTAAAAATGGGTGTGTGTTCAGCTGAACTCCTTGTCCAGAAAATGTTCACCCCCCACCTTTTATTCGGAACTTGGTGGGTATGTTAATACATGTTGAGTTTGTGTGCGGGTGTGAGCGTGTACACCTACAAATATAGAATCAGACTGTAAGGCCTCAAATAATCTGGGTTTCACTTCATTTTTCTTATCCTCTCAGTATAGTAAATTATGTCTTTGTATTATTGCCCTTGTCTAGCAAGGGTTTAAGTAGCTCTTAAATCTTGTTCCCTAGCTCTTCTCAGAATTTTGTTTATAGTCTTCCTTTTGAATTCACATTCACTGTACCAAAAATAATTTGACCACAAAACCATAATCCACTCCCTTAAATTCAGTGCCATGTTGCTGGGCATTTAATTTAGTTATATATTGAATATATTCCTGCTTACTTCCAAGAGAGTTTACGGATTTTTTTAAAGCCTAATAAAGCATATCCTAGATAGCTATGAATCCATAATATGGTTTCAGTATATTTTTTTGGCGCACACATTAAAACAATCATTTCATTTAACTACCGCATAATTAAGTACTGTAGTTCACATCCACGGGTCTATGTCCTTAGATAATTATCCTACAAAGAAGATTCATTGGGGGTAAATCTTATCAGTTAAGCGATCGTGAGTATTGATGATCATTAATGCAACTTGTTCAAATTCACAACCTCTCACTCTTTAAAACAAGGAAAATCTTTTACAGAGTTGGTCCTCTGAATCTTAAGATTACTACCAACCATCATTTTCTGTAAAATTGCTCTTTCCTCTTTTAGGAAAATATATCTTTTCCATGTTTACCTAACTAAAATTATACTCAGAAAAATCCAGGTGTTCCAGCCAAATTTTTTTTGTTGGTGGGAATATTTTTAGATATACTGCCTTCTTCTAAAGTTCCTTTTTTTAATTCCACTTTCCTTGTGGGGGTGTTACTTTTGCCTGCATGAAAAAAGTATCTTTTGAGTGACTCAGTTATGTTTACAGAGCCTAAACAAGGATGCCTCTGCTGCACTGACCAGCTCTCCAAAGCCCCATAGGAATCTAGAGAAATCCAATGACTTTCCACCCTTTTGCACACCACCCATTCTAGCTGTGTCTTCAAAAAGTGGCTCTATCAAAGCAATGGCTTCAGTGGGACTAAATGACTAATTTCAAGCAATGTCTGAACAAAAGCAAGAAAAAAAATATTCTAAAAGTGCTGCTAATATTAATGAAACACATAAGAGCAGTCATTTAGCAAGTGTTTAGTATGTGCCAGGAACTGTACACTTAATGCTTTACACGTATTGTTGCATTTAATGCTCACAGCAACCTGAAGGGGTAGGCGCTACCAACGGTCCCATTTGATAAGTGAAGCAAGTGAGGCACAAGGAGACTGGTTGGCTAACCCAGGTCCCTCACTTCATAAATGACAGAACTCAGGATTTTAACCCAGATATTCATGCCCTTTTCCATCCTGATTATACCTCTTGTGCATAGCCAAGGTGATAGTGCAAAAAAAAAAAAAAAAAAAAAGCAAGTGCATTTGTATAGAATACTAAATATCACTACATTCAATAAATGCTGGTTATAAGGTTTCATCAGAAATACAAAAAACTGTACTGTAGGAGTTCAGGTAAAAACGCATGAAGGAGAGGATATTACGGTTGTGTTTTGAGAGACAGGAAGTGTTAGCTAAAAAATAGGCAAAGGCATGAAGGTAGGAAATCAAAAGACATCTTTAGAAGAACTGAGGGTACATTAGACCAGCGCTTCTCGGACTATCTGTAGTGAAAGATCAGGTGGTTTTGATTTTTCTCTCCCTCAGCCCCACAATCCATATGGAGTGTGTTTGTTAAATGATTAATAATAATAATAATTTATTACTAGAGAAATAAAATTTTAAAAAATACTAAATACCAGCCAACAGATGAATCAACAGATGAAATTCCTCTACCAAATTGCTATCAAAGTTTCTAAGTGCTTATTTGCAATTTTTGTACTTGTCGTGGACTAGTAAATTGGCAGGGTCCTGGAGTCACACTTTGAGTAGGACAATGCGAGACAGCACTGTCGAGGGTTAGGGGAACGTGAAGGCAGGTAGCAGAGCAAAAGGTGGATAAGAGTATTGTGCCTACAAAAGAAAGCCAAATTTCTGATGTGCCTTCAAGTTTCTATCATTTTCTCACGTATTGCTGGAAGGAAGGTCAAAGGCAAGAGAGCAGGGCATCGGGGAAATGTTAAAAGAACGAAAACTGAAGGGAACCAAGACAGAGCACACTTTGAAGCTGAAGAGAGAATAAAATGAAGATGTTCTTCCTCACATAGATTAGAAATTCCCCTGATCCAAATATTTTTCTCATTCAACTCTTTTAGTTAAATTACATAAACCTGTAGATGTTCCTACCGCAGTTTTTGTACACCTCTTTAAGGGGCTCAGTGAGCATATGTGTGCGTTTCTGGTTGGTGAGTCAATATCTTAAGATCTCACCATCTCTTTTTTTTTTTAACAACTGATAATCAATTTATTAAAAAGGTTGATTTAAACATCTGCAATGGTGACTTCAGCTCAACTCCTGGCTCAATACTGATGGAAGTAATCTGCTTAACAATGTCAGAAGGACTGTGCAAATCAATGAGTCACTTGTGGATCCTTATCTGAAAACGATCCCAGGTCTTAGAACCTTCACCACAAGGAGTTTTTCTTGTAGTGATTCTCAGAGTCTTGGTAGGCATCCGAACTGGTCCTTTCACTTTGAGATTCTTTTCCTTTGCGCCTCTGATCAAGTCAGCACATACCTTTTCCAAAAATTTTACGTTGTGGCTGGTGAGAGTAATTCTAATTCGGTGAATCGTCACCTCCGGTTCCCCGGGTGTCTTCCCGGTGTCTTTAAAAGCCATGGCTGCTGCGCGGCTTCCTGACCGACTTGTTTCTCGGTGAGAACGAACAGCGGTGAGTCAGGAGCAGGAGTGGGGCGTCCAAACCTCCGCTGTAGCTGTGACCGCGTCTTCCTCAAAGAGCCTCACCATCTCTTTTCAAGCTATTTGTTTTTAACTACTTAAAAATTGCACCTTTACAAGGAAAACCGTACTTTTAGAGAGAAAGTTTAAATAATGCAATAAAACACATAATAAGTGGAATTTAACAATTTACCATAGTAACTCAGCCAATACCTGGCAAATAGTAGGCACTTGATAAATGTGTGTTATAAAAAGAATCGCTGAGAGTTGGTTACAAGAGCCCTGTAAGTCAGTTTAACCAGAAAACCCTGTTTTCTACTGGGAAGAATCAAATACAAAATAATGGTGGCATAGGAAGACATGGGTCTTTTTAAGGTAGCATCCAGTGAATGGAGTGGAAAAAAAATGGGAAGGGAGCAAAAAATGGAACTGCCTGCACTTGTCATTTTCTCTTGGTTGGCTCCTTTATGTGCGTTTAATTTCACTAACCATGGACCATGATCTGTTCTATACCACAGAGAGTCTGCCATAACACACCTTGCAGGCAATAGGCATTTGATAAATACATAACAAGCAGGTGGGACAGAAATAGCAATAGGGCATCCTTTTCTATAATTAGCAGTTTTCTGGAAGATTCCTTTGTCTCCCAGTTATCACATTGGACATCTCATTTGTTTTTAGAAAATGCATCGGGAAAAAAAGGTCTCATTGTCTCATTTTCAGCAATTATCTTATTTCAAAAAGGCAAAAAGACAGTGAGGATTGCTACCATTATCAGCCCCACCCTAGGTACAGAGAAACACAAAAACATATAGACTTACTTATTTATCAGCTAATAACTCACATTGGAAAATCCTTCTATGCGAATGTGTCTTGATGTGAACTAGTATATGGCTACCATGTTACCAGCGAAACTAGATGGATCCCTGTAGTCTAATGAATGTGTGAAGGTAGACCAGATCATAGAGAAGAGCAACCTCAAACAAATCCCACAGTCCCCACGGTACTTGTTAATACAGACTTAGTGTCCTACCTTGGGAGCTATACACAAGCAAAAGCAAAAGTGCTCTCACCACCCTGTACCTGTATCACTAGGGAACTCTCACCTCATAAAATAATAGATTTCATTTTTGTTCTGTGCTGCCATGGCAACAGGTGCCCATTAAATTACTATGCGTGTAAATGTGACTAGCAGAACATCTGATGAACGAAGAGAAAAGTAAAAATAGTTCGCAATATATAAGCCTAACAGTGGCCATAGGCTCGCTTTTGCCTCTGCCTCTGGAAATAGCAATCATTGCTCTACGCTACCTAATCTCTAGAATTCCACATTTAAAACTATCTATCAATATAAGCCAATTCAATGCAGAATCTCTAGTTTCTTCCCTGTTACTGAATCATAAGTAAAGATAGAACAGTATTTATTTATGCAGAAATAAAAACATGTTTAGTGCTATGATATACTTGGATCTATTTCTACAGATGCAATGTTTAGAATCCATATACTCTACCTCTGAGTAAGTACCAGAAGTCAAACATCATTCTGTCCCAGAAAGACTCTGAAGAGAGTCAGCAGGCAAGTGATAATCTATTTTTAGAGAAAGAAAATCCACATTCTGTAATTTGCACAAGCAGAGCTGCATGGAAATAGCCTCTGCCAAAGGCACACCCACTTTCCTGTAAAGATTTATAAAGAACACTCAGACTAAGAGAAACAATAATTTTTACATTTGGTCAAGTTCTGATTTATGGAATGGGTTTATATTAAAAAGAAAATTAAAACAAGAATAATATAAGTAAAATGTTTAAAAAGTGCCTTATTTTGAGGAAATGAAACACCATTTTTAACAATTTAACATTAAATAGAGTTGTAAACAAGCTTAAGATCACACACACATATCTGAGGGAATACTGTCACTGAAAACATTCTTTGCTTGACTTGACTGTATTAATTTTTGGTATTCTCATGAAATTTCTATATTTTATTTTCCCCTATAATGTAGTATTTTATTACAAGGAAATTGGCAAAAATAAGATAATCTAAATGACTATGCAGAAAACACAATTCTGATTACAGTGACAAGGATTCTTGGCTTAAATCACTTTCATCAGGCTTCTGAACCTTTCTCCTAGGCCCATTTGTGCACTTCCATATATAACCCAGTTTTAGCAAGAGCCCTGTAAGTCAGTTTAACCAGAATTCCCCCACCATTGATATCTGATCACTCTCGGTATCTAATGGGTTCCTCATCTTCCACTGGCCCCCAGGGCTATGTCTGATCGCCCTGGTCTGTCTTCAGCAAGAATCTGGTTAGGCCAGTTAAACCAGAACTCCTCCTACCCCCGGCCCCTCCTCTTCATAATTTGCCATCCACTGACCCCATGGCTGTATTCAGGGTGGAGCCCAATCTCTCTCCCCCACTGGAAAATCCCATTACAGTGTTTCCTATACCTACAACCATCATCATGAATAAAGTCTTCTTGACTGTCTTTAACAAGTGTCACTGAATATTTCTTTCTTCAACAATGATTAACACAATCTAATATAACATATCCAAAAGCTATTTAAACTCATATCTTTCAGTGAAAATTGGTTCTCTTTATAAAAAGCTAATTAATTCTGACACATTGATTATTCTCTGGTTATTGAAAAATAAGTACTGCTTGGGAGTAGAATGGTGGTTGCTAGGGGCTGGGAAGTGGGGAAATGAAGCGATGTTGGTCAAAGGGTACAAGCTTTTAGTTGTAAGATGGGTAAATTCTAAGGATCAGACTATAGTTAATATTGTATATTTGAAATTTGCAGAAAAGATCTTAAACTTTCTCACACACATACAAAAGGTAACTATGTGAGGGGATAAACGTGTTAATTACCTTGATTGTGGTAAATATTTCACATGTATACAAACATCAGATCATCACACTGGACACTTTAAGTATATACAGCTGTATTTGTCAAGTATACTTCAATAGAACTGGAAAAACAACTAACATAAAGTCGAATTTTCAACCTTTTTCAAAGATTACTGCTACATGTACTTATGTACTTATAGAAGTTCCTATTTGAAGACAGATTTGTTTTTATGCTCTTTGGGTTAGCAAGTAGCTATGAAGTAAAGACCTTTATGCAGCTTGGATAAAAAAATCCCAGGATACTGCTAACTCACTTTACATCATAAAGTTTCTAATTATCAAAATAACCCAAAGGGACACACATCATCTTTTCCCACATTACAAATAAGGAAAAAACTCAAAGATGGTAAGTAACTTGCCCACAGAGACAAAACTAGTGTTATGATGTGAATTTCTACCAACTTCTCCCTGACTCGCCACACTGCTTCCCAGGGTAGAAAAGACAAGCTTTTTGCTTTCATGGAGATCACAGTCTGATGTTTCTAAGTATGGTTCACTGTGCATCCTCCACATGGATCAGCATCATACTTTGCATAGTGCACATACTCAAAAATTTTTGTTGAAAAAATGAAGGAATGAATGCCAACTTCACTCAGCTCACCTACCCAAGCCTACCTAATGCAGAGAGCTAACTGCCAAAAGACCTCTCATTAGGCCAGACCTCCATGTTTTCTTCTATCCATTTTCTTGGAAGAAGCGCAAAATCTTAAAATGAAAATCACAGAATCTTAGAATCACAGACCTTTGAAGTTATGAGCTACTATACAAAGGGAAGTTTGTTTTGTTTTGTTTTTTTCCAGAAAAATTACCCTAGGCCCTGCTTCTCAAACCCTTTTTAAGTACCTCTGATGCAAAGAGTTATTGAAGACACCAAAAAGGATTAATTTAGGTGGGCTATTTACCATATAGAAATTAAACCTGAAAAAATTCACTATTTATGGATTAATTTATTTAAAAATAACACTGACACATCCATTACATGTTAACATATTTTTAAAAGAAATTGCTATATTTTCCAACAAAATAATAAGAGAAATGGAATTGTTCTTTCAAGTAAAAATGACGTTTAATGAAAAAAGCAGCTAGTTCAGCTCACAATTCAAACAACCGCCTAAGCAGTTTTCCTCCAGGCCACTACCACACTGTGGGAGGCGTTAGAAGTGCCTTAGGCATGCTTCCTGTGTTAGCACACAGAATTTTTATTTTAATTTTTTGTTAAGATTTATTTATTTGAGAGCGAGCACGAGCAGGAGGAGCAGAGGGAGAGGGAGAGAGAACCTCAAGTAGACTCCGCGCCAAGCTCAGAGCCCGACGCAGAGCTCGATCTCACAACACTGAGATCATGACCTGATCTGAAACCAAGAGTGGACACTTAACCGACTGCACCACTGAGGTGCCCCTCAAAGAGAACCTTTAAAAGGTGCATACTTACAGGTAGAGATTTAAGAAAATTCATAGTTTTACTGCTTCGTCAAGGACATTCTTAAGTGAATCAGGCATTTTCTGCATGTAGTTTTCACGTGAGCACAAGGGCAATGAAGAGTAGGACAGGTGTTGGTATAATTTGGTGCCAGCTCTGATTCATGCTAAAGCGCCAACAGATTTACCCACTACTGCGAAGATCAACATAGTGAAAAAAGCAAAAACTGGCTTAACATTATTATGGAAATAGTGTTGACCAAAAAAAGCCATTGTTCCAAACAATCCCATTCAGTAATAATTTTTTGAAGCTCCATTTATCTCTTAGTTATCTATGTCCATTAAACAACAGCTTGAATATGGTTGGCAAGAGCATGGAACCAATAGAATCTTTATGAACAGCCTCTCACTTAACCCTCTCTGAGTCTACTTTATCAGGCAAAATTATTTATAAAATAAATCTTTTAAAAGTGATTATATCAAAAAATATCTATATTGAGGCCAGATGAATATCTGCCTGCCCTCTCAGGTGTTCTATGAAAATATATTTTATTAAGTTTTCCATGGTTTTGTATTTGCTTCCTGGTGGATTTATCCAGGTCTGATGCTTAGACCTCCTATTTTCCTGGAACACAGCAGTTAAGGTTGGTTTCAAACTGTCTGTGGTTCAATGGCATAGGATCAGTGGGGAAGCCAATCCCACAGCTAGCTCAAACGATGCATTAAATATCAAAATGTTGTTAGGGAATCACACAGGCTTCCTCAAATCCTCGATCTCTCCAGCCCAGCTATGTATACAACAAAATTTAGGATTGAGACATAGTGACTATGCACTACTCAATTTCAGCACAGTTTATAAATTCCATGGCAAGTGTTGAAATAAGCAAAAACGGCATATCATTAACATACGCTGTGCTTTTGATTAATAATTAAATTAGAACTGACCCAGGAATGCTCAGTTGGTTGTCACTTAGCAATATGAAGTTCATGAATATAACTTATTTGACCAGATATTTTTCCCTCTGATTCAGACTGATAAAAGAGCAAAGACTATGTGAACCAATTTCCTAGTCCACGTTTTATGCAAATTAGGCTTTAGTATAATCAATGCCAGGAATCTCTAAGAATAAATGCTAGACAGTAGGTGGAAAGAATATATAAAATTCTAAAAGCTTTTAAGTTGGAAACAGACATCTGAGGAACTTGCCTGCTCCTTAACAGGAGGAGACACAGAGAAGTCTTAACGAGAAGTGGGCCAGGATCCAGAGAAACACATTCTTGTTGTAAAGGCCAAAAAGCCATGCCTCTGTGATAAACCAGGGTCAGTATGGCTAGACAACTGTTTTTCTTCAACGTTGCCTCCATGAAAAATCAAATAAATAGCTTCGGTGCTGTGAAGTAAGAGAATGTAGTCTCTAAAAGTCAGACCTCCACTGGAGCAATGATGTCAAAGTCCAAAACAGAGACTCACAGGCCAGGGCCTTTGTGTTTACTTTCTCAATCCTGTCATATTCTTGTAGAAAATTTTTAGCAGCAGACGTACATTCCACTTAAAGACCATAAAAAGTGAAACTATTTGCCTTTTGAAGTACAGGCCATTATAATTCTACTGTTGGTTTCCTAATCTCCCCAAGGTTTTGAGAAGGCCTAACTGTTAAGGGGGCAGGTACAATCTAGCAGGTCAGTTCCTTCAGGGAAGGGGGGTTTCACAGACTTCCTACATCAGACTCTCTTTGGCAGAGAGGATCCTGAAGGAGCCAGCATGTGTCAATGGGATGTATTCCATGAATAGTCAAAGGGGAATTGGTGGTGTGGATTAACCAAGAGGACATCTGGAGAGGAATGACACTGAGAAACAAGAGTACAACAGTTCCCAGGCATAGAAATGACATTGTGTCAGACTCAAAGCCAAGTCACAAAATCTCAAATGATGACTGAGCCTCACAGATTGACTAGGAATTATCTAAACAGAACATAGAAATTCCCCAATTCAAGTTTGTTCAATTTAACTGAATTCATGAGCAGTGTCTTGTATGTTTATAAGTCCTGAATTTTGTTTATAAAGTAAAATAAAAAGTACTAAGCTATGAGAACAGGAAAAAGAACAAATGGTTATAAAGTAAACTATCTAAATAAAACACCTACGAGGCCAAGCAAAGCCTTTCATATGATGTCAAAGTGGCCAGAAGCAATAAATAAATGCCCTAAGGTATTTGTTATATTAAGATGCTGTTTCGATCGAAGCAAATTTTCTTGGCTGCTGCCTTGTAGACCTATGTTCTCAGTAACAGAAACTCCCTGATAGCCACCTCTCACAACATCATAAAACCACAGCCTGCCTAAACCCTGCTTCTCTCTAATTGCTAAAAGGACAGGAATAACATGTGGGCAAAGGCACTTAAAGTACGTAAGTTTTTTAAAACACACAAATATCCACTTATTATGCATATAAAATTATTTTTTTAAAAAGATTTTATTTATTTGACAGAGAGAGACATAGTGAGAGAGGGAACACAAGCAGGGGGAGTGGGAGAGGGAGAAACAGGATTCCCGCCGAGCAGGGAGCCCGATGCAGGGCTCGATCCCAGGGCCCTGGGATCATGACCTGAGCGGAAGGCAGACACTTAACGACTGAGCCACCCAGGCGCCCCCTAAAATTACTTTAAAATTGGCTGAAAGAATGCATACTAATCTCATGACAGTGATCATCTATTTAGAGAAAGTGCAGGAAGGGGACTTGAAGAGATGGTCAAAGGGGAGTTTAACTTATTTTTAATGTGTTGATATTTCTAAAGTAAATTATAAAAGCAAACATGCAAAAAAAAGTTCACAGGATAATCCTAGAAGGTAGAAACATGGTATTTGTTATGTTAGTCTTTGTTCTTTGAGTTTTGGCAGGGCAGGGGGAGGGGGGGATTGCTGTTTTTGTTGTTTTATGTCTCAACAAAGGGACTAGAGACCTTGAGGAACAGAATCTCAGAATATAATCCCAACTAGCTTCCCATATTCTGTAGGCTGAGAACCCTGCAGTTAACAAACATGTAGGAATGTATTCTCTGAAATTCCCTCATTTCTGCAAAAATGACAACCCTTTTATCCCAATTTGACCTGAATGGCAGGTCCATGGAAACAACCTTATATGATCTCATGGTCTCCTACATAGCATCAAATGCTATAATGAGCAGCTCTTTACCGCAGAAAATTCACAGAAAAACAGACATGAGCCCTACTACAAAGGACCTGCAGTATTTGGAGATTCAGGAAATCACAGCTATGTGTACATATGTACATTCAAATTCTTTTTTTTTTTTTTTAAGATTTTATTTATTTATTTGACAGAGAGAGAGAGAGCACAGGTAGGCAGAGCGGCAGGCAGAGGGAGAGGAAGAAGCAGACTCCCCACTGAGTAAGGAGCCCGATGTGGGGCTCGATCCCAGGACCCTGGGATCATGACCTGAGCCAAAGGCAGACGCTTAACAACTGAGCCACCCAGGCACCCCTGTACATTCAAATTCTTATAAATAGGGTGATTCTAGATGATATCTGTGCTGATCAATTGAGTACTTTCTATCTGCCAATGCCTTAGTCCATTTGCACTGCTATAACAAAATACCACAGACTGGGTAATTTATAAACAACATTTATTTCTCACAGTTCTGGAGGCTGGAAGTGTGAGATCAGGGTGCCAACACAGTCTGTTTTTGGTAAAGACCCTCTTCCTGATTGCAAACTGCCAATATCTCACTCCGTCCTCATCTGGTAGAAGACACTAGGGAACTCTGTCAGGCCTCTTTTCCAAGGGTACTAATCCCACTCATAAGAACTCTGCCCTCATGACCTAGTCACCTCCCAAAGCCCCCCCTCCAATACCCCACCTTGGGGGCTAAGATTCAATGTATGAATTTTGGTGAGACACAAACATTCAGACCATAGGCAGCCAGGTATCATGATAAACATTTCATGTGATAAGCATTTCATTTCACATTAGTCTCCAAGTGAAGTAAGATCATCCTCCATTTAAGTAATAAATGAATCAAAGCTCAGAGATTATGAACTTGCCCTAGATTACAGAGCTAACTATTGAAGAAGCTGGGATGTGAATCCAGCTTTACAACAAACAATACTATTGTTTTACTTCTGTTTTACATCAATACAATTCTGTTGTTGCCCTATGATTTTAATGTACTGAAAACTTGTGAACATTTTTTAAAATGATGTTAGAAATTCAGGGGAGAGAGGGAGCTTAATATGATTGAGTTAGTTCTAGAAGACTTTGTAGAGAAAGGATTTGATTGGAGTTTGAGAGCCAGACTGCACATTAGATGGGAGAGTAGAAGCAGTGGTGAGTAAAGCATGGGGAAAGTGGGGGCGGGGGGTCCAACAGACAGTGAGTAAACCAAACCACAACACACATGCGCGCACACACACACAAACACACACACAGAGGCCCACACAACCTTGCAGTTAACAAACACATACCTCCTTACGTGTTTGCTACCTACAGGGTTCTCAGCCTACAGTACAGAAGTACTACAAGAGATCATGGCAGAAGAGCAGATAAGAATGGAAAGGAAGTTAGAAGGTCAGTTCATTTCTTTTTGTCTCAATTTTGGATTTTAATGTAATTATGCATATTGTCTTTCTGTGTGCTCATCAACCTGGAGTGTAATAAACATTTCTTAGACAATAAACTTTTGCAATTTTAAAAAAAAAAAAAAAGGTAAGTTCATGGTGTTTCTTAAAAGAAATGTTAACAAGGGGCGCCTGGGTGGCTCAGTCGTTTAAGTGGCTGCCTTCGGCTCAGGTCATGATCCTGGGGTCCTGGGATCGAGCCCCACATTCAGCTCCCTGCTCAGCAGAGAGCCTGCTTCTCCCTCTCCCTCTACCTGCCACTCTGCGTACTTGTGCTCTCTCTCTCTCTCTCTGTCAAATGAATAAATAAAATCTTTAAAAAAGAAAGAAAGAAAAAGAAATGTTAACATTTCTTTTCTTTTCTTTTCTTTTCTTTTCTTTATTTATTTGACAGAGAGAGCGAGAGCACAAGCAGGGAGAGCTGCAGGTAGAGGGAGAAGGAGAAGCAGGGAGCCCGAAGCAGGGTTTGACTCCAGGACCCCGGGATCATGACCTGGGCCGAAGGCAGACCCTTAACTGAGCCACCCAGGTGCCCCTACATTTTTGTATATAAATTGTACCACTAGACAACCAGGTATTATATCCACTCTACCACTAGAGAACCAGGTAAGAGATGAAGGGAAATTACACCTTAGAGAAGTATTCCAACTAATAAATGAAGACGTGATGAGAGAACTAGAATATCCCCATTTCTCAATGTCTAGTGAATTAATGGATCAACATTGAGCATCCATAGCTACTACTGTCACAAAAGAGAAAGACCAACCAGACATTATCTCTCCCAGTAGAACAATATACAACCATCTATGTAGAAGTCTTGAAAAAACAAGTTAAATCTAAATCTGATCAAGTCTCTAAACTCCACACCAATGTCTATGGAATACAGGTGACAGGAAGACAAATAAAGACATCGTGGAAGTACAACCAGCAAATTCCAGAATCTAGAACTCTAGAGAACAAGGCAAATGCTTTCTTCAATAAGTAAACTGGTAAGGAAAAAAAAAAAGGAAGAGGTGGATGTGGAGTCTATAGATTAAAAGACATATCAACTGATCACAAAGCACAGGCTTTATTTGAATCCTGGTTCAAATAAACAAACTGAAATAATAAATAAGCAAGCAAACAAATAAGTAAATAAAACATTTATAAGACAATTAAAAATTAGACCAGTTACTGGATATGTTACTGGAATTATTGTTAATTTTTCTTTTGGGTGTTATAATAGTTATACGCTTATGTTTTATTTTCTAGTGATACTGAAAAATTTACAGATGAAAGAAAATGATGTCTGAGATTTGCTCCAAATTAATGTGGGCATAGGGAGTAGATTGGGATAGAGATAAAACAAGCCTGATCATGAGTTTATTAATTGTTGAATTTGGATGACAGGTACCTGAGGGTTCATTTACTTTTGTGTATGTTTAAGTTTTTTCATATGAAAAATTTAATGCATTAATGCATTTATTTTTTTTGAAGATTTTATTTATTTATTTGTCAGAGAGAGAGCGCGCACAAGCAGGGGGAGCGGCAGGCAGAGGGAGAGGGAGAAGTAGGCAGAGGGAGAGGGAGAAGCAGGCTCCCCCGCTGAGCAAGGAGAGCCAAAAGCAGACGCTTAACCGATTGAGCCGCCCAGGCATCCCTAATGCACTAAGGCATTTAAAATTTATTTCCAGGGGTACCTGGGTGGCTCAGATGGTTAAGCATCTGCGTTTGGCTCAGGTCATGATGTCTGGGTCCTGGAATCGGGCCAGCGACTAGCTCCCTGCTCAGTAGGGAATCTGCTTTGCCCTCTCTGTGCCCCTCCCTCCCCACTAATTCTCTCTCTCAAATGAATAAATAAAATCTTTTTAAAAAATTAAAATTAGAAAAAAAATATTTTCCAATCAAATGGAAGTTTTCAGAGTTTTTTTTTTTTATTTTTGCAAGAAGCAATTAAAACAATTTAAAGGAAAGTAGGAAAAATAAACTCAGCAATGGTTTACACGGTTAAGTTACAGTTGGGGCAGATAGAGACAAGGAGATCAGCTAGAAGTCTCTTACAACATCTGGACCTGTACTGATAAGAGTTTGATCAGGATAGCATTAGGAGGGATGAAAAGGGAAACATAATTGGAGTGGTTTTGAGGAACTGTCCAAGTTTAGTGCTACTCGAATATGAGGCACAAAGCAAAGGAAGATTCAAAGATGACTCAAAAATTTCTGACCTGACAGATTTTTAAAATAGTAATATTATGAGTAGAAACAGGTAAGTCAAGAGGGCAAACTGTCAGGGCATGAGGTGACAAATCTGCTTCTAGACATCAAGTTTGACAGGTTGACATGACTATTTGCTATTTAAAAAAGTGAAGTATTGTTTTGCTACATATGCATAAAAATGTTCTTTGTGCCCTCTCCAACTGTGATGACTTATTTAAAAATGAAGAGTCATGAATTAAAGTTGTATAATAAAATAACTGAATAAAAATATGTAAGTCAAACCTCCTCAAACCAGTAAGATAGCCCAAATCCTTCTTTAATAAACATATTTTCTTGGCATAGGTTAGCCATTTCATCTATATCCTTTTCTCTGCAAAAATCTCTATATTCTTTGATACAGAAGCAAATCTGTAAACTTTTTTATATCACCTCCCCTGTCTTTATATATCTAAACATAGGTGCCCAGTAAATACCAACTTTTCTGGCCAATTTGCTCATGTATGGTAAGTAGTACTTAGAAGAATAAAACTATATGTCACAAAATAATTTTGTTATTCTTCTGACACCTCTCTAAATAAGATAATCCCTTGTATTATAGCATCAATAATACTGAAAATAATTTCTCCTAGTGACAAAGCATGAACATGTGTCTAGTAAAAACTATGTCAAAGTCAGACATTTGAATTTCATTTATAAGAAAGGGGACACGTAGCTTTATACAATTAAAACTCTGCAGAAACCACAATATATTTTAGTTCTTAGCACATCCGTACCTTCGAAGTTTAGAGTTGGTCATTTTTAATGCCTAGAATATCACATTCCCATGTCCTTTACCTTAGAGTAAGTGACCCTCTCTAATCAAGTGAACCACTGTGATTCTCATCATAAAAAGAAATTATGAAGATTTTTCAACAATAAAAGCAGTAATATGTCTTCTCGAAACCCTCTGATCCTTGGCCATCTTTGCTCCCTCAATCCCTGTCAACTCAGCAACCAATATTAGCCAATATTGCCAAAGCTAATCACTTTCTTTGCTACTTGAAGACAAGACAGCATCTGACTCATATCTTGTCTCATTGTTTGCTAGCAAATAAACAAAAAACTATATTATTTGCTTGCTCAGACTTAACAATAAATACATTGCTACAGGCTACTTGCATTGGCAATGTGCTATTTCTGCAAAACAATGAAACTGACCCAAACTATTAGAAATCCCAGTGTCCAAGACCCTGGATGGGTATGCCTCTTGCTGTCAGAGCACCTGTCTGTGAGTGATCTCTGAAAGTTGGAGGCAAAATCCTTAATCACTGAGTGGTAGGGATAAAAGGAAGGGATGCTTGGAAGACCTTCATAATCTATCATGGAGGCCACAGTTGGAATCCTTCTTTGCCTAGCATTTGGATATTCCCGCAGAAACAAATATTCTTTTAGTGAAAAGTTATATTTTCTCTTGTTTAGATGATAGTTGATTGGAATTTTTACTTTTACTATTATCACATCATTAAGTAAAAAAAAAATGATGCATAGAAAAAAGAGTGGAAGAGAATAGGTCAAAGATTAACACCCATTAATCTAATGCATTATATTCAGGAACTAAATCATTAGAAGCCAGGTAAGAGCTAGGAGAGTTGACTGATAAAAGATAACTCTAGGGGGACAAGACATACCAATTCATATTATTGTTGTTCGTTGAATTTATGAACATAAGTTTATTACTCACAGCCACCTGGGGGAAAATACACCTAATGGAACAAGAAGTTTCCATAAGGATAATTTTTCCCACTCTGAACTTTTTCACACCTTTAGCCCTTTGTTAGAATCCCTCTCTCTGAAACTCTCTTCCTGTCTCCTGTACTCACCTGATTTCTGCAAGGTCTTCAGTTTCTAGATTAAATGTCACATTCTCTGTCCACACTCTCTACAAATCTCGAAGAATTAGTAGCATCTTATTTGTTTCTAAAGGATGTTAAACTTATGACCCCTGATACATTCTGTTATGGTTATCTATCCCTTCTATTAGACTGCATAACTCTTGAGGTCAGGGAAGCATGTCATCCATCTTACCACCAGCACTAAACCTGCCAAGTGTCTGGGACAGAAAAGGGCCCAAAAAAGTCTGTCAAATCCAAGTGGAAAGAAATATATGTAATTTATTTTGTTGAAGGTGGAAGCAAATATCTCTCAAAACACATCTCTGTTAGTCCTCCTCTACTAAATACTCCTTAATTGCTCATCAAATAAACAGTTATTCTTAGAAAATATAAGTACAGGAAGAACTCCATTAAATAGTTAACAATATTAAGTATTTTCTATTCATTTGATTTTTTATTTTCTAAACTTCTAATTATCTTATTTTAATAAAACTTTATTTCTTTATTGCAATTACACTTTTGTTTTTTTACTTTTAATATTTTTAATTTGATACTTTTGATTTAATATTTTAATATAACTAGGTAGTTTTCTTTGATCAAAAAAATAAAATAAAACAACGTCCTGAGTGTGACATTCTCAGATATTCTGCTACTAATTGAAAGGTTACAGAGTTGGGTAAGACAGGGACTTGCCCTTGAGAAATTCACAGCTTATTAAAAAAGACAGACTAGTCAAAATAAATAAAACATAATAGGCTAAGATCTCTAATATAAGTACATAAGAGTAGAAAAATATAACGATTTGGGAATGACTTACAATTTAATGAATAAAAATAATGATAAAATACTTTAATTCTTATATTGATATTAACCTCTACTATTATTTCTGGATGATCAATTTCTTAACATGTAACACTCACTGAACCTATTATGTACCAGGCATTATTCTAAATCCTTCATGTGTGAATATATTGAATTCTCTCAATAGCCCTCTCTATAAACAATATTATTACTCCTGAGGGAACCAAGGTAGAGAGAGGTTAAGTAACTTTTCAATGTTAAAAAATCAGTATTGGTAATTTGGATTGAAATTTAGCAGGCTGGTTCCAGAAGCCCAGTTCCTAACCATTATACAGACTATGAGCTCAAAAAGCAAGTTTTATACATCCTAAATCTATTCTGGTTATTTTATATGACCTTTTGATAGAAATTTTCCAAGTCTTAGAAACTCAAATTCTCTCTAGAATACTATTCTTTGACATCCTAACGGAGGTGACTTTTTGTCTCTGTAGTTCATACCCCCACGCTTCAAGAATAAAAGGTTATTTGTGCCTCTATCACATTTTACAGACCCAGTAAAATGGCATAGCCTTTATGAATGTAGATTTGTTAATTGGGTAAAACAAAAAGAATGTTGTGTACAGAAAATTAACAACTGGGTTCTGTATTCTCTTGCCTTGTTGTAGCATCATAGAACAAGTGATTTTAGTTTACTTCAGGCAGAACTTTTCTAAGATTGTTAATAAACTCCACCCAATACACTCCCAACACATTCCCAATCACCATTTAAATAAGGCATATATTTGACTTTAAAGTAAACATCTCAGTGTAATTGATGAGAAGGATTATTGTATAAAAGATAACTATTACGGTACTCATGAAAAATGGCCTACCTATGTTCACTTATTCATTCATTTGTTCAGCAAATATTTTTAATAAACATCTCTCTATAAACATTGTATGATGCTAAATACAGGAAGTAAAAAGGTCAACTAAGATACAATCTTATAAAAAAATGTAAAATTTCTCTGGAGTAATATCTACTGTGAGCAAAGTCAAATGAAAAACAACAAAGTAAAAAAATTATTTGAGATATATAGGATTGATAATGGCTAATTTTCAAGATATACAAAATGTTTTTATAAATCAATAAGGAAAAGCTATGGAATGCAATAAAAAAGGGGAATGATATGAATAGGCAACTCACAAAAAATGAACTATAAATAATGAGTATTTGAAAATGTGATATCCTCAATATTACTCATAATGAAAAAACTGGAAATATAAACAACACCTTGCTGCCCTCCATAAAATTAGTAAAAATATTAATCAGTTTTCTACTTCTCAAGGTTGGCAAGAAAGAGGAAAACACTCATTCTCCTACCTTACTGGTAAAATTGTAAAATGCTGCAGCATCTAGTGGAAATTAGCTTTTTGTCTGTTGCACTATGGGAAGCAAGTAAATGTTGGATTAATGAAAAAATGTAAGTCTATTCTCACAGATGCCATCCTCACATATATAATTTCATATATAGATACCAACCAAAGTAACTTTAACAATCGAATTAACTTCTGACTTAGATTCAGTGCTTTAGCCAGAGCCAAAATTGGGAACTCCAATATTGGTGTCATAACTTGGACAGGTTCTAGTAAAGTCCTGCAGAGATCACATCTTCATGGATTATCAAGAATGTGAAAGACACCCCCACAATCTCCCGCAGGCAGAAGGAATAAGGCAGATTACAACTAGAACTGACCTACAATAGAAGCAGTTCCCACAGAGTTAGCAGCAGCCTGATGCCCAATATCTCAAGCCAAAGGTGATCTTGGCTTATACAGTTTGAGTGGACTGGAGGAAGTCATCCAGGTAATAAATGGCAAAGCCTGAACTAAGCTAGGAGCACAAGCCATACCTAAAAGAAGAAGGATTGGGGAGATATCAAGGATTTGGTCACTGTATGGATGTGAGTGTAAGTATCACGAGGCATATAAATGACTCCCAAATTTTTGACTTGGGAAATTGGAAGATGATGGTGCCATTGTCCTACACAATGAATAGGAGGAAGCATTGCTTAGAAGTTTGTCTCTTAAGCCAGAACTCCTCAGTTGGGCTCCAGATTTTATTGGATACCAACTATGTGACTCTAGCCAAATTAATTAATTTCTCTTTGCTTTGATTTCCTCATTTCTAAAATATGAATAATGATAAGATCTACTTCATAGGACTGTTATGAGGATTAAATAAGTTAATATATTAGTGCTCAGTACAGAGTGCTTAGAACAGTGCCAAGCACATAGCAAGTGTTATATAATTGTTAGATTACTAATAGTATTAGTTTAAGGACTTAAAATATTTGTCTTCTTTGAAAACTTATAATAGTGATGTGTCTACATTCATCCTCAAGACCACAGACAATGGACACAATGATAAAAGTTGCTGATGCACTCCGGAGACTGTGGCTCAGTTGGAATTCATTCCTCCTCAGTCAAGGTAATGAACAGAAAGAGTTACAATGTGAACACACCTCTTGTGAAAAAAAGCTCTCTTCCTCCATGATCTATCATATCTCTTATAGGCAGGGAGCATCACTACTCCCCTAAATGACTCTGTTTCAGACAAATGGTATATTTAGGATGCCCTAAATATCATATGAACCTTGCCAACCCCATGTCCTTCCTCACATTTGTGCCTACCCTCTTTATCATTTACAGCCTGCAATCTTACTCAAACTCTTCCTCCTTTACTATTTTATGGCAAAGCCCTCTCCCTTTTTTAACCTCATACCAGTAAGAACTTTTCTATTGTTCCATCCAGCCCTTCTTACATGTATCTATTTTTGTTTCATACTATACTTTCCTAAGTGATTTTTTAAAAAACCAAACTTGGGGTAGGGCAGGGGGGGATAACCGTCTTTACTACTTTGCTACCTCTGTGTTAGTTTTCTTCAGTATAATGCACAGTAGATGTTGAATAAACACATCATCATTGATTGAATGATAGTTGTAGTTTTCCTCAATAGAAAGGAGAATGACAAAGACAGAAGGTAGGTGGAGATTTAGTTGAAGTTTCCAGAATTAAAACAAATGTCATTAGAGACAACTTCTAAAAGGGTTTGCCCTCTATTCAGTGTACGTTAGTTCTTATGTTCTTCAGCTACAAACCTCAAGGTCATTCCCTTTCTCGTAGACTTCACTGCCATATTCATGGATCTCCTCTCCCTCCTGCCTCTAGTCATCACCCTCAGGAACTTCAACCTCTATACGGACTATTCCCCAAACACCCAGCCTCATAGTAAGTACCTTTACCTACTTAGCCCTAGAAATCTTCACTCATTCTTCACTTCATTGCTAATACATTTTATCACACCAACTCCCTTCATTAACCTAAGGATACCCTGGTAGTTGCCATACAATAACAGTTAAAAATATGGAATCTAGCGTCAGACAAACCTGCCAAAATCTCTATTTGGGAACTTACTAGCTCTGTAAGACCGAACAAGTTACGTAACTGTGAGAAGCAATTCTCCGTGGCATTTCTGCACATCTTAGATGAGGTTTTGCTCTGTACTGTCTCTTCAAGGATGTTAGTATAGCAAACAACCTTGGGAAATACAAAGAGTGTTTCCCACTGATGTGAAAGGCAGATTTGATTTATCTCCTCACCAAGATAATAAAGATAATTTCTCCTTCTGTGGCAATGTTGGACAGGTTTGCTAGAAACCTCTTATAAGATTGGGGGTTTCCTAAGCTTAGAGTTCCTCTGTAGTGACACAAAACCCTACATGCAGCATTCACCAGGGCTACTCTCTATCATCCCAATGGGACGTGAGGGGCAAAGGAACATGAAGCTCATGCCACTTGCTATACCACGAGTAATGAAGTAATCTGTCTGTCTCTGACCCAGGAATGTTTTGTCCTCTGCTAGCATTTATGAACATGTGGCTGGTTAATTTGTTAGCTTGTGAGAAAGGTAAGATCTCAGACTTTCCACAGTTCTTAATAATAACCTCTTTATGCTTCAGTATTCCTTTTGCCAACCCACAAAATGGAGAGAAGATGCCTATCTCACAGAGTTAGTATGTTAATTAAATGGAAAAATGAGATAATATATATACAATGCTTAAGACCAGTCTGAGCCTCATAACTGAACTCTACAACAGTTTTTGGTGACTTCTGACTGCCTCCTTGCCAGTTCTGCTGGCCTGCTCTCCGGCTCAGTTCTCACTGGTGGTTTTGCAACACTGACCCCATAAATCATCCTCTTCTTGAAAGTTCCTAATCCCTTGAAATTCTGTGACTCTGGTTTCCTTCTTACATTTTTATCCTTCTCTAGTTCCTTCCCAAAATGTCACACACACACACACACACACACACACACACACACACAGGAATTAACAAAGGAGAATGTTTTACAAATGTCCTAAGATGGTCCTAAATTTCCACAAAATGTTAATTAGCAATGCAACAATAGCAGCCTACAGGTTTTTCTAAAATGGAGGAAAGGAAAAGCAGTAATCAGAATGAGGGGATGAAGAGAGTCATAAGATCTTTATCAAAAGGAGATAAGAGTTATAAGACACCTGTGACATTCTGTGTCACTCACTTATGTAGATGGTCAATATTTATTACTCTATTATTCTCCAATGCCTGATCTTAATGAAATATTTGCAAAAAAAAAAAATTACTAGAAAGAAAACAAGAGAAATGGTGGCTGTAACCTACATAACCAAGTGACCATCGAAACATAATGTGGAATGATGGAAATACAGTGTGAAAAGAAGACAAATTTTTACCATCAACAGATCCCAGGGAACCCCAACTCCAGCTTTTAGTAGTTGTCAGAATGTGGGTGAGTTCCTTCACCTCATGAAACATCAGTTTACTCACCTCACAAATGAGGGAAGACCATGCACCTTGAAGAGTTGTTGATGGGTTTCCTCAATAAGTTGGATCTACGATGAGTATGACTATTGCAGGACCGAAATACTGAAGAATTACTCCTTCAGAAACTCATATAAGAGCTGAGGGATATTTCTGAATATTTCCCAAAAGAATATAAAATTTTGCAATGTAGTATTATACTTGCCAAATATAGCACTATAGAACTTAAACTCTGGCTTCGTGAAAATTCAAAGTATAGAAAATTCCTTAGTGTTAGACTTACGTAACTCAGTGTCAGCCTTAGATAACCCCTTACTTGACTTGATAAACTTACCTGTAACAAAAAATCAAAGAGTGCTAGCTTGGACCACTCGTGGTGATGTATTTCAGTACAACCCCATTCAGGCTTGGGTACTCGACCATTCTGCCAGCACTTCTGTTTCAACAACTGTTGGTAAGTTCCCCAGGTGAGCTTAACAGAAGAGTGGGTCTCATTACTTGTTGGAGATAAAGATGAGTCCCAGAGAATGAGAGGACATGGGCGGCCATCTACAGAATCAAAAAAAAAAAAAAAAAAAACCAAACTCGCTTTAGCATGTTTAGCATGGCTCAGTATGAGCCTTTAGGCAGTCCCTCACAGCTTCACCCTCTCACCTACCAAAAAAGTTTGATTAGATGATATTCCATGGTCCCTGTTAGACAACGAAAGGAAAGATTTTTGAGACAAGACCTTTTATTGATGTGGCGCAGGAATAAGCCACTAATCACCAATAACAATGTTCTGGTTAATGTGGTTTTATTCCACATCTAAAAGCAGCCACCACAAAAAGGGAAAGAATCCAGTCATTTATAATTGTCTATTCAGTGTCTGAGAGGGGCTGCTCTCTCTTTGTAATAACAACTGTCTGATTTTCTGAGGCCATGGAAAAAGAATTTTTTGGAAGTCGCAAATTTAAAAGTGAAATTGTATGGCTCACACCAGCTACTATAATCTCCAAAGAAAGAAAAAAGAAGCAAGATGGAAACTTTTTTTTTTTTTTTTTAAAGATTTTATTTATTTATTTGAGAGAGAGAGAATGAGAGACAGAGAGCACGAGAGGGAAGAGGGCAGAGGGAGAAGCAGACCCCCTGCTGAACAGGGAGCCCGATGTGGGACTCGATCCCGGGACTCCAGGATCATGACCCGAGCCGAAGGCAGTTGCTTAACCAACTGAGCCACCCAGGCGCCCCGAGATGGAAACTTTTTTTCTTCTCTGAAGGAAAGAGTAACGCTCTTGGCAATGGATCATTTTTTCACACATAACCTCACAAAGTGCATTTAAGCAAATGCATTTCTTCAACTGCAAGCACATAGATGATATGTAAAAAAAAAAAAAAATCTGTCATTCTAATTGTTTTTGTCTCACTCTTGATAGTTTAGAAATGTCACTGCTAGACTGTATAAAGAATGATGAGCCCAAGTGAAGTTATAAACAGGGAAGACCACGAAGGTCCATTATATGACACTTCAAGCTTAAAACCAATGACATCACTTTCCAGTCCCCATTTCTGACAAATAAAGTCACTGAGAGATGATGTTAAGTGGCTTTGCTTGTAAGTTAAAAATCAGAATGATGCTCTTGGGGAAAAAAAGAAAAGTCACAAAGATCTGGAAAAGCCCACTAAACTCACTCTTAACAGGCCTGGACAACAGAAGCCTCTGAAATTATGACTGGAATGTCTAAGACATATCACAGGAATTTTTAAAAACCTTTTTAAATAACCTGAGAGGCTCTCGATCTATGACTGTATTCCTTTTGGATAAAGACATTTATTTTTACCGTCTTGCTTGTTTGCCTTTTGTAGAGCTCTTATCTCTGTCTGGCCTTTACCACAGGAAACAGTCACCTTCTCTAACCTCTCTTCAATTTGCTGTTACAGTGACCTCAATAATTTTAGTAGTGTTCTCTTGATCATTCGGATCCCCTACATTCCAGTTTTATTCAAAAGAAAAATCTTCCTCCTTTTAGCCTTGCAATTTCAGCCTGGGTTTGCAAGAAGTCCTTTAGATTTGGGGAAGTATGCTACCGTCACCAACACACAATCAAGAAAAAAAATAGAGAAAGAACATAGATCTAAAAGACATCTCCCCTTTTTCTTTCCTTTGACTTTCCTAAATGGTTCTGGGGCTGCTCGGACCTAATTGTCTTCTTAGGTATAAGATAAATATAAATTATATTTATATAATATAATATATATTTTATATATTATATTATATATATTATATATATAATATAATATATTAATTTTATATATATTATATATAATATAATATTAAATATACTATATATTATATTATATATAATATAATATTATATATAATATTATTATATATAATATATTATATTATTATAATATTATAATATTATAATAATATATTATATATTATATTCTTAATATTATATATAATATATATTTATATAGTAAATATAATTTTAAATGAGTGGACCCCAAATATGACACCAATTTAACAAATAATAATAGTAAAGTCCAGGTAAAAGCAGTCCATCGTGAGCGGGACACATGTAGAGACCAATGTAACCAAATATGAGTGGAAGACACAACATCGCTTTCAAAGACATGCGTACTTCAGACTTCGAAAGATAAACACCAAGGAGTTCTACCCATTGGTGTCTCTGGACTAAAGTTATACACAGACAGCACTTTAGATTCTGAGGGCTAGGAAGTATTCAAAGGGAGTTGAAACCTAATCCTGAACCTCAACAACACAAATCAATACAGGAGACAGACAGGCGGGCCGTTTCCTCAGCAATTCACATGAGGCCCGCAGAGAAATAGGGAAATGATCTACATAAACAATTGAAACAGTTAACCTTCTGGGCTGTTTTTCCTTTCCTTTAAAACGTTTGTTTCTTATTTTAAAGCAATTAAAAGCAAATCTACTCATTTTGGGAAATGTGGAAAAACATTAACATGTAAAGCTAAGAAAACAAAAATCATCTATAAGCTCCGGATAGGAGCTTAGTAATTGGTTCTGTGATTTATATACTGACTTCTGGTATTTTCCCATCCCTTTCTTTTTCACCTCAAAATGTACATTGTTTTTAGAAATTTAAGAAGTAGAGCTTCTGGTGAGAGCTGAGGCTCTGGAATCCAACAGATCTTTTGAATTCTGGTCACATTACTTCTTTGCTTTGTAACATTAGACAAGTTAAGCAACCTCTCTAAGCCTTGCTTTCATTCTCTGTAAAATGGGGGTGAGAACGTGCCTTCCCAAACTGGCTTTTAGGATTAAATGGGCTCTTGCATTTGAAGCCCTCAACCTGATGCCTAACATATATGCACATCCCAGAAAGCTTCTGCTATAACTATTATTACATAGAGACATGATGCAATGACACAATCCATCGGTCTTTGACTGCCTTCCTTTGTTTATGGAGCATCTACTATGTGTCAAGCATTATTCTAGAAACTGAACCTAAATAAGTTAATAAATAAATGCCAATTTCTATTTATCTTCTTGGCACTGACACTTCCACCGGGGGAAAGAGGCAAAAATTATGCAAGGAAAATGAACTATTTGGGACTGTCTCATATCTACAGTTTGTCATGATTGTTTTACTAAATATTTTACCACAAACACTTCTCTTATAATTAAATATTTTTAAATGGCATCAGTTTAACTGTCATACAATAACCTAGCCTAGTGGTCAGCACACTCTGTCAAAGGTAGGTAGTAAATATTTTAGGCTTTGAAGGCCGTCCGGTCTCCATCACAACTACTGACCCAGCAAGTGTTGAACTCTCCCATAGCACGGAAGCAGTCAAAACCAGTATGTCAACAGATGGATGTGACTGTGTGCCAATAAAACTTTATTACAGACATTGAAATTTGCATTGCATATCATTTTCAAGTGTCATAGAAATGTTATTATTCTTTTGATTTTTGTCAACTATTTAAAATTGGAGAAAGCATTTGTAGCTCACAAGCCACTCAAAAACAGGCAAGGGGCCGTCTTTGGCCCACAGACTGTAGTGTATCAACCCCTGATCTAGTCTTGGAGAATACTGTCTTTCATTTGCCATTTCTCTACTTTAGCGCACTGGATTTTTTGAATGATACATTTTCTATACTATTATTTAAAAAGCTATTCTCAAACTGCCTGCCAAAGGGAGCTTTCAGCTGCTAGGAGTAATTGGTTTTCAATTAATACTCTGGGTTTTTCTCCACATCCATCCATGTCCCCTCAGCAAAATATTCTGAATGCTGACTATAACATAAAAATGTTCCATCCTGCCCTGCTGGGAATCTGTGCACCTCAGGCAAGGGGGATTTCCAGAAGCAAAAAGAAAGCAGGGTGAGTAGCAGTTCTCAGGCTGAGCGTGGGTGCGGTGGTTCCTTTGCACACACTGGTCTCCTTCCTGCGTCTCAGAGCGTATGGCCCTCGAGATAATAGCGGTAGTCAGGATGGCTCCAGATCTCAGAGCCACGAGTACTGGTGTGAAAAGAATTCCACTTTTTATAAAATATGGCTGTTAAAAGAATTAAGTGAACTTTGATAGATCCGAAGGGATGACAGAAAAATAGCCTCTGAAAACAGGAAACTGGTTAAAGCAACTTACCCTGAAGTGTTTCAGAGATGAGGAGCATTCATCTCTTCACATTCAGGTTTGTCAAAATGATGCAGTACTGCACTCTCTAGAGAAATCTTAACAGTGAGGAGATAAAATTCTAACTGTCAGAGTGGTGAGAAAGCAGGTTTCAAAAGATATGTGGGTGCTCATGTGAATTAAAGGTTATACAGCTGCCTTAAAAAAATGAGACTTGCCAGTAAAACTTATTTTTTTCCAAAATCTGAATATTTCCCCTGAATTTTGATGTTCCCCCAAGTCATTCTCTATTCAAAAGCACAAAGAAGACATTCTTTTGAGAAGATGAACGTGAATATTCACTAAGAATGAGTCCTATACACAATCTCCTTTGCCTGGATTTATTAAATGCCCTTCACTTTGAACACTGGCTGCCTGGTTTTGTTGACCTACAGGTGAATGCTAAGCATGCTGGGTGGAGTTGTGAGGGTCTGTCTGCGTTTGTCACTGAACAAAAATAAGTAAAAACATTTCTGAGTTCTGAAATCAAAAGTCCTTTCTATCATATGGGCCAGATTCCAAGACTGTTCCAAGACTCCTTGTGAACAAGACAAAAAGGAAAGTGGCAGTTCAGCTCAGAGCCCTTCATCAAAAACGACTCTCCAAAACCTATTCAAGAAAACAAAAGCCAATCAAAAATTGAAACTCATCTTTGTTATAGGAAATGAATTCTGTCGGGTTCTACCACAACTATCAACAGCACATTGGAGGAAAACCTTAATGCCTTGGATCTCTCATTGTTAAAGGCAATTATTGGTGTTGATGTAACTCAAATGACAGTGTAGCAGGTGTCTAGTTGTTAATGATCCCTTAAGTACTGTCTGCTCTATTTTTCTAGAGTGTCTCTCCCAGTAGGGTTTTGGCAATTAAAAGTATTAGACTGAAGTGAAGAAGCAGGTAAGATCTCTTGGCTTAGGGTTGGTAAATGTGAACAAGTCAGTGAATGTGAGGGAAGGGAAAACAGAAATGCAAGATTCTGGGACAGCCTTGAGGGAGGAGAAAATTGGAAGGATTTGATGACATTTTAATTCTGCTCAGGGTTTTAAATGTTGTTAACTTACTTACTCAAAACACAAGTTTTTACACTCATCCTCAAATGGACCTTTGAGTTCCTGGGTTTCGGACAGAAAGAACTCAGTGAGGCACAGCAAACACAGAGACCTTACAAGATCCCCATCCCAGCTAAGGCCCTGGCCTCAGAAACAGACAAGTTGCACACAGAATGACAATCAGACAAAAATATTTGCCAGTTGAACAAGTGTTTGAAGGGAACAAGTGAAGGACTAACATAGAGATGGAGCTTTCAGTACACAGTTAAGAAATGAAGAAATACAGTGCCCTACTAGAATAGCTCTGTGCTGAAATGTCGCAGTTAATAAGGGGAAGAAACTTCGCTGAAAAGGAGCTAAGAATATGGGTGTGGTAGAAAAAGAAATCACAAATGTTGATTCCATTCCTGACTGATCACTGGTCTCCACAGAACGTGAGCCGAGTCCCTCAGCCACCTTGACTCAGGCACTGAGTTCCCCAAGGTATGAGAAGAGTACCTTCCAAATCTACCTCAGGATTATGTGAGAATCCAATAAAATACTGAAAATATAGCACTGTCAAATATTTAAAAGAACCAAACCTATGTGAGGTTTTTATGATTTAGAAAAAGGAGAGGCAGAATTCTATAGATTTCATATGTATAGGTTCTCTACAGCCAACCAAGTCCTGGATACAGAGACCTGTCTCAGAAATAGATTTCTGGGTGATTTAGACTACATTTCTTCAAACAACAAAGAAAGTGTTTATTTACTTATACAACTGTTTTTCATTTTATAACTTGCTTTCTCTAGGTTGGACTGAGTTAAAATAATCTCCATATTTCCTTAAGAGTTAGCTAAGTGTGAAGCTGAGGAAGCAGGAAAGGAGAATGTCTTATGACTTCCGCCGTCACAAACTACTTAATCTAAATCATCAGTTCTACTTTAAAAACAAAGTGTCCTTCTCTTTTCTGAACCTTTGACTAATGGACAGGAACTTCTGCTTTCTAGGTCTGCCCTGGACTTCTGCTATATATATAAATGAAAATTCCCAGAAAATTCCTGTCTCAGTATTCCATTTAGAAAAACAGAAATCAAATGTGACTTCTGAGGGTGGTGATGATGTGGTCACTGCGCCAGGCTCTGCAAACAATCATATTTTGTGAACAAGGTCCTGGTCACATTGGGGTGACCCAGGCCTGGGCAGTTTCATGTTTATTAATGTAGATAAAGGAGCCATTAATTCCTGCCCAGGGTGACCTTCCTACAATGCAGAACTCATTATATCACTCCCCTTCTTCAAACCCTTCAATGATTCCCCATTATCTGCAAGATAAAGTCCATGTCCTTACATGACATCAAACCCAGCCACTTTGGAGACCACAGCTTTATCTCAGTTCATCCCTGCCCACAACCCTCCCAAACCCTCATCTCCTTCAGAGCTCTGAGGTTTCCTAAGCACCTCTGCCGTCACAAGATTTTCACACATCTATTCTCTCTGCCCTTCCGACACCCACCCTATCTCTCACTCCACCCACAGTGACTTCAGATCCAGTTCTGACATTAGCTCTTCAAGAATTTTTTACAATGCCCCACCCACCACCCTACACACACATTCTGAACTAAATTTTCCCCCTCTATGCCTGCAAGGCCTCCTCAAAATATCTCCATTGAGATACCCTTTTGATATCATACCCTTTTTATATGGTGCAATTGCTTAGCTGTCTCCTAACCTCCAAACTGAGTGTTCTGTGAGAACAGGGACTATTTCTTAATCACCTTTGGACCTCCAAAGTCTGACACGATATCTGCACCAAAGAAAGCACTCAAAAATGTTGGAGAATGGGGACGCCCGGGTGACTCAGTCGGTTAAGCGTCTGCCTTTGGCTCAGGTCATGATCCCAGGGGCCTGGGATCAAGCCCCGTGTTGGGCTCTCTGCTCAGCAGGGAGCCTGCTTCTCCCTCTCCCTCTGCCACTCCCTCTGCTTATGCTCTCTCTCGTGCTCTCTCTGTGTCAAATAAATAAATAAATCCAAAAAAAAAAAAAGGTTGGAGAATGATAGAACAAATTTTTCAGAATCCCTCAATTTTCATCTATAGCCCTGAAGTTCCAAGGAATAGTCAATGGGCTCAGAATCGAATTCTGGTTAATGGGACATCCTTACAGTAAGCTGTGATTGAATTGTCCTCACTCCCAATTGAGTTAAGAAAGATCAGAGAGAAACTTGAGAAAAAAAGGTGAGGACATGCAGAGGTTTCCATGACTTGGTTCCATCTAGCTTGTGCTCAGCAGTCCACTCCCAGGTCTCCATAATCCTGTGAGTCACTGGAATAATAAAAATTAGGGTGGTGGGAACACCCATCTGCCTCTCTCTTCCTGAGCCCAGATCACTGTCATGAGAAGGGGAGTAGTTAAGGCATCATGGCTACATTCAGGAATCAGACTGCAAGGCAGTGGGGAAAGCAGGTTACAACCCAGATGTGTGATTAACTGGAAAAGCCCCAGGCCACAACTACTGGAGGCTAATACGTGAGGTGAGGGCCCATGGGGCACAGGATAGCACAGTGATGAAGAACAAGGCTATGGGGTTCTTCCAACCATGCAACACATGACCTGTGGGCCTTTGGAGGACATGCGTTATCTTCTGAGCCTCATTTTTTCCCACAGAAAATCTGTCTAACAATACCTAATATATGGGGCCATCGTGAAATTTCGTGAGATAATAAATGTAGAGTGCTCAGTGTTCCACAGATGGGAGATATTGGTATAATCCACTCTCAACTCCAAGCACTTTCTTTCAGTGACCACTTTAGGTGCCTGTTTACTTAGTTCAAGTAAATGTTAACCTAGATAAACAAATTAAGAAAATCTAAGCAAACACATCACCAAGAGCTAAATCAGCATTAAAACTGGATGAAAATAAAAGGTAACATTTACCGAGTATTACAATGTGTTAGGCACTTTTATAAATATTTTTTATATCAACTCACTTAATTTTCACAACTTCATGAGGTAAGTACTGTTATCATCATTATTTTTATTGTCATCATCCCTAGTATGCTAATGAACAAAAAAGGTGCACAGCGAGTAAGTTAATTTATCCCAGGTCACACAGCCACTTGATTCACAAGTGGTAGAATCAGGGTTCAAACTCAGGAAGTCTAGATTGTCAATTGCCATGAACTGAATTGTGTTCCCCCAAATTTATATGTGGAAGCCCTCAGTACCTCGGAATGTGATTGTATTTGGAGACAGGGCCTTTAAAGAGATAGTTAAAATGAGACCATTATGGTGGACCCCAATCCCAAATGACTGGTGTTGCTGTAAGAAGAGATTTGAACACAGAGAGACACGAGGGAGGGCACGTACAGAGGAAAGGCCATGTGAGGACAAAGAGAAGGCGGTCATCTGCAAGCCAAGGAGAGAGGTCTCAGAAGAAACCAAACCTGTGGACCCCTTGAGCTTAGATTTCCAGCCTCCAGAACTGCGAGAAAATAAACGTGTGTTGTTTAAGCCACTCCACCTATGGTATTTTGTGATGGCAGCCCTAGAAAACTAGTATGACAATCCACGCCCTTAACTACAAAGCTATTTGAATCAGTGTACGGCTTTTTCCCCATATTTAGAACAGCGCCTTACACACAGAAAGTAAATGTTAGCAATTACAACAGAATATGACTGCAATATTTGCCCATTAACTGAAATTGGAGCGAGGCTGTCTTGTCCTTCTGCACCTGTGTGGCCCTTAGACCAACTCAGAGACGATAACAGATTCAGTCCTAATGGAAAGACCACAACCTTGAGCTCAGGAGGGTTCTGAGTAGATCCTGACACCAGCGGCAGACGGAGATGCCCTTCGGGTCACCAAACTCTCACACTGCCCACTGGTGTCAGCTCTAAAAAGGCAGAGATTCCTGACGGTTTTGTCCACCGATGTAGCCCCCGATGACTAGAAGAGCCGCTGGCACAGAGTAGGTGCTCAATAACATATTTCTTAGAAGAAGAAAAGATGACTGTGATACTGGAGTAGGGAGCAGACTGCGTGGAACTGAGATGCACATGCATCCTTCACGCCGTGGTAACCATTCATCGTCCTTTCCACCCCGGCCATGGGTGGGATCAAGGGACAAGCTGCAGAGGCATGGCAGAGGAGGTCCCCAGGTCCCCTCACTTGTCTACAAAGGTATGTAGTGAGCAAACAAGGGGACACTGGAGCGGATGCTCAGCAAACTTTTGTTCACCAATGAATGAAAAGTATTAAGCTGACCAGCTCAATTTGATTGCTAAAGAAATACCTTAGGGCTTTTCTGATAACACAATGTGCTTTCAGTCCAGATTTTTAACAATAAAACGTGATGCCTACACTCCCAAAGAAAGCTTTTAAGAAAGTTTGCACAAACGTCCAAGACTTTTAGGATTTTGAGTCAATGTGTTTTCAGATTCTGGGGGCATCTAGATTATTCTCATTATTCCCTGCAAAATGTTTCCGTCCTGAGAGCCTGAAAAACATGAAATGGGCAGGTGTCATCCCCCTGCTCTGGCAACTGCCCCATCACCCAGCAAATACGGTGATACCCACATGGACTCGAAAAGGGAGTGGAAAATACACACTGTTTTTCTCCTACTTTATAATAAGACGAGGCAATGCAAGTTGGAAAACAGGGAGCGACTTGGGATCTACAATGAATTTAAATGGAAGTTGGTGGGGTGCCTGCAGTTTGTCATCTAAGCAGCCTTGACATACAGAATTCCTGGAACCAGGCTACCTTAATTCGGTATGACAGCTCTGTGGCAATAAAGCAGCATCCTAAAAATAAAGCATACATAATGCATCTTGCATGCCGGGCATGAAAAATAGTACGATGCTTAAATGCTACCGAAATGGTGTCCCTTGGGATTCATTCACATTACTGTGCAGACTGCTAGGGAAGCTTTGGCAAAGCCGCTAAATCGAAGATCACAGAGGGGTGCTGGGTTTTTTTATGCTCTTGACTTTTATATGGATGTAGTCTGCTTTTCTAATCTTAGGTAAACATTTTAAAATATTTTATTAAAAAAAATTAAATATATCAGCACCATACAGTATCTGGTGACCCTTGAAATGATTTATGACTTTTGCAAGGGTAGTTTGGCAGAAAACATACCAATATGTTCAGTCATGTTTGCATATCTATGATCGTTTATGGTAAAACAAGAAAATCTGGTAAACATCAGCTTGCATTTAAAAAAAAAAACACAAAAACAAAAACCTTGCAGCCGGGTTCAGAGTGGTATGTCATACTTCCTTTATACAAAAATATTACCCATGTTAAATTGTTGAATTGAAAACAGAAATTAAGTAGGAACAGTAGTGGCAAATCAGAAATCACCATGCTAAAATTTGCCCATTTTTGCCACTATCCCATAGTTATACCAAGTTATATCCGAGAGGTGATGTGGGTTAAGAGAATCAACTTGAGGGGGCTTTATGTATCAGACAGAATGGTTACAAATTTCAGTTCCATTGTTTACTAGCTATGTGTCCTTGGGTAAATTTCATAATCTTGCTGAATCTCAGCGTACTCTGATATTTAAAGTATCGATAGTATCTTCTTTACAGAATGATGAAGTGATGCATAGACATATAATGCCAAATGCAGTACGGGAACTGGGTGATGTATAACACGAGATTCATTACAAAGTCACAGATGAAGAAGACGTCATTGTTGCAGAAACCGATTTTTTTAAAAGCCCTTTGATTCTATATTTCCATTCAATTTTGCATTTCCCACATAGATATGCACAGGATGAGACTCTGTTCCAGTGATAATTGCTAGATTTTGTGGGCATGGCACCCCACCAGCACCCCCTACCTAATTACAATCTTGCCTCTCCCCAAGGACACCCTTCTCATTTTCGGGGTTATCTTTGGAGTCGCACCTGTCAGAAAATGGCCTGGTATACAGTACCGGGTCAGTGAGTCCACGAATTTCACATACATACTTTTTTGTATTCAAGGAGAATCACATAGAATTCTTCAAGTTATACAACCAAAAACCTGTCCCAAGCTAACCTGAGCTAGTGGGTCTTTGCTGATAGGATCACCCACAACAGTTTTACTAATTAAAAAAACAAACAAACAAAACCTGAAGATGAGCTTTATAATTGAGACCTTTTGTCTTCAGACTGAATCAACAGAAAGATTCATCTGAGAGGCTGGGGGCAGGTAGATCATCTAATCATAGCATTGGACTCTCTCACATCTCCCTCTGCATCTCATGTGTCCTTTTCACATACAGGCGATTACGTGACTTTGAGCAAAGTACGTAATTACTCCGGGCCTCCACATCTACCTCAGAAAATGTCTCTCATTGAGGATCCACCTTGTAAAATGTTTATGAGGATTTAATGAGATAATTCATGCACGGTACTTAAAACAGTGCTGAGTATATCATAACCCCAACATTACTTTTGCTCTAAAGGTTGTTGCCTCCTTGAGAAAAAAGAGGCCCTCATAGCCTGTACTAGTTCACAATATTAAGTAAGCAGATGTACTAATATACTGCGGTGATGGAGAAAAAAAAAAGTCATACCTTAAGGCCCCTTAAAGGATTTGTTGAAGGAAGCAGATTGATGAAAATAGGAAAGACAAGGAAGTTAGAAGACAAGGAACTCTTTCTGGATAACTAACTCATTGTATGACCTAGAGCAATCTTCTTATTACCTTTTTTCCATCTTAAAATTAAGGTTAAAAAAATTTTTCTACCTCAAAGGTTTCTTGGAAAGATTTACTGAGATAAGCCAAGTATCTATATTTGATTCACAGTACAGACGAACTATGTTCTTGGTACTGGGCATGAATTTATTTTCACAAACATTAATCAACACTCAGAGAACAGAAACAACACTTAGGGCAGGATTACTCACAGGATTTTCTGGCTACTCACTCTCCCAGATATTAAAATACCTATTCTTAGACCAAGCCAGATCATCAGAGAAATATATACCTAAAATAATCCAACAGTTCCTCCTACAGAAAACTCATTATCAAATTACATTACCGTGTGAGGCCAGCAGACCATATTGATGATCCTCACAAGAATAAGCTCTATAAACCTCATTATTTGCATAACACAGAGGTTGCCAAAGACATTTTTCATTACCTCTACAGTGAGTTCTTTATAAGATCCTCCAGGAGAAATCTCAGCCTGACTTTAGAACTAAAAATGGTAGTACTTGTCTCCTGAGTATTGGAAGCAGAAGCAAATACAGATTTACTGTTAAGAGTCAGTGGAACAGGCCAAGAATGTATTCCTGCATTCATTCAAAAATATTTATTGAACACCTACCATGTGCCAGACTCCCCACTAGGATCTAGAAATGCTAAACAAGACAGGAAATGTCTCTGCCTTCACAGACCTAGAGACCAGTGGGAATGGAAAGTTGATTAAATGAGCAACTACAATACAAAGAGATGATATAAAATGAACCAGAAATAGGTCCTGGGCAACTATGTAAGATCTATCACATCCTTAGGCAGACAGGGAGCCTGAAATAAATCTAAGCTTGGACCAAAAGAAGAATAAGAGGATCCTAGAGGAAAATACACACTTCTGTGGAAATTGGGAGAGGAAAGACATGTCAGGAAGAGCCTAGAAATAGGTGGATAGAGATAGATACCAAGAACCTAAGACTGTCTATGTATCTCCTGCCCTGACCAGAACTGATCTGTTTATGTACTTTACATCAATATAATAGCCTACATGAGTAGAATTATACTGTGTAGAGCATTCATAACTATATTTAAATCATGTCATAGACTCCTGAGGAAATTGGCTTGATTTTATGTCTCTAAATAACTACATAGGAGAAGGTATCAAAGAAAACACAAAGAAAGATTTAGTATTGTTTGACATATAATCTTAGGTAACTCATCACACTGAGAGTCATATTGATACAACCTTGTTGGTTTCTTTCCATCACCACTTACGTCTGAAATGAGAGAAGAACACCAAGATATATGGGGATTATAAACCCCTTCTTCAAATTGAGTGCAACTGCCCTTTTTATCCCCACAAATGCTGGATATTCAGGGGTGCCTGGGTGGCTCAGTCAGCTAAGCGTCTGACTCTATTTTGACTCAGGTCATGATCTCAGGGTCATGGGATCGAGTCTCGTGTCGGGCTCCACGCTCAGTGGGGAGTTTGCTTGAGATTCTCTCTCTCCCTCCCCCTCTGCCCCTCACCTCATCTCTCTATCTCATTCTCTCTAAAATAAATAAATAAATTTTTTTTTAAATGCTGGATATTCAGAGCACAGAATAAATATATACAAGGAATGCCGATATTGAAAAGTTTAACTGAGCAATTAAGAGACCAGGGCTTTAGATCTGGTTGTGTCACGTAAAGACATGATATGTGAGGCTTGGAGGCTATGTGAGTAACTCAGTAAACTTGGTACCTCACATTTGTAGTGTAGTAACAAAAATAGACAATATTTATTGAAGATCTACTGTGTGACAATCACTCATTCCATGTGTTTTTCAGGTACTAACTAACAACAACCTCATGAGGTAGGTATTATTGTCCTTTTACAGCTGAGGAAACTGAGGCATTCAGAGATACTGTAACATTTCTGGGTCACATGGTTGGTAAGTTCCTACCCACTACTTTATTCTCCTGACGTCCATCCGAGAGCGTCCCAGAGAACTACCATATTGGAGTACCATGCCTCAGGATCTATTCAAGAATTCACCTTCCCTGCCCAGGGGCCTTTATGACATGATAGTGAATGGCAGTATAGGGTAATAAGAGTGACCCTATGCTACGCCCTGCTTTGTCCAGGACAGACCTGGTGGATGCCTATTATCTCAATGCTCACCAATATCTTCTTTTATTCCAGGGTGTTTTTCCACTTTGGATGATAAGTTATACAGTCACCTAAGCCCAGTGGTTAACAGCTTAAGTTCTGCAGTTTGCTGGGTGTATGTTTGAACCTCAACTTAGCCATTTACTAGCTGTGGAAATTGAGGCCAATTATTTTAGCTAAGTAAGTCTCAATTTGCACACCTACTGAATGGAAATAATAATGGTACCTACCTTACAGCTCAGTTGTGAGAAACATAGGGTCAAGGCATTTATCAACTGTATGAATCAATTAGTATAATGCCTAGCAAATAGTGAGCACCCAAGAAAAGTGACTTTTTACCAACTTTTTATTAAATGTTTGAGAGGTTATCTCATATCAGCATAATCATGGTGGACTATTTTGTGAAGTTGAGACATCAAACATACCTGTGAATCTGAAGCACTTAGACATGGACCAGGATAAGTAAGGAATGCCAAGTCTTTCTAAGTAAATCACTGGTACTTCTAGAAGTACCCATTTTAAGACTAAATTATAATCCTAAAGCCATTGGAAATACAGTTTAGTTCTTGGCCACTCCCAAGAATTTTAATCCTTTCCAATCTGGACTCCATAAAATGCTAAATTTTATGATGACAAAAAGTAAGAAATATTCTTTGATCTTATAATCCCCTTGTGGTCCTTTCTAGCCTGTTGGGCCAGCCTTGATTCATACCAGCAAATTCTGGGATTATTCTGCTTTCAAACACGAGCCACTGACCCACCCTACTTTGTATTCAAAGCCTGGAACAGCCTCAAGACTCAGAGAATATCCTTCATATGGCATGAGCATGGCCACAGACCAGCCCCTTTGCTTGCCACTAAAGTGACTGGTTACATACCCCAGAGCCTGCCGAAATATTTGTCACGTGACAGAGTCTTAGCAATCAGGCTCAATAAATTATAGTCATGGGCTTGAAGAAACCATATAGCTAGTTAGTATATACCGAACAAATTCCCTATTTTCACTTCATTTTCTTTGTAAAATAAGGGGGTTAAATCCATTGTAAAAGAACCAAACAGTCAAATCTAACATGGTCTGGCTCTGGGCCTTTTAAAAAGATTCCATCTGCTGAAGAAAGATAACCCCCTCTCCCCTTCACTTTTTGGATGGGAGATCCCCTTCACTTTTTTAAAAACTCCTAAGGAATGAAATTCTACTTACTTCCACAGTAACCTCTCTAATAATATGCCTGACTGTCAGCAAGTTCTTTGCCTCCACCCCGCTTCCTCTTCTCATCATGCAAATTGCCACTGGCTTTAATTAGATTTAATAAGCCACTGGGAAGTGCAGTGAGGGAAAAGGAGAGCAAAGATTACACAGTGTGGGCTTACCCTTGCATGTTGAGTACAGCGTTTCCCTGGAACGCTCACATCCTACCAAAGTTGGGAAATAAAGAATGCCAAACGTATGGAAAGACACGCTGCTGCTGTCCAAATGTGAGACGTGGGTGGAGAAAATCATTTCGAAAAAGAGAGTGAGGGAAAAGAGAAAAATCAACCCGAATCCCCAACAGCTGCAAATCACGAAGCACGTGAAGCTGTTACCTTGGATGAACTCTGATTTCCTGCTCACAGACGGCAGGGTCCTGTTGAGCCCAAGGATCCTGTCCAGGTGGAAGGCAAACACCTCGCTCATGTCCAAAGGCTGCTTGAGTAGTCCACAGGGGCTGGGGCCACAGCCGGGCACAGAGCCAGCGGCGCTCCCCTCTAGCACCAGCAAGCGCGCGCCGCTTTTGGAGGACACGGGCTGAAGACCTGCCACTGCACCATCCGCCAACAGGCGCATTCGGAGGATGTCTTCTTTGCTCAGCCACGAGGGGGCGCTCTCACTGTAGATCCTGATGTTGCTCTCCTGGGTCTTGCGCCGCTGAAAATCTGAGCCCGCAACGTGCACTCCGGAGCCCCGTATCAGCCTCCAGGGTCTTTCCCCAGCCTTGGCCAGATTTGCTCCCTGGACGTACCCAGGCACTTCAGCATCAGCTGCCCTTGAACCATCCTGTGGCTGAAGGGATGGTCCGACCAAAGCCTCCTGTCCCAGGGCTGGCGATGCCACTGCATACTTCTTCCTGCGCTTGGGTTTCACGGTGCCACGGATATTGGCAGGCTTGCTGCGCTTGGAGCGTAGGGTAATGTACACCACATTGAGCTGCAGCGTGGTCCCATTGCCCTGAGACTCTGGAGGGGCCAGGGTACCATCCAAGGGTATCTCAGGGAAGGGTGCCTCGGCGGTGTCGTGGCTCTTGTGTGGCCCCTTTTCTGCTGCCCTTCCTTGCTGGAGAGAGGCACGTCCCACCTGGCTCACCAGAAAGCCCAGGTAGATGGCGCAGGCAGTGCCCAGCAGGAGGTTCCTCCGGGTCCTTGGGCGCCGGCTGCTCCAGAGTTTACGCACCGGCGGGACACACAGGGAGCAGATGAACCAGTTTATGAGCTGCCCTGGCTTGTCTGGACAGGTCATTTCTCTGCTGCATCCACATGTTGAACAGAGTTTAAAGTCTGCAGTTGGTTCCTGCTGACATGATGCATGGTTTCCTGAATTCAGCTGTTGCCTCCGCTTAGGTATATAAGTGGTCTCCCGTGGGTAGAGTAGAGGTGGAAGTAAAGGGTTGGTGATGAAGTTGGGAATGTTTCTGACACTCGCCACAACAAATCTTTTAAACTCCTCTCGGCCTCCCCAAGGAGAAGTGTGGCTTGTTTCTGGGAATGAATGGAAACAGAGTTAACTGAGTCACAATCTCAAACGAGTTCAGTTCCTCTTCAAGAGTAAAGGAAAAAAGTAACCCTTTCCTTTCATAAATATCACCACCATGAAATTTTTTTTTAATAAAGTTTAAAAAAGAGTAACAGGACAGACGTATAGATTCGATATTCAGTTTAAATTAGTGAAAACAAACCACGAAAATCCAAGAATATTTTATAACTTGTGGCTAGAGTCATTTAATTTGATTCTGAAAGAAAAGTATTAAAATTTGACAAACCCTTTTTGAAATCTAGAAATAATTTCAGACAAGTGAGAGATGGTTTTTAAGAACAATCTATAGCCATCCCGTGTTTGTTTTTTAAAGTCCTGCATTACAAATTGGGCAGAAGCACCAAATATTAACATTCAAATTCAGAAACATATTCTCTTAATCTGATGGTACGATTTTTTCTTCATTCTATGTTTCATCATCCCTAATGAAGAATGATTTCAATATAACGCCATAAATGTCCATATATCTCAGAAGAAGTTATGTTTATTCAGTCACACACACACTCACACACATAAACACAAAACACAAATCCGATTGCTTTTCATTTCTTTTCTTCCCACAAAAGTCAGCTGAAAGAAAATAAAGGGATCTCTAGCTCTATTTTTTTCACATTATTAAAAAGAAGAACTCATAAGCAACCTTACTTACACAGCTGGCCCCATGCTTGGCTCCAGGAAGAATGTAATCCCTGACTGTAATGCAAAGAACTTTTAAAGGCTGAGGCATGTAAGTAGAACATATTTCATGGTCAAGAGTGTTCCACATTTCAAATAGCTCAGCTTTAAAAGCTCCCTTGAAAACTCCTGATTGCAAAGCAAAACGGTTACTTGTCAACTGGCCGCTGGTATCCCAGTTTAAGACGCGTTAGGTTTTTTTGTTTTTAATAGTCTAAAAAATAAACTTTAATTTTAAGATCTGAAAAAACAAAAGCCAAAGCCGTACAGAAGCAGTTTTCATTCAAATCATTTTCCACTTATTTTTAACCCCTGGGAGCCCTCTAGTGTCCTGTTTGGAAACAGACTCAGAAATGTCAGTCTCATGGAGTTAAAAAGGATTGAGAGTGTTTGCTTAGCGGCAGCAGGATAAATACCTTATAAAATGAGGAATGCCGGAACCCTGCTGTCCATCCCGTGTAGCTGGGGATTAGAGCACCAAGGTTCCCAGGGACTACGACTCACCTTACTGTCTTCACTGTTTACAGAGTAATATTTGTCCCCCACCTCTTCTGAGAAGGCCTAGAGGTTCGTAAAAAGGTAAGAAAGGGTTAACTTAAAAGAGGAAAAAAATAGAACGGTGAGATAAGAGTGCACACAGATAGGGGAAGACATTTACAGTGTGCTCTTGCATGGTGCAACGACTCACAAAAAGAAGTCATGGATTCTCTCTGATTGGAGGTTGTTTTAGAACAGGTTAGTAATTGGCTTGGGGAGTTTACATGTCCTGGCACAAAGGCAGGGTTGATGACCTCTGGGTCTCATTTAAGCTCATTCTTTTTGCTTCGAAGGCAAATAGAATCAGAAGGTAGGACAGTGACAGGGATTGTTTGCCCCACTGGAAAAGAAGTTTGTGATACTGGGGGGGCGGGTAGGAGATTAGCGTATGGTGTATAATCCTAAAAATACCGTATTTTACAATGCAAAAAAAGATCAAGGGATTGAAACATAGAGAGAAGGAACGAATAAACTTCCAAGTGAAAAATGCCAAAAAATTATAATACAGCTGTTACTTTAGCACTCGAACTCAGACCTGTCTTCTTTTTTAAAAGTTCTGCCACATGGAGAAAGGAGAGGAACAATTCCAGTATTGACAATAGTCTAGAAGTACCTGTGGATTTTGGCTAAACTTCATGAGACTTCAAGCATTTTTCCAAAAGCATTCTTCTTTGTGTTCCAAAACTCTTAAACTCATAAGCACAGAATTATTTTCTAGGTAGTAAATGTTCACTTTTTGAAAGGAAACCATGACAGAGTTGTTTTATTATAACGATATTAGGGGCGTCTGGGTGGCTCAGTCGGTTAAGTGTCTGCCTTCGGCTCAGGTCATGATCCCAGAGTCCTGGGATCAAGCCCCCACGTAGGGCTCCCTGCTCAGCGGGGAGTCTGCTTCTTCCTCTGCCCCTCCCTCCACTCGTGCTCTCTCTCACTCACTTTCTCTCTCTCAAATAAATGAATAAAATCTTTTAAAAAAATATATTATAACGATATTATTCTTTTCACATATCAAGAAGAATAACTGACCTGACTCTAAAAATTAAAAGTACATCTTAAATTAAAAGCAGAAGCCAGGTTATAACAAGCAGAAGCCTCTGCTGGCTGTTTCTAAAGCAACTTCTTTAGTAAAGAAATGTTTTGGAAATTGATGAGTGATGTGTGAGTTGGCAAATTTGCTTGACTGCCCCTCACCCCAGTGAAGGTCTCTTTATTAGAAGACCAGCACATTGCCTCCTCTTACAGCTGCAAGAGGGATTAGTAGAGGCTAAAGGGTAGGATATTTAGAGAATGGGCTCCAGAGGGAGAAAGCCTGGCTCCTAATCCTCCTTTGCTTTCTAGCTGTGGTCCCTTGTGACAAGTAGCCTTACCTCTCTAGCCTCAGTTTCCCTCTCTAAGAGACGACTAATAATAGCACTTACCCCATCAGTTTCTTGTGATGGTTAAATGAGATAGCGGTGACAGAATGATAATTTGAAAGATTAGTCAATATTTTTTATTCCCCGAGCACCTTATTGAACTTCTCAGAGGCCTTTCTCCCAGCCCAGGGCATCATCACTGCGTCAAAGGGAAACTATCATCGTATAATTAGGAACACGCTCATTGAATTATTGGTGTAGTCAATATATGGATATAACCAACACAGTGGACAAGAATAAATAAACCTAAATTCCTTGAATGAGTAATGGCTTGAAAGTTTGTTGTCACAATATGACATTCACATATAACATGTGAGCGCACATATAATACTCGAAATATTTGATGTTGGTATTAATATTTGATCAGAGAGATCAAATCCTCATACCTAAAGTGCTTTCTCTCCATTAAAAAAAAAAAAATCCACGAGGAAAACAAGGCGGGAAGGTAGACAATAAAACAATGATATGGCTCATTAAAATTGTATGGTGACTAACATAAAAAGAAATAAAAGTAAATAAAAAGTAAATAAAAGAAATTTGAAAATTTTGACTATTTGGATCAAACATTTTGATTAGTTTTTGTGCAAACTGTGTGTGTGTGTGACTAAAATGAGTGGAGGCATTTTAAAAATTCTAAGTATGAGGAGAAAAATCATGTGTGGGTTTTTATCCAAGGGAGTTGGGAAGTGTTACTAGACCACAGAGCAGGTTTGAATAGGCAGTGGGGAGAATAATGAAAATTCTTTTTTCTTTTCTTTTCTTTTTCTTCTTTTCTTTTCTTTTTTTTTTTAGAGAAGGGGAGAAAGAGAGAACAAGTGAGTGAGTGCGGGGGTGGGGGGGTGGGGAGTTGGGAGTGGGAGAGGGGCAGAGGGAGAGGGAGAGAGAATCTTAAGCAGACTCCCCACTGAATGCAGAGCTGGACCCGGGGCTCAATCTCATGACCCTGAGATCATGACCTGAGCCAAAATCAAGAGTCCAATGCTTAACTGGCTGAGCCACCCAGGAACCCCAATGAAAATTGTTTTCTGATTACATCAGATTACATTACAGCAACATAAACAGGGTCAGGAGCCTCTGGTAACATGCAATTTCTTGAACTACATAGTATTTATGAAAGGATGTTTATTTTGGGACATTGTGTGGGCTGTACGTTTATGATTTATGAAAGAGTTGCTAGGTAAATAAATATTCTTTTTATATTCTTTCTATCTTGCATATGTTCTACCTCTACATAGAAAGGGAGTAGAAATAATAATTTTTTACTTATTTTTATTTACAATGAAGAGTTCGTTATGTTTTCATCATTTAAATTTAAATTTAAAAAGCTAAAGAAAAATAAAATCATTGAAAATTTTTAAAATATATAGATACCTCGGCCCCATCCACCTCTCCAGGGATTCTAATTTAATTGGTCTGAGGTAGAGCCCGGCAATCCATACTTGGAAAAACTTCCAATGTGCGGAGTTATAATTCACTCTTCTAAAAGTTAAATGGCTAGTTTCAGAGCAAATTAACACCTTCTTGCAGTCAAGTGATAAGTCTTAGGTTTCACTGGCAGTAAAATAATCTTTAAATCCTCCAAGGCTTCCAACTGTAAGTAAGCCCCGAGGGCAGTAAAGGCTGCTTCTCCTTCGGGCCGGGAGAACTCCAGGACCAGATTGGACAGTGTGTAGGGCTCCAGATTTGCCATTCACATGACTCAGATTTCTCGTCTCTCCACTCCTGTCAGGTGTACCTGTTGCTGCTACCATGGGTTCAAGCTCAGCCACCGCCTCAGAGCCATTCAGAAAGTGAAGGGGAGGAGTATCTAAGGACTCCAGTCACTGAAACACTAAGTATCCAGCTTTTCCTTGCTGTTGTGGACCCATGCTCGTTACATAGATTACAGACCTACAAATGAACACTTTGTTCCTGGCTCTGTGCTGACCAGACCCTTCCACTGGGTCCCTAATCTTTGCTCACAACCTTCCCCAGCCTCTAGGACCTCTAGCACTTCTAGAACTATAATGCTGGCTTTAGCCTAGGTTCTTAGATACCACCCCTGTCCTGCTTGTGATAGGGAATTTGCTGATATTTTTGCTATCCATTCTAATACCAGGCCTAGGCAGCCCCAAGCTGGCCTGTCCTGACACTGAAGAATTGTCTTATAATCTTTGAAATGTTGTCATAAAGGTGTTTGATTGGGGCACCTGGGTGGCTCAGTCAGTTGAGCGTCCAATTCTCGATTTCGGCTCAGGTTATGATCTCAGGGTTGTTAGATCGAGCCCCGCGTCGGGCTCTGCAGTCAGTGTGGAGTCTGCTTGAGATTCTCTCTCTCCTGCCTCTGCCCCTCCCCCCACTTGCATGCTCTCTCTCTCAAGATAAATAAAATCTTAAAAAAAAAATAAAGGTGTTTGATTGATACCAAGAAGTTTGTAGTTCCTTAAATAGTGCTCCAAATTATACATGTCTTCAAAAGAAGTTACAGTGTTCCATTGTATTAAAAAAATATGTGCACTTCTATCTGACGCCTGATTATTCAGTCACTCTTAAGGACATCTTCCCTGTTGACCTACACCACTACATCTACTTGCCATAGATAGGAGAAGCACTTTAAAAGAAAACTAGCTGTCTTCTCAGAGCTAGCCTTACAAATCTAGGAAGTGATGCTTCGTGCCAGCTCTTGATCTCTCATGTGTGACCAGAAGGGCACCAAATAGGAATATTTCCAGGGGACACAGTGCCTGACACTTCATTGCATTGGGTGTTCTCCCCTTTATTTCCTGTTATACCTGGCAAAGAGGAACACGAGCCTCCATGCCTTTTCCCAGTATGGAAATCTCCTGCAATCATCCAGTTAGCCTCATTTCCCTGCGAGTGTTTGTTCCATTTATATAAAAGGTGTGTTTGGGTCAGGATGCTTCTGCCGTATGACCAGAAACTGCACAATGTTTGTATGCACGGAGCGTAATACAGGAAAGAAATAAAATGTATGACAGCCAATTTGACATATGTTTGAAATAGAATATTTATGGGTTGTTATTTCACTTCGGGATAATTAGATCATTTCTGCCTCTTAAAATAACCAGCATTTGTTGGTGATTAACATAACAATAAAAATTTTTTTTAAAAATAACCAGCATTTGTTTTGTAGTTCTGAAACCCAAGAATGCATAGAGTCCTCATGGAGTAAGAGAAGACATAGGTAAGTCAGAGGCCACCTGAGTTCCCTTTAAAAGCCCCCGGACAATCTAGACAATAAAGCTCCTCTACCTCAGCCCTGGGCGCTGAAGGCCTCGATGTTCTGCCTCCCACCTCCACCCCCAGGCCACACACACATAAATGAGGCCAAACGCACCGGCCCTCGGTCATTCTTGGCTTAGGATAGGAAACCCAAGCAGCAGTGGTTTTGGGCCCATGTAAAGGTGTAAAGATTGGATAAAGCTGTCTTAATCCTTAGGCTCCTTGCAGCAAATCACACAGAGCTACAAATTGTCTCTTTTTTCCTCACCTAAGGCATTGTTTGCATGAAAGAAATAAGTTGCAGAGTACAGTTAAAGGAAGGAAGGCACCCTGGCTAGACTAGATTAAGTTTGGCATGTTAGAAATGCAACAGGATTATAAACAAACACCTTCAAAGTGCAGGAGGAGAGGTAGAAAGAAATTGGGGGTCCTTTTTTCCTCTGCATCTAGTAGTTTTGAGGCTTAGCTGTGTCTCCCACTGTGATTCAGGCATGAGTGGCATATCTGAGAAGTTGCTGGGCTGTGAAAACTGCCCATGCATGTTCATGCACTTTTAAAGAAGCTGGATTGAAAAAGACAGAAAGGGTTACTATCACATTCCCTGCCCATCCACCCATTCCCACCTTCCCAGCCCTAGAGATTCAAGTCCCAGGAAATAACAACAGGCAAACCCAGATGGAGATATATTCACGTCTTGTCCTGTAAGATATCGAGGCATCAGCAGCCCACTTTGGTTTCCAGGCAAGGAAATGTGATGCAGAGTCAGGGAGCACCCCATGTCCCCACGCTTCCAATCTCAGGCACACTGTCAGGCAGTGTCCCTGGCACGGACCTGATGCTTCTCGTGGAAAGCAGCGGCGGCGGCAGGCTCAGCCGTGAGGCGCCCTTAAGTAGCTGCACAGTCGGAAAACATCCAGGAGGAGCTAGAACATGGGAACCAGAATGGACTGGGTGATAAGCACTTGAGTGACAAGCCCTGGCGTCCTGTGACACAGTTGCATACTTGTCTTAGAGGTGCTGGAGATCTTATTTTATGCAGGAGAGGGTAAGAGTCTGCAATTTGAATCACTCCCACTAAAGAGTGCTTGGTACCCATAGGCTGCTGAGACTCAGGGAAATGCACAGCCACTTACGTTTATTAAAGACCCACTAAATGCCAGTAATGTCCCAATAAATATTGAATGAATGATGAGTGAATGAATGAAATAATGAATAAAAGAATGAAACTATGAAGATAATAAAGCACAGTCTCTAGACCACGGTCTCTCAAAGTGTGGGCCCGGACCATCAGCATCAATTTCCCCTGGGAATTTATAAGAAATGTAAATCCCCAAACCTACTGGATTAGAGACTCTGGAGACGAGGCTCTGCAGTCTGTATTGGGACAAGCCCTCCAGGTAATCTGAGGCGTGCTAAAGTTTGGCAACCATTGCTCTGGTTGAGGAACCCCAAAAAGAATGGGGCAGGCCAGGAAGAAGATAGGACAATGCCAAAAGAGAAGGGATAAAACAAAGCAAAAAGTTGTAAGAAGATTCAAAACAGCAATTGCAATTTATGTAAAGTTATCTCTACCTTTTCCTTCTTTATGAGAGTTCATTTCCTCCTTAACACTTCATCCATTGGTTGGGAAAAGACAGAATACGCTAATATCACATGTTCTGCCCAGCTAAGCACTCTCACCTACCCGGCCCTATTGATTCTAGCCCCTTTCTCAAAGCAGGATCATAGCCTGTAGATTCTGGGAAACCAAGAAAACTCCTGGGTATGGAGGGACTCTCTACAGAAAATTATAGGAAGAAATCAAATCCTCTACAGGCCATCACCAGCTCTATACCCATAAAGAAACCTTTTATAGGAAAATCACACTCTTTTCCAAAAGGCGGGTATAGGGTTCCCATGGCCACATAATGTGTAACATAGTCAACAATTATAAGCCAAAAAGCTTTGATGAGAAGCCTGGAATGGGTTCCGAAATGTAAAAAGCAAGCAGATACAAAGCAGTATAACACATAGAAGAAAATTAAATATTTGTATAAGAATGAACATGTCGTTTCCCTAAATATAACATACCTCAATCATTTTTCCACAGGAAATAACCAGTGCTTTGGTTAAGAATGCACATTATTTTGGAGTTCTTTGGGAAATAAAGTAAACTTGATTGAGGTAGTCACCAGCTCAGAAGCAATACTCCTTTTTTTTTTTTTTTAAACTTTGTCCTAATTGCTTATAATATAGAAATAGCCAGAAATACAGTTTCTGACAATAAATCTACATTTAATTCCATTGATTTGAGGAATTTGTAAACAAAACATTCTTAGCCGGGTGCTTTTGGCAAGTGCTGTGAACTGAATGTTTGTGCCCCCTCAAAATTCATATGTTGGAACTCTAATTACCAACGTGAGGTAAATGTGAGGTAAATGGAGGTGGGGCCTCTGGGAAGCAACCAGGTCATGAAGGTAGAGCCCTCATGATGGAAACATTGCCCCTGTTAGAAGAGACAAAAGAGAGCCTGCTTCCTCTCTCTGGTCTCTGCCATGTGAGGACACAGCAAGAAAGTAGTCATCTGCGAACCAGGGAGAAGGTTCTCACCAGAACCCAACCATGCTAGCACTTTGATCTCAGACTTCCCAGCCTTCAGAACTGTGAGAAATAAATTTCCGTTCTTTAATCCAATCTAGTCCAGGGTAATTTGTTCTTGCAGCCCAAACTAAGACACCAAAATATTTCATTTCGCTCAGTTTCCTCATCAGAAAAACTTATTATATCTAGCTCATAGGGCTATTCTAAAATACGTTATACATAAAGCACTTAGCACAGTGCTTGTACACAGTAAGAGGTAATGGCTCATTCACTCGCTCTTTTTTCTTGCAAGGATGATGCTAGTGACTAAGCACTCTCTAAAGGGACCCCAAGAAAACACTGATGGATAAAACATTGATCAATACATAATTTCAGGTTCAAGAAATAGTTGGCAGTCTTACCAAGCTACCAATGCAGCATATTATCCAGAATTTGCTCACTATCTCCTTCTCTACTTAACAAAGGACTTAAAATTAATCAGGAATATATTCGGCATGCTACTTTGGATTCAAATCTTTGGTCATTTTTGCCATTGGTATTTAGAATTAGTCCATGGTAACCATGGAGGCTCTAGTAAGGTGGGTCCTTGGCAATGTAATTGGAATCATGGGACATTTGTCATACAAGGTATTTAGTGTAGATCACACTTTGAAGAATTTGACCTCAGGCAATTTGACACTTTCAGCCTGGTTGGACACACTCCCTCTAGGCTTCTAGCAATATTCCCAGAACAATAATAACTGATGGTAATAGTAGTATAATAGTTTAATAATAGCACCTCATAGAGTTGGTGTGAGGATTAGATGAATCCATAAATAAAAGCCATTAGCATACAACAACAACAAAAAGTTAACTTTGTCACTACTGGGACACTGTGATAGGGAAAATAGACCTTAGAAATATTCACTTATTATGGGCAAAGAGAGATTCAGAGATCATCATGCCCATTTACCTACTGATCTGGGGAGAGGCCATTCAATTCTTGGCTCACTTTATCTCACCAGTTCTCCTGGCAGATATCTCCCTATTATGGAGAAACGTCTAATTTTCAGAGACTGAGTCTAATTTTCTTTAGACTCCTACATCATTCTTTTGGGGTTTTTTATTTAAAATCTTTTTGGTGCAACTACTATGTGACAGGCGTTGCCAAGTCACTCTGGATGTAGCAGCAAAAAAGATACTCAGTGGGCTGGCGGGGAGGAGTGTATAGGATCTGACCTTCCAGCCGGATTGCCTTCCGAAACTGTCAGCTCTGTCAGTTCTCCACCTTTTTGCCCATCCGCCACCCTTAGAACATGCCCACACCCAACAGGCACATCATCTAAGTTCAGATTTCAAGTCTTCCCATTGTTTTATAGATCACGCCTACACACAGCGTCAAATATGACAATTCTAATCTGACCAAAATCGTCATCTGCCAAATAATGGTACTAGACTGGCTTGATTAGTTTTATAGATTATTCATTTTCATTTAATGAATAATTCACCTACCGATCCATCATACATTTCAAACTGAACCAAAGCTTATTTTCACTTATTCCCTTATTGGATCCTGGGGGGGAAAAAAGGCATTTTTCTTTTCCTTAAGTAAGAAAAGACTCCTTTAAAATTAGTTGAATTTCGGCTAACAAGTTAGTAATTTTCCCTCTCAAATACATATTTTTTAAATAAATAAGTTTAATAAGATGGGTTTGGAATTCCTGCAGCTAAAGCTTTTAAATGTCCACAAAGTTGGTGAATCTAAGTATATCATAAAACAATTGCATTGCTTTTCTAAGTTTTCCACGGAGAGCATAATTTGAGATCAAAATACATAACTTCTGCCTCAACAGTATGTCAGGCTGGTTACTCTCAAAGGCCTTCTTTCTTTAAACCTAGACCCAGGATAAATAAGAGAAAACATATAATCCACTGTTTACAAGTTTTCTAAAATGGAAGGACTCTCAAATTTATAACTTTCACAAATTGTTATCAGTTTATGAGGTGAATATAAAAAAATCACCAAGCATACAAAGAAGAAAAAAGAAAACTGAGAAATTTTAAAATTAACAGAATCTAAATATAAATTTAGTATATACAAAAAATGTTTAAAGGAAGACAAAGTGAGCATGCAACAAAAAAGAATTTAAAATAATGAGGACATATTAAAAAGAAATTTAAAAAAATAACATTTGGAGATGATAAATAGTTGAAATTAAAATTTAATGGATAGGGGCACCTGGGTGGCTCAGTCGGTTAAGCATCTTCCTTCGGCTCAGGTCATCATCCCAGGGTCCTGGGATGGAGTCCTGCATCAGACTTCTTTCTCAGCAGGAAGCCTGCTTCTCCCTCTGCCTGCCACTCCCCCTGCTTATGCTCTCTCTCTCTCTCTGTGTCAAATAAATAAATAAAATTTAAAGAAAAATTAATGGATAAAAATTTTGGCCCCGGACCCAACAACGTAGCTTATGTTGAACTAAATCTTGTACCAAAAATAACTTTAAAACTTGGAAAAACATGTAAACAATGCTTTGAAAGCATTGGAAAACCAGTTCAAGTAACAGTGAGCATCTAGAATTCTTGAGAAAGGAAAGCACACAAGGTGCACTGCACAGTCACCCCAGAATTCTCCTGAGGGCATGCTCCCAATTGTAGAGTAGAAAGAGCTCAAGAAGAAAGCAACAGGCTCCTAGGTCTGAGGAGTCAGAGAATGAATTTGGGGATGCCAAAGGAGATGGGATATCTCCTATTGGAGGGAAAGGAACTTCAGAAGGAGTGTCCAAAATTCTGCATTCAAATTTCCCTCGAATGGCTGGTCCGCTTCTGAGCTGTGAATGTGCAAGACAATCCTAAAGAAATGCAGTAAACAGCAGACAGGAAGCTCAAGAATGGAGGTGGATTTCAGCAACCAGAGAGCACCAGGGTGTTAAAAGATTGCTATTGAAGTTGGAGGAGACTTCAGGCGTGAGACTTACCCCTATGAGTAAAGGCAGAACTGAAACAGGCATAACAAAGCTGAAAAACAAGATTTGACTGGATCAAGGTCGTTAACGGTAACTCTTTGACTAAAAATCTTAGCACTTTTTGGAAGAATATCATGTAAAGCCTCTACAGTTAATCATCCATAATCTGAAAAGCAACTGAAAATTATAAGCATACTAAAAATAAAAGCAAATGACCAAAGAGAAAAGGCAAGAAATAAAGAGATATAGGCGCTATCCACATGGCTACTGCAGAAGCAGGTGTGCTACTGGCCCTGGCCACCTGGAGAAACCCAGTCCAATGCTATTGGGCCACATTTGGCACCTGCGAGCACACCTCACTGCACACCAGACTTCCCTTAGCCCAGGCTACTACCTGGCCAGTCTTCTCCTCATGCAACTGTGCAAGTCAGTGCCCTCTTGCACCAAAATGGCCCCTATGGTAGGTTGCCAGCGGCATCTCCCTCAACTGAAAATTTCTTGTCAGAAGAACTTTGGCTAGCATAAATAAGTTCTGTAAAATAAGACTTGAAAACCTTGTCCTATACAATAAGATTGTATAAACTTTGTTTGGATCGTACACTAGAAGGCAGGGGGAAAATGGCTGTCCATCACATTTTTTTTTGTTTTATTTTATTATCTTATGTTAATTACCATACAATACATCATTAGTTTTTGATGTAGTATTCCATGATTCATTGTTTGCGTGTAACACCCAGTGCTCCATGCAGTACGTGCCCTCTTTAATACCCATCACCAGGCTACCCCATCCCCCCACCCCCTCCCCTCTAGAACCCTCAGTTTGTTTCTCAGAGTCCATAGTCTCTCATGGTTCATCTCCCCATCCGATTTCCCTCTCTTCATTTTTCCCTTCCTACTATCTTCTTTTTTTTTTTTAACATATAATGTGTTATTTGTTTCAGAGGTACAGGTCTGTGATTCATCAGTCTTATACAATTCACAGCGCTCACCGTAGCGCATACCTTCCCCAATATCCATCACCCAGCTACCCCATCCCTCCCACCCCCCACCACTCCAGCAACCCTCAGTTTGTTTCCTGAGATTAAGAATTCCTCGTATCAGTGAGATCAGACGATACATGTCCTTCTCTGATTGACTTATTTCACTTAGCATAATACCCCTCTAGTTCCATCCACGTGGTTGCAAAAGACAAGATTTTGGGGTTTTTTGATGGCTGCATAATATTCCGTGGTATATATATACCACCTCTTCTTTATCCATTCATCTGTTGATGGACATCTTGGCTCTTTCCATAGTTTGGCTATTGTGGACATTGCTACTATAAACATTGGGGTGCATGTACCCCTTCGGATCCCTACATTTGTATCTTTGAGGTAAATACCCAATAGTGCAATTACTGGGTCATACGGTAGCTCTATTTTCAACTTTTTGAGGAACCTCCATGCTGTTTTCCAGAGTGGTTGCACCAGCTTGCATTCCCACCAACAGTGTAGGAGGGTTCCCCTTTCTCCGCATCCACACAACATCTGTCATTTCCTGACTTGTTAATTTTAGCCATTCTGACTGGTGTGAGGTGGTATCTCACTGAGGTTTTGATTTGGATTTCCCTGATGCCAAGCGATGTTGAGCACTTTTTCATGTGTCTGTTGGCCATTTGGATGTCTTCTTTGGAAAAATATCTGTTCATGTCTTCTGCCCATTTCTTGACTGGATCATTTGTTCTTTGGGTGTTGAGTTTAAGAAGTTCTTTATAGATTTTGGATACTAGCCCTTATCTGATACATCATTTGCAAATATCTTCTCCCATTCTGTCAGTTGTCTTTTGGTTTTGTTGACTGTTTCCTTTGCTATGCAAAAGTTTTTTATCTTGATGAAGTCCCAATAGTTCATTTTTGCCCTTGCTTCCCTTGCCTTTGGCGATGTTTCTAGGAAGAAGTTGCTGTGGCTGAGGTCGAAGAGGTTGCTGCCTGTGTTCTCCTCTAGGATTTCGATGGACTCCCATCTCACATTTAGGTCTTTCATCCATTTTTAGTCTATTTTTGTGTGTGGTGTAAGGAAATGGTCGTTTCATTCTTCTGCATGTGGCTATCCAATTTTCCCAACACCACTTGTTGAAGAGGCTGTCTTTTTTCCATTGGACATTCTTTCCTGCTCTGTCAAACGTTAGTTGACCATAGAGTTGAGGGTCCATTTCTGGGTTCTCTATTCTGTTCCATTGATCTGTGTGTCTGTTTTTGTGCCAGTACCATACTGTCTTGATGATGACAGCTTTGTAATAGAGCTTGAAGTCCGGAATTGTGATGCCACCAGCTTTGCTTTTCTTTTTCAACATTCCTCTGGCTATTTGGGGCCTTTTCTTGTTCCATTCAAATTTTAGGATTATTTGTTCCATTTCTTTGAAAAAAGTTGATGGTATTAAACCTAAACCCAGCAGAAGAAGAGAAATAGTAAAGATCAGAGCAGAAATCAATGAAATAGAAACCAAAACAACAGTAGAACAGATCAACGAAACTAGGAGCTGGTTCTTTGAAAGAATTAATAAGATTGATAAACCCCTGGCCAGACTTATCAAAAAGAGAATAGAAATGACCCAAATAAATAAAATCATGAATGAAAGAGGAGATATCACAACCAACACCAAAGAAATACAAACAATTATAAGAACATATTATGAGCAACTCTATGCCAGCAAATTAGATAACCTGGAAGAAATGGATGCATTCCTAGAGATGTATCAACTACCAAAACTGAACCAGGAATAAATAGAGAACCTGAACAGATCCATAACTACTAAGGAAATTGAAGCAATAATCAAAAATTTCCCAACAAACAAGAGCCCAGGGCCAGATGGCTCCCCAGGGGAATTCTACTAAACATTTAAAGAAGAATTAATACCTATTCTTCTGAAACTGCTCTAAAAAATAGAAATGGAAGGAAAACTTCCAAACTCATTTTATGAGGCCAGCATTACCTTGATCCTAAAATCAGACAAAGACCCCATCAAAACGGAGAATTACCGACCAATATCCCTGATGAACATGGACGCAAAAATTCTCACCAAAATACTAGCCAATAGGATCCAACAGTACATTAAAAGGATTATTCACCATGACCAAGTGGGATTTATCCCTGGGCTGCAAGGTTGGTTCAACATCTGCAAATCAAACAATGTGATACAATACATTAATAAAAGAAAGAACAAGAACCATAGGATCCTCTCAATAGATGCAGAAAAAGCATTTGACAAAGTACAGCATCCTTTCTTGATCAAAACTCTTCAGAGTATAGGGATAGAGGGTACATACCTCAATATCATAAAAGCCATCTATGAAAAACCTACAGCGAATATCATTCTCAATGGGGAAAAACTGAGAGCTTTCCCCCTAAGATCAGGAACTTTCCCCCTAAGATAGTGCTATGTCCACTATCACCACTGCTATTTAACATAGTATTAGAAGTCCTAGCCACAGCAATCAGACAACAAAAAGAAATAAAAGGCATCCGAATCGGCAAAGAAGAAGTCAAACTTTGCAGATGATATGATACTTTATGTGGAAAACCCAAAAGACTCCACCCCAAAACTGCTAGAACTCATACAGGAATTCAGTAAAGTGGTAGCATATAAAATCAATGCACAGAAATCAGTTGCATTTCTATACACCAACAACAAGATAGAAGAAAGAGAAATTAAGGAGTTGATCCCATTTACAATTGCACCCAAAACCATAAGATACCTAGGAGTAAATCTAACCAAAGAGGCAAAGAATCTGTACTCAGAAAACTATAAAATACTCATGAAAAAAATTGAGGAAGACACAAAGAAATGGAAAAACGTTCCATGCTCATGGACTGGAAGAACAAATATTGTGAAGATGTCAATGCTACCTAGAGCAATCTACACATTTAATGCCCATCACATTTTTAACTGCTGTGAGGTGCTCCAGCTTTAACCAGGAGATGACCTGTACTTACAAGATCCAGATGTTTTAGAAGATTATTTGTTCACTGTAAAAAGAGATTAAAGAAATTATGAGGGAAGGCAACAAATCTCACCAAGTATAGTAATATTTATAGTATCCACATGACTGTAGTGTGCTGTAGTCTTTATAGTATCCACATGACTGTTCAAAGTATAAACACATTTATCCTAAGACTTATGCAGTAGGTAAGAGCCTTTTGTAAAGTGTTGCTTATTTGTAAGCTGGCATATATGAAATAGTCCTAATAAATAATGAGGGTTACTAGATGTGCTTGAAATGGGAAATTTGTGCCTGTGAAAGTTATAGCAGTCTTTTTTATTTCAAGTGTATTATGGTGCTCACTTGCTTATTTTATTCTTTCAACATTAAAATATGCCATATTATAAAGGATTATAATCTTGTTACTGACCAAGAAAAAATTTTCATAACAATTCCCACTTCTGTGTAAAATAAGATTTTCTACTGCCATTGTTCTTTCTAACTGTCCAGTGTATTAGTGATTCCCTGATGTGCTGTGGGACAAGTCCATGAACTAGCAGACTTTCTGTGGAATTAATTTAAGAGTGATTCGAAAGTGAACAGTAGACTGAAGCAAACGTCAGGTGATAATGTCGTTATTTTTTTTGCTATGGCTTTAGCTTGATAATTAAGGTATATTTCTGTTTAAAACCACATGCCATTAGTTTTTAATCTGCTTTCAAAATTGGAAATCTTTTTCAGTCAATATTTTAAAGAAATAGGAAACCGTAATTATTTTTACTCTGGAGTGCTAGTTAATGAATGCAAAGAGGTTAGAGAGATTTAGAGCTACTCATCATTTAATAGTGTTTAATGTTTCTTTTCAGTGTGTTTAATACGGGTAACTTTTTTGGGAAGAGGAATAATGTTTATTGATTAAATTTGGGAAATGAAAGGGGCCCCTGGATGGCTCAGTTAAGTGGCTCACTCTTGATTTTGGCTCAGGTCATTATCTCAGGGTCATGGGATGGAGCCCTGCATCAGGCTCCACTCTCAGCAAAAGTCTGCTTGAGATTCTCTCTCCCTCTGCCCCTCCTCTCTCTCTCTCTCAAATAAATAAATCTTTTTAAAAATGTGGGAAATGATGGTTAAGACACCAAATTCTATTTCAAGACCTGAACTAAGACCTATAATAACTATATTACATGTTATACAGTGGATTTCATTTTTTATGACATGTCTTATTTTCCTGAGCTATAAAATATAGATAATGATTTAAAAAAGGGGGGGGAGAGAGATATAAAGAATCCACAGGTGACTCAGACTTTAAAATACTATTAGTAATTTAAAAAAGCAAAAGATGAACAAAAAAGATGAGTGAGAAAATTTCAACAGGAAATTGGTACCTATAAAAAGGAATCAAATGGACATTCTTAATCTGAAATGTAGATAGACAGACAGACAGACAGATAGATAGATAGATAGATAGATAGATAGATAGATAGATGATAGATAGATAGATATAAAGAATTTATGTGGGTTTAAAGGGCAGATTGGACAAAGTAAAATGCAAGGTTTGTAAAATCGGAAACAGGTCCCTAGGAAATATAAAAAAAACTAAGTGTCAGAGAGGAAAATGAGGAAAAATAAAAACAGTGTTTAAGAGATACATTGGACACAGCTCAAAGATCTAATGTATACTGGATGTCCAGAAGAAAAGAGAAAGACAATGTGGCAGAAACAATACTGGAAGAGATAACGACAGAGAATTTTCAAATTGGCAAAAACAGCAATTCAAAGCTCCAGAAAAACGCACTGAAATCAAGAAAAGATATGTCAAAGAAAACTATAAGTAAACACCTCATAGTCAACTTACCAAAAACCAAAATAGATGCAGCTGAGAATTTGTAAACTGGAAGGTGGGTCAGAAAAAGACGAACTGAAGCACAGACAGTTAAAAGGATAGAAAATACAGAAAGAAGCATAAGAGACACATTAGACATGGTGATGAGAAAGGATTTAAACTAAGAATAATCTGAGGTGTAAAAAGAAAGGAGAGAGAATCTGACTAAAGCAGTATTTGAAGAAAAAAAAACAATGGCCATGATTTTTCAGATTCAAGAAATGCTATAAACCTCAGGAAGGATTATTACAAACAAACGTTTTATATGAAGGAAGCAATATAAAGTTTGAACAGTTGAAGCATAGTTGTATTTTACAATGGAATCTTAGAACTGGGAGAGGTCAGAGAGATAAACTATATAACACACTGATTTTAGAGAGGAAGCAGATCGACACCTGCACAAGCAAATGACCTAAGGAAAGGCACAGATAAGACATGGCCAGAATCAGAATTCTTGAATTCGGATTACGTGATGTTTTTACTATACAAGATTTTCTGTCTTATTTAACTTTATATGTCAGCAGCATTATCCAAAGATATAGATCATTCTATCATTTTAAAATTATATTTTCTTAATTAAACTATGTTTAAATCTTTCTTGCTGATTTCCGTATTGCCAAATAGATTGACAATGTAAAAAAGTAATTCGAGGTTTATCACTTGCCCAGGCTTCTTAATGTTAGAGGTAGAGCAGGGCAGAGATTCAGATTATTGAACTTTCAATCACAGAGCATTTTTCACATCCAGCTTGTTGTTGGTGTTGCTGGTTTTTAATGGAACTAGTGCACTGCATCTAAGATCATCAAGCTCCTGTGCTTTTACCTTTACGTTAGCAATTATTATTTTGTGATTCATACAGTTTCTGGTTTTTTTAGTGCCTTTTTCTCCAACTATATTGAGGTATAATTGACAAAACTGTACATATTTAAAGTAAACAATGTGATAATTTGGTATATGCATACACTGTGAAATAATTTGCACATGTGTGCGCATGCGCACACACGGCTTCTGCAGCAGCTGGTCTATCTAGCTCAGCCAGATATCGCCTATTTTCTGCACTCTTTCAGGCTGGGGAGGTGCTGTGCTAAGTAGCCATGAATCCTAGTTCTTAGTTTTTAAGGCAGAGATGAGAACGGGGAGTTGTTCATACCCTTATCGTCAGGGTCAAATATAAGATCCAGGTACTTGATGGGGTTTACCAGGGCTTAACTGGAAGCCAGAAAAATAGAGAAATAGTGCAATAGTGCCATTAGCCCACCCTCACCCTGCCCTCAGCCCAGAGACACCGCCAGATTTTAGAGAGTGATCTTTAAGTTGGGGCAGCCAGATTGCTAATGTGCAGCTGGGGCTGCTACTCTGACCCCAGGTCCAAAGGGGCAAGTGTAAGTGAGGGGCACTTGAGCTGAAGCTTCTTTAGGCTCATGGTACATCTACATCTGCAGAGAAGCCTGGGCTAAGAGAGACCCATTTGCCAGTAGGCAGCAGTCCTAGAGAGTTAGACAATGAGGCACTATGCTGACAGAAAAGTTGAACTCTCCACCTCATAATACAGGAAACTTGATTTTCTTGCACTCATTTCTCCAAGATTAAATCAGTTGTTACCTCTTCTTCCTCCCTTGATTTATTCTTCCTCTGTACATCCAGTAATTCCCTCTACTTATTTCTATTAGTTCCACTCCTCCCAATGGTATTGTCATTTGAAATTAGTTGGATGCTCTTCTTGGTTTCAGGTGACAGAAAACCCAGAAACCATACTCAAGTTTCCACAAAAATAAATGTTATTGGCTGGTTTCACTCAAACCTCCAGAGGAAGAGTAGGCTTCAATGCAGTTTAGTCCTATCTGGCTGAGTTTCTCTGTGGTCCTTTTGGCTGTATCCTTGGCTGACTTTCCTCCTGATCACAAGGTGGCTTCTTGATGCAACAGACTCTGCGTGATCCCTCTTTCACATCTTGATAAAAAAGATTACAAGCGAGATGCCTGGGTAGCTCCGTCAGTTAAGCGTCTGCCTTCAGCTCAGGTCATGATCCCTGGGTTCTGGGATAGAGCCCCCCATAGGGCTCCCTGCTCAGTGAGGAGCCTGCTTCTCCCTCTCCCTCTGCCTGCCGCTCTGCGTACTTGTGTTCTCTCTCTATCTTTGTAAAATAAATAAATAAAATCTTTAAAAAAAAAGATTACAAGCATCTCACAGCCATCAAACAAGATTTCTCGGCTCTGTGCAGAAGGCAATCACTATAGATAAAAGAATGGCATATAAGTTTACACTTTGGTTATATGCTTATTGCTGAAATAATAACTGTTGTAAATGATTCTGAATTGCCCCTGGAGTTGGGTGTGATGTCCATCCCACACAAATCCTTAATCTCCTGGCTGCTACACAATGGGAAACAAAATGGCATTGGGTAGACACTCAAAACATCCATTATAACTGTGGTGGGTTTTTTTTTTTTTCTATTGTCTCTGTAAAACCATGACAACCTGGAAGATAGAGACAGTACTGACATATCTCTGTGTCTTCAGGCCCTCCCTCAGAGCTGGCAGATATAATCAGTATTCAATAGTCACCTGAATGAATGAACAAGTAAAATAACTGATTCTTCTCAGAAATGTATTTGTCATCAACAATCTTCTAATTCTTAAAACATATTGTAGTTGTAATAATATTTGCACAACACCGTATTGTTCAATCCCACCCTGCATAGTTATAATTTTTACCTATTGCTTTCTGGGTGTTTCACTTTGTTTCAACACATTACCAATTATTTTTAGAGTTGCTATTAACACAGACTTCAAATCCTGTCCTGTTTTCCCCTTGAGCAGTGAAGCAGTTGCCATGGAAACAGAATCCAATACCTCTCTCTAGAGCCTCACATCAATGCAATTTGATGTGGGGGACTAACATACTACCTCCTACCTGTATTTTATAAGTCTGGAGATATAATACCTCAAAAGATGCAAGTCATTACTGGGGTAAGGCATACTTGATGAAGTATGGGCTTGACAGCTTGTCTAAGAGATGTATCAGAGCTCTCATCTGGAAATAATCCCCTAATCAGAGCTGAAGAAAGGTTTTCATGCTTGAATTGACAAAAAATTCCAAGCCACAAGGTAAATTTTATTTCAAGATGGGAGGAAGGATCATTTTAATTGGCACAACTCGTTCAGCACAAAGTCACAGACACATAACCTTTCTCGGAGAGCCATGTATAGTGATTACGTGGGATGCTTCCTCCCCACCTCCATCCTACACAAAAAGTGAGGTTTGGAATCAAATCCAGGTAGACTGACAGAGGAAGAGAAGAGTACTTCCCAAGTATCTCTGGCTGAGGCAGCTCCCATCAGCCAAGGGCAAGTCTCTGAAAAAGTTGTAGATCTAAGCCTTAGCTTCAGTACTCTCAGCACCTGGGAGAAGGATACATTGGCTGTGTGGGAAGCTATGTGGGAAACCAACAGCATCGACTGCATATGAGCCGAAATGGTTCATCACCAGGTCCTAAACTCTCAGCCGGAACCAATTTTCATAGTGTAAAACCAAGCTTTGACCCTGTCGGCACTCCAGAATCTTTTATTCAGTGGACATACGTGTTATGGAATTTTCCATCCTGCCATGAGATGTTTACACAGTCTATCTCTATGGGTATATTTCTGAGGGTAACCTGGGCTAACCCAAGGACATGGAATGGAAGAAGCCAAGATGGGGAAGATACAGGTGACAGCAGGGAAGCAAGAGAAGATCCAATGGTATCAACAGTACCTAAAGCATAGAGACCTAAGCAAAGTGGGTAGTGAGTAGACAAGGCACAGCCTATTAATCATAAGGGGTATTGAATCTTAGAAACAAAGAGATAACAAGGAGCACATGGATGAGAAACAAAGCAAAAAAGTACACATACCGACTGGAACAGGGCCTATAGACTGAAATCAGCACCAGAAAAGAAGAGCCAGGGGATGAGGCTAGGCTCTAAGACAACAGTCAGGATCCACCCTGATTCTGTTGCAGGATTCCAATAGATTCCTTCGTGGGATCTTTTTCTTAGTGCCATGTTTTTAAGTTGAGAAGCAGAAGATTTGTTTTTTGGATTTGTTTTGTTTTTAACTAGCTGCTTCTTTGGTCTACAGTCCTGGCCCTACCAAGATGATATTTTAAAGATGACACACAGTTTTGTCTGCTCTTGGTCTATGCCTTCTCCATCTCAGCAAAAAAAAGGAAGCCTATCCATGAGCAAGATCAAGCCTGATTCTCCCAAGTGCCCTGTTCGCCACAGTTTTGTTCTGTGCTGTGTTAACCCTTGCCCTCATCCTAGCCCCCTCCCAACTGCTCCCAAGGAACATTCAGTTCCCATCATTTTTCTGGGAGAGAAGCAGGTCAATATTATTAGTGGAGTGTGCTCTACATACCACCAGGTTTTGAAATATTTTTTGTCAAGACATGCATAGGATTTCTCACACTGAATACTTCCACAACAAAGCTAGCCCACATTTGGCCCATTTCTACCTAGGACTCAGGGGCATTCAAGTTTGCCAGGTTCTCTGCAGGGTACTAGTTGGGGCTGTTTTCTTGGCTCCTTCATACTAGGCCCATTTCCAGGTGGCTGGGTACAGATCTTGTTCTTACTTGATTTGCTTTGGACAAAATTCCTGACTTGCTCCTACTCTACCTCTTTGTTTTTCACCCTGTACAACTTAAACACAACCCTCCACACCTGCCCCCACTTCATCCACTATGTCCATTCTTGCTTTCTCACCCATTCTTATTTTCACAATCCTACTCTACTCCCTTCTCTTAGTCCATTATAGAATGGCTAGGAGGGCTAGACTGGATTAAGTGAGGGAATGTCATAGAAGGAAATGTCAGAGGACAGCTTAGAGTAGGGACAAGGCCTTGTGGGCCATTGTAAAGACTTTGGCTTTTACTCCTAAAGAAATGGGGAGCCATTAGAAAGTTTTCAGCTAAGGAATGGACATGGTCTAAAAATGATGGGAAATAATCACTCTGGTTGTTCTTTTAGGAACAGTCTGGGGGGTTGGTAGGGGCACAAGAGTGAAAGCCAGAAAACCATCTGTAGGTCAAACAAAATAATTCAGATTAAGATGATGGAGGCTTCATCCAAGGTGGTCATGATGTAGAAAAGATGTTAGGGTTCGAAGCCAATGTCCAAGAAAGAATTCTTGAAGTGTCTTTGGTGTAAAAAAAATGGTTTCATTAAAGCACGGGGACAGGACCCATGGGCAGAAAAGGTTGCCCCGGGATTGGGAGGAGTGGCCTATTATATATTTTCAAGTTGGGAGGGGGTTAGGGATAGCATAAGCCTCCAGGTGGTTTGAAAACAAGGTTTCCAGGATTCTGAGGGACGTAGCTATTGTTAGGAAAATGTCATTTATTACTGTAGTAAAAACTCAGTCATGAGACTCTTCAGATGTGTATCGGTGGGTCATACGCTTGGAGGATGATTGTCAACATGTATCTTGGGAGGATAGAGGTAAAGGAAGTTTCCAAAGGAATTTTTATATGTTAAAGTAGACTTACAGGATCCTGGGGGTTGGGCTAAGATTGCCTCTTGCCCTTAGCAAAGTAGTAACATCGAGGCAGCTGAGTTGCTAGAGGACTGTCTCTCTGCCCATTTCAAGGACTTGTCAGTGGGCTGTAAGTAGTAAAGAAATTTAATTTTTCTTTTGCCTTTGTTTCCCACATCAGTCACAGTAGAGGTGATAAGGTGAGGTCAGGTCCAAATATATGTAGTCAAGTCAAAAGAATTTCCTGACAGTTTAAATATAGGGTATGAGAGAAAGAATGGAGGCAAGGCTGATTCTATGGGTTTTGATCTGAACAATTATTTAAACACTTATATACTATTTCAGGAAATCATGATTGTGCCAGGCATTATCCTAAGCCCTTTGCCAATCACAACTCCCTTAACCCTCATAACCCTATGAGATAGATGTTATTAGCATTCCCATTTTATAGATGAGGAATTTGCTACACAGATTGCTTAAATAACTTGTGCAAGGTCCTGGTGAATGTTGTTGCCATTAACTGATATGGATCAGTGTGGGAGTAGAATGGTTTTGGAACAGCGTTAGAAGCTTACTTTTCTACTTTTTAAGGTCTAGAGACCACTAACTGTCCAGGCTCAGTCCACCTTTGCCTTCAGCTGCTATTAGTTCATAGTATATATTTTTTACCTACCAGGTACTCTAGGTTGGCACCAGGACTCCCACAGCTTGGGCTTCCACTGGAAATGGTGGTATGCTAGTAACGTTTACCAGTCCTTCAGGGGAAAAAATAAAGTAGCATTTTCTGAGCATTTGTTGATTTCTGTGATGCAAAAATTCTCACCATAGCCAATTTCAAACAACACAGTTTTATTGAATATGAAATTTGGAAGATATGTACACAATTTGCCCTCAGCTATAACACACCACTAATTGGAACATTTACAATGATTTTAAAGTGCTAGTGAATATCTAGCAATGGTAATTCAGGGCTCTCAAATGAGAAGGAGAATTTATGATTGGAGACATAGCCAAACTAGCTGGGAAAAGTAATTTCCATTTGAACTAGAAGTTGAAGTATAGATGATAAAGCAAGAATAGACAGAATAAATCCAAGAATGTGAAATAATGAAGGGGCTACATAACTATAGGAGAGGTCAGTGGTTGAAATAGCTGATTCCTGGTTGATGGCACAAGGGTCCAGAGCAGAGATGATTAGGATGTAGGATTCAGCCAATCAGAAGTCTCAGGAGTCAGTAGAGGAATCCAGTCAATGTAGAAAAGAGGAATAAAAAAACTTCAATAGCAGGCAGTAGCAAAAGAGACTCAAGCATAGTGTTTGTCAAATTAGTGCTTCTCCAAACCATCTGATTCTGAATCTCCAAAAGACATTCTAAAAATATTTCTGATGCATTGTGTCTGGGTTGGGTAAGGTCCTTCTTATTATACGCATTTTCTTAAAAGCTCCATAAGTGATTTATATATAATACTGGGTTTGAGAACCTGGTAAACAATAAAGGCAGGAGGAATCAGGTTATCAAGGCATCCCAAGACCAAATAAGAGACACCTAATTATGAGATTAGAGTTTAGGGCCAGGACAGCAATACCTGAAACGAATGGGACAAAGATAATACGACAGCCAAGTAAATGTGATCCACAAGTAAGAACTGATGCTGAGACCCGAACACCAAGGGACATATAAGGCAGCCTTAGCAAAACTACACCACAGCTCCTGTACACATCACCAAGAAGTTTTCAGCTTCTTGGCAGTGAGTGCCAAGAGAGAATTTTATTCAGGGAAATACACCACCATTCTACTCGCACAATAGAGTGGAGGATAAATGCAAAGAAACAAGACTGAAAGTAAAAAAACTAATTAAGGGAGCAAATTAAGCAGATGATGATAAAGGCATGAACAATGGCTGTGACAATAGGGATGGAAGAGTGAGGTTGGTTTGAGAAATATTTTAGAGTTAGAACTCACATAGGATATTTGATTGGGTATGGAGAGGTAGGAATAGGCAGAAATTGAAGAGGATCCCCACATGTCCAACAAGGGTGACTCAGCAAACACTTTCATTCAGGGAGATAGGTACCTGAGAAGAAAAAAAGAAATGAGAAAGTGTATATTCATCAGGACTCTTGATTGCAAATGAGAGAAAATAACTCAATTGGCTTAGGGGGGAAAAATGGCTTTTCTTGCTGCACGGAATCTAAGAAAGGATTAAACCAACAATAGCGTAGTGAACCGTGATAGCTATGGTGTTGTCTTCTTAGAACATATCTTAATACCCCTTCTAATAAGGGGTCTCAGGTTTTGAGCACAGCTATGTCTGACTTACTCACGCACACAGACGTAGCATGTGAGCTGGTCTGGCCAATCAGAGGACCCCATGCTTTTGGCCGGAGTGATTAGCTCAGAGGTGGTCATAAGACATGAGCTGAGCCAATCAAAGGCTCTTATGAGACTTTTCATTAAAACTAGCAGAGACTTTCCCCTAGAGCTTTTGTCTTTGGGGGTCACCATTTAGGAAGGCTGGAAGACTGGAGCAGCTTGCAGCTCTCTTCCTCAGCAACCTAGAAAAAGTCTAATTGCATGAAGTTCAGTTGAAACCAACTCAAACGCTGAGGCAAGCAGATGAGAGATGGATAAAAGAGATCCAGCAGTTCTGAAGTGTCAGTCCAGGCATAAATAAAGGCCTGGTTAATGTACTTAATTCACTGATCGTGTTAGCTACTTTAAACTCCTTCCCAACCATATAAGAAAACAAATTCCTTTTTTTTTTTTCCCCTAAGCTAGTTAGCAAAGGGTCTCTGTAATATAAAGTATAAGATTCTCCATTAAGACCTCCAGGAGGCTAGAGATACAACTGAGCCTCAGAAAAACTACATCCAGGGACTGAAATATCACTAGTCCTCCACCTTTCACCTGCCTCTCTCTGGACATTGGTTTTATTCTCTCTCACTACAGACCACTTTCTTTTACATAGTTGGAAATGTGGCCACAACAGCTCCCTAGTTTTACTTTTCATAGGTTGTATCTCTATTTTTTGAACTTGGTTCTATCTCTATTTTTAAACTAGGTTTTATCCCTATTTTTGAACTTGGAAGCTGTGCTTCCAAGTGCAAAAATTCTACGAAAGGATTCTAATTGACCCACCTAGGGTCATAGAATAATAGATCAATCAATTGTAACTAGGGTTTTGAAATACTGTGATTGGCTTAGTAGGGGCCAGGCTGACATCCCTGAACCAATCAAATGAGGCCAGTGGGGCAGATTCCTGTAAGAAAATAGCAACACTCAGGAAAGCTCAAGGAGGAGGCACAGGAACAATCCCAAGAAGAATCGAAGTACTATTCCCAGAAGAAGGGCAAACATAGCTATCAGCGTCCCTTACTGGAAGGATGATGTTTTAAACACGTTGACTTTGAGGCCCAGTGCAGGGCCAAAAGGAGGCCAAGGAAATGTGGCCTGTTAAAATTATCAGTCAGGTCTATCAAGGACAGTGTCTGGATATCATAGATTCCGATGAAACAGATCACTTCAGACTATAAACTACAAATTTAAACTGTAACCTATATATAAATATACCCCAAGATTCCCTAGAACTCCAATGTTCAGAATAAGCATGCACAATTTAATATGGTTATGTGCTATAGTAGAGTGGCATTGTGAGGTAAGAGAAGAGAAAAAGTTGGGAATCACAAAGGCAGGACCTTAGGAGCAAAAAATCCTGATCTATGTCTCTCCCCTCTTGGGTAAGAGACCAAGAGACATGGTCATGGACTAGCAGAGCCTCAGGACCCCAAGATTTTTGGTCTGAACACCTGGAATAATGAGATTGTCATTGACCAAGAAAGGGAAGATCATGAGGAGGGCAGAGTTGGGGTAAGTTACAGTTTTCTCTCAGATGTTTAAGTGGAGATGTCAGGTAAGCTATTCAAAATGTGACTGGATTTCAGAAGAGCAATCTGGGCACCCCAATATTAAGAGGTCAGGGATGAAATGAGAAACCAGATTGATGAAGGAGCCTTCAGAGGATAGGAGAAAAACGGGGAGAATGTGGTGTTCTGGAAACCACATCAATGAAAAACATCAAAAAGAAGGGGAAAATCAGCTGTGACAGATCCTGCTGAAGGGTCACATAAATAATGACAGAGAAGTAATTGTTGGATGCAGCAATGTGGCTGCCACTGGTGATTTTGACAGTTTCCATTAAGTGATGGAAGCAAAAAACAAAAGTTACACTTTAGCCATGGATGCCAGCAGAAAAGACTGAAATTAAATGAAACACAGTTCTGGAAACCAGAGGATGCATAAGATGTAACATCTCAGGACTCTGACTTTTCCATGTTCATGATGTCCTATAAGCCACACACTTCCCCCATTCACAGAGACACCATGAGAGAGAGGAAATCAGGTTTGTGGAGGTTATTTGATAAACTGAGCACTATTTGTATGGCTTTTATTTTGCTAAGAGAGACTGAGTATTAGATAAAGCTTCTGTTTAAATGAACAGATCAGACTAAGCTTTAAATTAAAGTTAATGTTTTTCCTTCTTAATAGCAGTGGAGAGAAAAATCAAATCTAGTAAAGACAAAACTAAAGGAACTACATTTTATACTCATATTGGATTTGTTGTCTGTGTTAAGTTTTTCACCTTCATGGGTTCTTTTTATTATGTTTTTTCCAGGTTTATTGAAGTATCATTGACAATTAAAAATTGTATATATTTGAGGTTACAACGTGATGATTTGATATACATACACATTGTGAAATGATTACGACAATCAAGCTAATTAACATATCCATCACCATACAAACAGTTACCTTCTTGTGTGGTGAGAATGCTTACAGGCTCTGTAGCAAATTTTAAATTTACAATACAGTATTATTAACTAGTCACCACACTGTACATTACATCACCAGAACTTATTCATCTTATAACTGAAAATTTGTACCCTTTGACCAACATTCTCCCATTTTCCTTACCCTCCAGGTCTTGGCAAACACCATTCTACACTGTGCTTCCCTGAGTTTGATTTTTTTTAGATTCTATATATAAGTGAGATCATGCAGGGTTTTTTCTTTTCTGTGACTCTCATCCACTCCTTTGGTCCTTCTCCTTTGTCATTCTGCCATAAGTATTATGTTGACTTCCACCTTGTGAAACATTATTGAGAAAAATCACATGGTCATGCCAACCAGCAAGGTATAAGAGGCCATATATGTTCATTGGAGGGCATGTTAAATATTATTTATGCAGAAGGATATCCTGGCTAATATTGGGCTCAAGAGATTTTATATTTCTGGTGAATAAAACTAAGTAAAACCTTTTAATGGAATGTGGCATGTAATAAGTTGTTGGTCTTCTAAAGATGTAGACTTTAAATTACCTAGATAAACTGTTCCCTTGTTTTTAGAAAATCAACAGGTGAGCCCTGTATACAAATTTAAGGCAAGTCCTTTGTTCTTGAAAAATTATGATGACCTGTAGGCTAAAGTCAAGGGTTGTGGTTCGATCAGTCATTGTGTAAGGTAGAATCAGAGCTAGATCTGTAAGACTATGGATTTCATTTCTTTTATTAGTATTATTATCATTATTATCATTATTATTATTATTACTGGTTGACTTAGTTTCTTTGATTTTGTTTTTGTTTTCTTTTTGTTTGTTTATTATAAGTGTTGAGGATTACTTGTAAGAGATGAGGCACAGAAGACAGAAGCATCTTTTCCTGAAAGATAGCATGAACAGAACGCTCCAAGATCCAGAAGATATCACAGTGAGAAGAGACATCCTCTGAGGTTCTTATAGAACCAACGATGCTCTGCTCCCTTGGTAAGTTAGAGCTCTGAGAACATGGCTATGGTGCCGCATACTCATCAGTCACAGCAACAGGAGATCTTTTTTAGACTACTTGGATGGTAGTGGTTGTTAGCCTGGGGAAGCTAGAATAAGAAAGGAGGAATATGAAGATGTCACACTGGGAGTGTGAACATCTGGGAGGCTCCGTTTGGAGACTGGCAGACAAGACTGGCAAGACACTTGGGTGCTGAGGTCTTGTAAACATAGTGTGGGAGGCACTGTAATTTGGGTATTAAAAATTTTGGGTATTGGTCTAATTTTATATACAAAGACTGGTGAGGATTTTTTCCAACCTCCTTATTAAGTACAAACTAAGAGTCTTGACCAAGATTACCCAGGAAGAGGCCGCGACTTGTGCATCAATATTTTCAGTTCTAGGATATTATAATAATATCAACTAAGAAAGGGGCGCCTGGGTGGCTCAGTTGGTTAAGCGACTGCCTTCGGCTCAGGTCATGATCCTGGAGTCCCTGGATCGAGTCCCACATCGGGCTCCCTGCTCGGCAGGGAGTCTGCTTCTCCCTCTGACCCTCCCCCCTCTCATGTACTCGCTCTCTCTCATTCTCTCTCTCTCAAATAAATAAATAAAATCTTTAAAAAAAAAAAATATCAACTAAGAAAGTAAAATAAAGCAAAAATCTTCTCTACCCTTCATCAGTCCACAGTTGGAACTGTAGATAAAGCCAAGCACAACTTTATCAGAAAACAATATTTCTCCCAAATACATGCTGCAGGCATAAAGTACCATAAAAGTCCAATTCTTAGAGTATCTACTGATTTCTTACTGAGAAAGCTTCTTCTCTAAAATCATAGATTATCAGAAACACTTTTGTTGGAAAAGATTTCAGTAGGGGGGTCTCTGCACATAACATCTGACAAGGATTACTTGTAAGAGATGAGGCTCAGAAGACAGAAGCAACTTCCCTGAAAGATAGTATGAACAGAATGCTCCAAGATCCAGAAGATATCATAATGAGAAGAGACATCCTCTGAGGTCCTTATAGAACCAATGATGCAGGGATTTGACATCTATTTTGACACTGTTTCCAAGAAAGGTCCATTTCACAGTTCAGGACTGATGTTGGCCTCTTTACATACAGCGGTACTTTGCTTTGAGCCCATCAAAACTCTACTGCACCTAAACTCCACTCTTTTGCAAAATCCTTAACTCTTTTCCTTCCTTTGCTGAAACACTCCATAATTCCTTTGATGTGCAGTCCCCCACCTCACAATGAGTCAGTAAACCTGACTTATTTAGTGTACAGGTTTGTCCCACAGGGTCTCAGGCTGATTGGGCTAGGAAAAGACCATGTCTTATATTTTAGAGTTTCCTTTAAGCACACTAAATTATCTGTATTTTATCCTATTTCATAAGCAGAAGTAAAAAAGTGATCTGATTGCAAATCAAAGTATGTTTATAGTTAAAACTTTCCATGTGATAAACATAAAAAATTCTTAAGACCAAAGAGAAAAAAAAATCAGTCTTTAAAGTTAAAACAAAACAAAATAAACAGAGTTGGTTTCCTTTCACTTTGCTAAAAATCAGGCTGTGCCTCTTAGAATACAACAATGGTCACCAAGAGGGGGTTTTCTCCTCATTTATATGATGAAGCAAGTAATATGATGTGACCACTGCATCACTTGAGAGATACTGAAAAACTTGAAATATGAACCTCCAAAAACCTCCTTCCTAGTCTTCATTCTTGACCTATGACGTTGTTTTCTATCTCGCTGAGAAGCAGCAAAAAAAATGAAATAAAAAAAAACAAAATGGAAGAGAATATGCTCCAACTCCCACCACTTCTTCCCACCCTCCCTGGATTGCAACTGGATACTGTTACTATGGATGACGTCTCTGTGCACCTAACAAGGGCTATCCCCTCTGTTTTCGTGCTAGATCCCATCTGCTCATGCCCATGCAAGGGCATTGTTCCAGTACTTCTCTTCTTTTTTTCGCTGGTCATCAGCATCCAGGTCAGTCCCCAGTGATCTCCACTCCTGGTATCCATGCCATTATGTAGTCTCTTCTCTCACTGAATCAGGGATGAACCGTGTGACCCATAGAATACTGCAGAAGCAATGGTGTGTGACTTCAGAAGCTACGTCATAGAGGACAATGACACTTCCATCTTTTTGAATTTCTCACCCTGGGAAAAGCTGCACCTTGTCATGAGAACATTCAAGCAGTCCCTTGGGTAAGCCCATGTGAAGAGGAACTGAATTCTTCCACCACCAGCTAGACCCAACTTGACAGTCACGTGAGTAAGGCAACCTGGAGGTAGAGCCTCTAGAACCACATCTTCAGATGACTGGAACCTCAGCCAACATCTGACCGCAACTTTATGAGAGATTCAGTGAGAGGCTGCCCAAGATGCTCCTGCATTCTTGACTCACAGAAACTGTGAGAGATAATAAATGTTTGATGTTCTTTAAGCCAGTACATTTGGGGATAATTTGTTGTGCAGCAATAGATAACTAGTACATCTCCTGTGATCAAAATACTTTAGTGGCTCCCAATTTGCCTCAGAGAAAAAAGCCAAAGTCCTCTCGAAGACTTATATCCTGTTCTCCACCATTATCTCTCCAATTTCATCTCCTACCACTTTCCTTCTTTCACCTTAGTCCCAGCTATAGTGATCTCTTTGTCATTCCTCAAATATGCCTCAGGGCCTGTACACCCCGTTCCCTCACCCCTTCCTCACCTCTTTCAGGCCTTTACTCAAATGTCTCTCTCTGGGTGAGGCCTTTCCTGGCTACCCTTCCAAAAATACAGCTTCCCTACGTACACTCACACCCACACACATTCTCCATTATCCCTTTCTCCTCTTTTTTTTTCCCCCTAGCGTATATTACTATTTAATATACTATATATATTGCTTATTATCTGGCTCCCTTATTAAGGCGAAAGCTGAGTCGATGCAGGGATTTTTGTCTACTTCCAATGCCTAGGGCAGTGCCTGATTTGTTAGAGTACATACTCCGCAAAGATTTGTCCAATGAGTATATGAATGTTAAGGCTGTAAGAATGCTCAATTAATAGTAACATGAAAAATGCTTCAAACGTAGACCTTTTGATTTATAAAGCTGCTTCTAAAATTACTGCTAGAAAAGGCTTTTCTTTCCTGAATAATTGTTTCACAAAAAATGCAGTTAAATGGTAAACTATCCTAACCTTTTTTTGCCTTTTTTTGCCGTTTTCCTTGTGAAACTCAGACCAAAATTGAAATTAAATTACAGTAATTATATGAGTCCTTAGGGTCTGTACCTTTTGTTTCATCTTGATTTTTTTCTTTCTTTTGAGTTCCTTGTTTTTTATCCTTTATTCTTATTTCATTGTATGTTCTCATCCTACACTGCTTCAAAGACATTATGAAATTAATATAAACAAAAACAAATAAGTAAATTGTGTTTTCTTAAACTCAGAATGGATTGAAACCATCATTGGTTTACTATACTTATAGAAATGTGAACTTTTTAAGGAACAAAGCTTTAACTTTTTTGTGAGCCCTTCTAAAAAGTCAACATAAGGTAATAGTTTTATTATTCATCAAGATAAACTTTATTGTGAAATATTTTACTGACAAATATGCTGTGAGTAAAGACGAGAATATTTATTTCAACATTAAGTCATCAATTCTCAGTACCGTAGTATATTTTATCCAATTTCAAATTATTCTTGGAAAACTTTGCTTTCATTATATAATAAAACTCTTAAAAATTATTTGTGTTAAATTGATTCCTCCTTTTCCAAAGAACCCAGGAAGAGCTCTTTTAAACACTAAAGTACATGATTACACTATCTGATGAATCAGCAGTTGTTTTTTGGTTTTTGGGGGTTTTTTTGCCTTCACACAATTCATAATTTCTCATCATATTTAGAGACCCTCAAAATGGAGAGCAGGAGCACACACTTTGTAGGGTCCTCTAGGATCACTTAGCAACTAGGGAAAGGAGAGAAAATAACTGAGATTTTTTTTAAAGCTGTTATATCCATACATACCCCAAAGGGTCATAAAATGATAAACACAAACAAGTTCAGAGATTACATATGGGAAACATTGGTTTTGATTCTATAGGAAAGAATAAAATAGTACTTGACAGTAGAAGTCTCACTTTGTAAATACTTCTCATATTTAGTGAATAGTTGAAAAGACAAATAATATATAAAATATATATATCTATATCACCATATTTTAAATTTGATGTACTTGATATGCTTCACCTGACTGAGAAAAGAGTGTAACTAACTGCTATAAAATAATCACAAACTTAAAATGATAACATTTTCATAGATTTTATTTTTTAGAAGAGTTTTAGATTTACAGAAAAAATGAGAAGATAGGACAAAGTTTCCATATACCTCCTCTCTCCCCTCTCACATTTCCCCTATTATTAACATGTTGCATTAGCGTGTATCATTGCACATTAATGATGTGTTGCGTCATTACAATCGATGAGCCAATATTGATACATTACTATGAACTAAAGTCCATAGTTTATATTAGGGCTCACTCTTTAGGTTGTACAGTTCTATGGGTTCTGACAAATGTCATATATCCACCATTACAGTATCATACAGAATGGTTTTGCTGCCGTTACAATCCCTGTGCTTCACATACTCATCCATCCCCTCTTCTCCTTGAACTCTTTGCAAACACAGGCCTTTTTCTATCTCCATAGTCTTGCCTTTCCCAGAACATCATATAGTTGGACTCATATAGTGTGTCATTTTTTTCAGATTGGCTTTTTTCACTTAGCGCATATGCATTTAAAATTCCTCCATGTCTTTTTGTAATTTGATGGTTCATTTCTTTTTATTTTTAAACAATATTCTATTGTATGATGTACTATGATTTGTTTATCCACTCACCTATTAAGAGACATCTCGGATGTTTCTAATTTTTAGAAATTATGAATAAAGCTGCTATAAACATTTGTGTAAGCATAAGTTTTAATTCATTTGGGCAAATATCTAGAAATGTGATTGCTAGATAATATGGTAAGACTATGTTTAGCTTTGTAAGAAACTGCTAAACTGTCTTCCAAAGGAACCATACCATTTTGCATTCCCACCAACAAAGAATGAGAGCTTTGGTCATATTGTCAGATTTTTGGATTTTAGCTATTCTAGTAGATATACAATGGTTTTAAACTGCAATTTAATTTGCATTTGCTGTTTTAATTTGAAATTGCCAAATGATATATTATTTTGAGCATCTTTTCTAATGATTATTTGCCATTTTTGTATCTTCTTTAGTGAGATATCTGTTCAGATCTTTATTTCACTTTTCAAGTTGTATTGTTGAGTTTTAAGAGTCTTTTAAATATTTTTGGATGGAAGTTGTTTATCAGGTACGTATTTTGCAAGTATGTTCTCCTGTATGAGGGTTGCCTTTTCATTTTTTTAATAATGTCTTGCAGAGCAGTAGTTTTTTAATTTTAATATAAGTCCAATTCATCAATTGTTTACTTCATTGATTGTGTTTTTAGTGTTGTTTATGAAAACACATCACCAAACCCAAGTTCACCTAGATTTTGTCCTATGTTATCTTCTACAAGCTTTTAAGTTTTGTGCTTTACATTTAGGTGTATAGGCCATATTAAGTTAATTTTTGTGAGAAGTGTAAGGTCTGCATCTAGCATTGTCTTGCACATAGATGTCCAATTGTTCCAGCACCATTTGTTGAAAAGCCAATACTTTCTCCAGTGAATTGTCTGTGTTCCTTTGTCAAAGAACAGATGATTATATATGTGGGAATCTATTTCCTCAGCTCTCTATTCTGTTCCATTGATCTGTGTCTATTGTTTCACTAATACCACATTGTCTTCATTGCAATACTTATTAGTAAGCCTTTAAGTTGGGTAGTGTCATTTCTCCAACTTTGTTCTTCTTCAGTATTGTGTTGGTTATTCTGGGTATTTTGCCTTTCCTTAGAAGGCAAACCTTAGATAAACCTTTGAATCAATTTGTCAATATTCAAATATAACTTGCTAGGATTTTTATTGGGATTGCATTGAATCGATAGACCAAGTTGGGAAGAAGTGACATCTTAACATTACTAAGTCTTCTATTCATAAACATGGGCTATCTCTTCTTTTATTTAGTTTTCTCATTTCTTTCATCAGAATTTTGTATTTTTCCTCATATAGATCTTGCTAGTATTTTGTTAGATTTATACCATTTTTTTATTTTAGTGAGTGCTAATGTAAGTGGAATTGTGTTTTTAATTATGAATTTTATTGTTCATTGCTGGTATACAAGAAAACAATTGACTTTTCTATATTAAGCTGGTATTCTGCAACCTTTCTATAAGTGATTAGTTCCAGGAGTTCTTTTTGGCAATTCTTAGGAATTTTCTATATATACAATCATATCATTTCTGAACAAAGACAGATTTATTTCTCTCTTCCCAGTCTGTATACATTTTATTTCTTTTTCTTGTCTTATTATATTAGTTAGGACTTTCAGGATAATGTTAAAAAGTAGTGGTGAGAGGGGTCACCTTATCTTGCTCCTGATCTTAGTGGGAAAGATCTAGTTTCTCACCATTAAATATGTTTGCTGTAGGTTTTTGTAGATGTCCTTTATCAAGTTGAGGAAGTTCCCTCTCTTTTTCTAGTTTTTTTAGTATTTTTATCATGAATGGGTATTGGATTTTGTCAAATGCTTTTGCTGCATCTATTGATAAGATCATACAACTTTTCCTTTTTAACCTGCTAATATGATAGATTATGGAAACTGATTTCTGATTGTTGAACCAGTTTTACATAGCTGGGATAAATCCAATTTGGTCATGGCATATAATTCTTTTTTATACATTGTTGGCTTATATTGGCTAATATTTTGTTGAAGATTTTTGCATCTATGCATCTATGAGAGATATTCATCTGTAATTTTCCTTTTTTGTAATTTCCTTATCTGGTTTTAGTATTAGGATAATGCTGGCTTCACAGAATGATTAGGAAGTTTTTCTGTTGCTGTTTTCTGGAAGAGATCATAGATAATTTGTGTAAGTTCTTCCTTAAATGTATGATTCACCAGTGAACTCATCTGGACCTGATGCTTTCTGTTTAGAAGGCTACAAATTATTGACACTATTTCTTTAATAGATATAGGCTGATTATCTATTTCTCCTGGAGTGAGTTTTGGTAGATTGTGTCTTTCAAGGAATTGGTCTATTTCATCTAGGTTATCAAATGTGTGGGCATAGAGTTGTTCATAAAATTCATTATCCTTTTAACATCCAGGGGATTAATAGTGATGCATCTTTTTCATTTATAATAATAATAATTTGTGTCTTCTCTTTTCTTTTTTTAATTAGCCCAGCTAGAGGTTTATTATTTTTATTGGTCTCTTCAAATAACCAGCTTTTTGTTTCATTGATTTTCTTTATTGATTTCTGGTTTTCAGTTTTATTGAGTTCTACTCTAACCTTTTTTTTTTTCTCCTTATTTTGGATATAATTTGTTTTTCAGTTTCTAGTTTCCTGTTGTATACAGTTAGATTATTAATTTCAAAGCTTTCTTTTCTGACGTATGAATTCTCTAAGTTTCCCTCTAAGCACTGATTTCACTTCATCTCATAAATTTCATAAATAGTATTTTCATTTTCATTTAGTTTGAACTTTATTTTGAGAGCTTTTCTTTGATCCATGACTTATTTAGGTGTGTTGTTTATAGTCCAATGCTTTGGGATTTTTCCAGCTATCTCTCTGTTATTTATTTCTAGTGTAACTTCACTGTGGCCTGAGAGCATACTTTCTATGATATTTATTCTTTTAAACTTGTCAAAATGTATTAAATAGCCCAGAATATAGTCTATGGTGGTCAGTGTTCTATGTGAGCTTGAGGAGAATGTGCAGTCTCCTGTGGTTGGATGAAATATTACATCTGGATGATCATAGTGCTATTCAGTTCAACTATATCCTTACTGATTTTTTGCCCACTGGATCTGTCAATTACTAATGGAGGGGTGTGGCAGATTCCAACTACAACAGTGAATTTGTGTTGATTTCTTCTTGCAGGTTTAACTGTTTTTGCCTCATGTATTCTGACACTCTGCTGTGATGTGCATAGATAAGATTGTCTTGTCTTCTTGGAGAGTCAACCCCTTTATCATTATGTTATGCCTTTCTCTGTCCCTGATAATTTCCTTGTTCTGAAGTCTTCTTTGTCTGAAATTAAAATAGCCATTCCCAGCTTCATTTTGATTAATGTTAGCATGGTATATCTTTCTCCATCCCTTTTAATTTGTGTCTTTATAATTAAAGTGGGTTTCCTGTTAACAGCATGTATCTGTGTTCTGTATTTTATTTGCTCTATCTTTTAATTGCTGTATTTAGACCACTCACATTTAAAATGATTATTGATAGAGTTGGATTAATACCTACCGTATATAGTTTCCTATTCATTGTCCTGTTCTTTGTTTCCTTTGTCTGCCCCCTTTTTTCTTCTACTTTCTCTGGTTTCAATTAAGCATTTTATGATTCCATTTTCTCTTCTCTCTTGGCATATCAGCTATACTTCTTTTTACCATTTTTTAAGCAATTGCCCTAGAGTTTGCAGTATACATTTACAACCAATCTAAATCCACTTACAAATAACACCATACCTCTTCACAGATAGTGCAAGTACTTTATAGTAGACTATTCCCAGTTCTTCTCTCCTGTCCCTTCTGACATTGTTGTCATTTATTTCACTTATGCTATAAGCTATATAACCGTATAAGCTATAACCACCTAATACATTGTTGCTATTATTGTTTTTGCAGTAATCTATTAGATCAATTAAGAATGAAAAATAATTTCCCTGATGCGGAGCGATGTTGAGCACTTTTTCATGTGCCTGTTGGCCATTTGGATGTCTTCTTTGGAAAAATATCTGTTCATGTCTTCTGCCCATTTCTTGATTGGATCGTTTGTTCTTTGGGTGTTGAGTCGCTCGGCATCAGGGAAATCCAAACCAAAACCTCAATGAGATATCACCTCACACCAATCAGAATGGCTAAAATTAACAAGTCAGGAAATGACAGATGTTGGCGGGGATGCGGAGAAAGGGGAACCCTCCTACATTGTTGGTGGGAATGCAAGTTGGTGCAGCCACTCTGGAAAACAGTATGGAGGTTCCTCAAAAAGTTGAAAATAGAGCTACCATATGATCCAGCAATTGCACTACTGGGTATTTACCCCAAAGATACAAATGTAGGGACCCAAAGGGGTATGTGCACCCCGATGTTTATAGCCAAACTGTGGAAAGAGCCAAGATGTCCATTGACAGATGAACGGATAAAGAAGATGTGGTATATATACACAATGGAATATTATGCAGCCATCAAAAGGAATGAAATCTTGCCATTTGCAACACGTGGATGGAACTGGAGGGTGTTATGCTGAGCGAAATAAGTCAATCAGAGAAAGACATGTATCATATGACCTCACTGATATGAAGAATTCTTAATCTCAGGAAACAAACTGAGGGTTGCTAGAGTGGTGGGGGGTGGGAGGGATGGGATGGCTGGGTGATAGACATTGGAGAGAGTATGTGCTATAATGAGCGCTGTGAATTGTGCAAGACTGTTGAATCACAGATCTGTACCTCTGAAACAAATAATACATTATATGTTAAAAAAAAAAAAAGAAGAAGAAGATAGCAGGAGGGGAAGAATGAAGGGGGGGATCGGAGGGGGAGATGAACCATGAGAGATGATGGACTCTGAAAAACAAACTGAGGGTTCTAGAGGGGAGAGGGGTGGGAGAATGGGTTAGCCTGGCGATGGGTATTAAAGAGTGCACGTTCTGCATGGAGCACTGGGTGTTATACGCAGACAATGAATCATGGAACACTACATCAAAAACTAATGATGTAATGTATGGTGATTAACATAACATAATAAAAAAAAGAATGAAAAATAAAAGATCTTATTTCCCTCATTTACTTTTTTTTCTAATGTTCTTCCTTTCTTCCTCTCGATCCAACTTACTGAACTATATTTGTTCCCTTCTCTATGAAAAACTTCTTTTAACGTTTCTTCCAAGATAGGTCTACTGGTAAGAAAAAAAAAAAAACTACTCAGTTTTTGTCTGAGAAAGTCTGTATTTCCTCTTTACTTTTAAAAGAATAATTACACTTAATTCAGATGTCTAAATTGATGGATTTTCTTTCAATATGAAATATTTCACTATACTCTCTTCTTGCTTGCATGGTTTCTGAAGAAAAGTCTGATAAAATTCTTATCCTTTTTCCTCTATAGATAAGGCATTCTACCCCCTGGCTCCTTTCAATATTTTTTTCTTTGTCTGATTTTCTGCAATTTGAATATGATATGCCCACATGTAGATATTTTCTGTTTTTATCCTGTTTAGCATTTGAGCTTCCTGGACCTAAGATTTGGTATCATCTGTCATTAATTTTGGAAAATTCTCAGCCATTATTACTTCAAATACTTCTCTTCCTTTCTCTTTTTTCTTTCTGGTATTCTCATTACCTCTGTGTTACACTTTTTTTGTAATTTTCCACAGTTTTTGGATATTCTGTTGAGTTTTTCCAATACTATGTGCTCTTTATATTTACATTTGCAAAGTTTCTATTGACATATCTTCAAGCTCACTGACTATTTCTTGGCTGTAAAAAAGCATTCTTCATTTCAGTTGCAGTGTTTTTGTTTTCTTTTCATTCTTAAAGTTTTCATCTCTCATATTACACATCTTGTCTTGTATGTTAACTTTTCCCAACAGAGCTCTTAGCATATTAATAATAGGTATTTTAAATCTGAAGTCTGATAATTCCAAAATCTCTACCATATCTGAGTCTGGTTCTGAGGCTTGCTTTATCTCTTTAGATGTGTTTATTCTTGCCTTTTAGTATGCCTTGTAATTTTTTTTACAAGCCAGAGATGATGTATCAAATAATAGGCACTGTTATCAGCAGGCCTTTAGTGTGAGATTTTCTTTTTACCTCACCAGAAGTTAGGTTGTGTTTAATATTTGCTATAGCTGTAGGTGTCATAGGTTTCAATTTCCCCTAATGTCCTTTCTTCTGTCTCCTGTTTTGTCTTTGGGTTTTCCTAGAAACTCCTTAAACAGTGTCTGTGTCTTGCAGCTCTCTCAGTTGTAATCCAGTGTTATTGTTGGAACACTTTTAATATGGTCATAAGGTATTGTGGAATGGAAGCACTCTATACTCTTTTTTTTTTATGTTATGTTAACCACCATACATTACATCATTAGTTTTTGATGTAGTGTTCCATGATTCATTGTTTGCATATAACACCTAGTGCTCCATTCAGTACGTGCCCTCTTTAGTACCCATCACCAGGCTAACCCATCCCCCTACCCCCCTCCCCTCTAGAACCCTCAGTTTGTTTCCTGGAGTCCACAGTCTCTCATGGTTCATCTCCTCCTCCAATTTCCCCCCCTTCATTCTTCCCCTCCTGCCATCTTCTTCTTCTTCTTTCTTATTTTTTAACATATAATGTATTATTTGTTTCAGAGGTACAGATCTGTGATTCAACAGTCTTGCACAATTCACAGGGCTCACCATAGCACATACCCTCCCCAGTGTCTATCCCCCAGCGCCCCCATCTACTCTTATGAGTAAATCTTCATTTTTAGTGAGCCAGGATCCTGGGACTGTAACCTTCAGAGAAGTTTCGTAACCCTTTCCCCCCTCCCTCCTCATGAGAGACAGGAAAACTAGAAGGGGCTCAAATCATGCAATTGCTCTTCTTCCAAGTCTGATAAAGCTCTGATTAAGATGTTTACCTAGAAGGCTAGTCTTTATTTCAGAAAACAGAGGCTCTGGGCATGTTTCATAATGGCTACTTTTTCCCTCCCCTTTCCAGAAGCAAGAGGAAATTTTTCTCTGATCTTTACTGTGAGAACCTAGCAGGACTCCTGAAGGTAAACTCCTAAAGTTATGGGTGCTCTCCGGACACTGGGTCCTCACCATTACTGTTGAAGAGCCCTCTACCCATTACTGGCTCTGGTGGTCATAAGGTATGATTCTCTGCATTCACCTACGTCTGCAGTTTTCAGGGAGGTGATTTACCTTGTGACTTCAATTATCTGGTAGATCTAAGAAGAGTTGCTGATTTTCAATGTGTTCAGCTTTCTTCTTATCCTGATGACAGGAGTGATAACTCCCAAGATCTTCAAATGTCATAGCAAAAACCAGAATCTTAATAATATTTTTTAATACATTTTATCTTTTGACCACATAAAAGGGTGAGGTATACAGACCTTATTATGTCAATAATAATATATATAAGGAAACAGGTTTAGAGAAATTAAATGACTTTTCCAGAGATGAATGGCTAGTATATGAAACTAACTTGGATTTTCTAGTGCCTCCCCAAACTCTTCCCATATAGACTTTTATATTTAGACATGAATGCATATGAAACAACTTGAAAGAAGAATCTTAGTTTAGTTTAAGCAGAGGATCATCCATGTTTGGGTTGGATCTATGGCATGATGTGAAAAGCACTGGACTTGGAACATCCTGTAATAAATGCCCTCAATCCCGACTCAGCCCCCAACTCACTTTAAGATTTTAGGAAATTCACAACAATGTGAGTCTTAGTTTCTCAATGTGAATCTGAAGCAAGAACGAACCACATGATCATTGAGGTCTCCTGTAATCATGAAGTGAAACAATTCTAGGTTGGATTTAGGCCCTATATTTTGCGGGGAGGGAGAGTTTGTGAGGAAGGGGGAACTTGTTTCCTCAAAATTTTTCTGAACTCTGAATTTTTTAATTAATCTCTTCCCTTAGGTGAAAAGCCTTAGCTTCCTTAATTCTTTAAATGACATGATACTTTTCCTTCCCATCTGCTGCTTACACTATTGGGTTTTTTAAAATATTTTATTTATTTAATTATTTATTTAATTATTTGTTTAATTATTTATTTATTTAGAGAGCAAGAGCAGGGAGGGGCAGAGGGAGAGAGAGAGAGAGAGAGAGAGACAATCCCAAGCAGGCTTCAGACTCAGCATGGAGCCCTGAGATCATATCCTGAGCCCAAATCCAGAGTCGCCTGCTTAACTGACTGAGCCACCCAGCCGCCCCTGCTTCTTTCACTGTTGTTTATGAATATGAGTAATGTTTAAAGCAGGACTTCCTTCCAGGATACCTCATCTTTGGGCAGTCCTTTATGCTTTCTTCCTCTTGTAACTCTACAGTCATTACCAACTACTGAATTGTCTCTGTTAACTGTCACTTCCTCAGAGAGGCCTTCCTTGATCCCTTAGACTAGGACAGAACCCAGCACTTCCCCTTTCCTGAACTTATTTGTTCATATCTGTGTCTCTTGCTATTCTGGAATCCATATGAAGGTAGGACTCCTATAGGTCACTGCTGTACTCCCAGGGCTCTTGAGTCCAGAACAGTGCTGTCCAACAGAACTTTCTGCAATGATAGAAATGTTCTGTAATCTGCACGTTTGACTATTGAGCACTTAAAAAGTGTCCAGTCCAAATGAACCACTGAATTTTGATTCTAATTTGAATTCGAATAGCCATATGCAGTTAATGGCTACTTACCCGACAGTGGAGGACTAGAGCAATGTTTCTCGAAATCTAAATCGAGATGTCAGGAAATCTGTATTTTAACTCATTCTCCGGGTAATTCTTCCCAGCAATAAAATTTGACTATTGATCTAGAATGTGATTCTCAAGACCGGCTACATATTAGAATCACCTGGAGGAGAAAATGATTCCTAAGCCACATTTCCAGAGATTCTATTTCAGCTGGTCGGCTGTGCGGTCCAGGTGTTTGTATTTTAAAAACTAAACAAAACAGAAAATCTCAAGTTTCAGAGGCCTAGAATATATGTTCTTACATGGTACTCAGTACCTATTAGAAAAAAGGGTCTGGGTGCATTTAGAAAGGATTAGTGATTACAAGTGAAATCCTGTGATGGCACAGAGATGTTAGTGACATTAGTGGTTCAGATGAATCTCTTGATGGTGATCACAAGTTCAGCTTTAGATAGCCTTTTATGATTGTACGAAATTCCTTGGCCTTTTGATTCATCCATCAACAGTACAAACACTACCTAGCTCTGTGACATTTAGAGGGTAACACGCACGGAGCTCCCTGAACAAGCATCTCTTCAAATACACAAAAGCCTTTCAGTTTGCTGGTTGATTGACACACGGTCTGAGGACGCCTCCTCAGGGTCACGTGAGTCACAAGACCTTGCACTCCTACGCTGCAGCTGGAGGAAGGCGTTTCTCAACCTGCTGCCCTGGGCGGCCTCCAGGTCTCCTTTATTGTAGCGCTCCGCCTCCTCCCGCAGGTCTGTCCGTAATTGTCCCCGCAGGAAATAATGGCTGGCCGGGCAGCCAGGTCCCGCCGAGGCACGACCTGGGTCACAGGTGCTAGATAGAGCCCTCCCTTCTCCCGCCCAGTCATAGGTAATTTGTCCCGGCAGGAAGTGAAGGCCGGCCGGGCTGTCCCAGCAGCTGGGGGAATAGGCGGGTGCAGGTTCCGCAGCGGCGCAGTGGAGACTGATCGAGTGGGTGCTGAGCCGGAGGAAGTTTCAGCGTCAGCCCGAGCGCAGTGAGTACAGGCAACTCAAAGGAAACCCAGTAGCTTTGCAGCGGAGTGTCTCGTGATTTTTTTCAGAATGCGCTGATGATTAAAAAGAAAAAAATCAAAGCTCAGAATAAGTATATTCAAGCACAGAATTTTAGCCAAGATGCTGGCAGAGGTTGCCAGCGGAGTTGAGGAAATTAACATGAAACTAAAACTGAAATCTTAGTTGCCTTAGAACAAGCATTATTGATCAGAACGTGCCAAGTACTAACAAAAAAAGTTCTACATAGAAGTTTAAATTGACAGGAAAAATTGAGAGAAAAAACATTTACTAATAAATGAAATAAAAGTACAAAAATAAAAATGAATGAATGTAGTTTAATAAAATCTCAGAGGACACTTGAAAGCAAGCCTTTCAAAACTACTTTTATTTAAGTGATTTGAGACTTGTTAGTTCAACAAGTCCGCACTAAAAAGAATTGGGAGTAATGCGCTGAAAGTGATATTGCTTTACTTTTGCATATAAATTTTATTGACTTAGAAAGGTAGATTCTTCTTTAAAGATAGTGCATAATGCCAACTTGCCAGCCCACATTGAAATTAGATCACTTGCTTTCTGAAACATACCAGAGCTATATGCAATAAATTTCATTTATTTGCTGGTAATAACTTTAATTAACATTGATAATGTTCACCCAGCAGGCAAAATGCAGTTCATGCACTCTGATTAGCACTTCAAATTATTACTTCAATTGGAATGAAATCTAAGAGGTTTAGGGCTGTCAGTAGTCTTTAATAAAGCCATCTTTTCACTGAAATAATTTGCCACTTCTGAAAGTTAGGCATTCTCTTATCAGTGTGTTTATACAGGTTTTGTTTCACTCTGCTTATTCTAATTTAAACGAAAAAAAAAAATTTCTTAGCTATCACTAAATCATGTGTCTTCTTAGTCCAGTGATATCCTTCCCAGATAACTCCTGTTCCCTGACCTACTATAGTTTTGATATCTTAGCAGCAGTACACCTGCTTGACTCTTGAGCAAGAGTCCATGTAAGCCATTGCAGGGCTAAAACTTTCTTTGCGCCTGACAGTAAGACTATTATTTTTATTGAAGTAGTAGTATTGTGTCAGCGTTTCAGTATGTCTCAGAGTCTCTTCCTCAACTACATCCCCAAAGAGGATATTGTCTTACTAGCATTTGTTTTGGTTTGTTTTAAGAAAGCACATACAATTTCAAATAGATGTTTTTCTTACGAAGATTTATTGAGTAATTTTGATGTCATCCCTGTTTTCAGTTAAATTGTTCTTAATAATGCCAAAAAATATATATTGTAGGTAGTTCTATATTTAATATTCTCTGCAAGAACACATAAGGAACAAAACATGGAAAAATGAAACACCTTTATTTTTTTAAGATTTATTTATTTATTTGAGAGAGAGAGAAAGTGCACCAGCGCAAGCATGGGCAGGTGCAGGGAGGGGCAGAGGAAGAGGGAGAGAGAATCTCAAGCAGACTCCCCACTGAATGTAGAGCCCCATGCAGGGCTCGATCCCAGGACCCTGAGATCATGACCTGAGCTTAAAACAAGAGTCAGACGCTTAACTGACTGAGCCACCCAGGTGCTGCAAAATACCTTTAAAGTAAATATTGTAAAATAAAATAACAAGGAAAGGTGATTTCAGATGTACTTTATTCAACACACATCCACAAGAAGTCATCACAACATTAAATTTGGAGGGAAAAAAAGACCAGATTGATTATCTTCCGTTCCAGAAGGCTTAAGGAGATGAAGTGAACCAAAAAGTCAATGTACAAAATATGATTTCAAAATGGTATTGTGGAAAGACTCTGATTACCTCCTGTGATAAAATGACTCTTTTGTGTTATTTTTTTCTCATGTAGATTATACAACTAAAAGAGTGAATTATGTTCAATAGCCTTTTGTAATGTTATGAAAAATGTCTGATTCTTGGCTATTTGTGGTTTGGGTCCTTTTCTTCACAGGGAACCAGAACTTTTTAATAAGCTTAGCAGTGCTGTCCAATAGAACTTCCTGTAATGGTGGAAATGTTCTATAATCTGCACTGTTCAGATAACTACTGGCTATATGTGACTATCAAGCATTTGATATGTAATTAGTTTGACTAAGGAACTGATTTTTTTTTTACTTAATTTTTTTTTTTAAAGATTTTATTTATTTATTTGTTAGAGCATGGGCGAGAGAGAGTGAGCGAGAGTACAAGCAGGGGTAGCTGCAGGCAGAGGGAGAAGCAGGCTCCCTGCTGGAGCAAGGAGCCCGATGCGGGACCCGATCCCAGAGCACTGGGATCATGACCTGAGTTGAAGGCAGCCGCTTAACCGACAGAGCCACCCAGGCGTCCCTTTTTTACTTAATTTTAATGAAAATTTAGTTATCCACATGTGGCTAGTGGCTATGAAATTGAACAGATGGCTAACTGCCTCACATTGTTCTGCTGACCAGGTGATGGTATTGTGCATCATACCCACTGTCGATCTTGTACTTTAGGAGATTCCTTTTTTTTTTCTTCCAAATTTTTATTTAAATTCTAGTTAGTTAACATATAGTGTAGTATTGGTTTCAGGAGTAGAATTTAGTGATTCATCACTTACATATAACACCCAGTGCTCATCATAACTAGTGCCCTCCGTAACGCCCAACCCCCATCTAGCCCATCCCCCACCCACCTCCCTTCATCAACCCTCAGTTTGTTCTCTATCCTCAGAGTCTAGGAGAGGGATGCCTGGGTGGTTCAGTCAGTTAAGCACCTGACTTCGGCTCAGGTCATGATCCCAGGGCCCGGGGATCAAGTCCTGCATAAGGCTCCTTGCTCAGCGGGGAGCCTGCTTCTCCCTCTGCCTGCCACCCCACCCCTCTTGTGCTCTCTCTCTCTCTGACAAATAAATAAAATCTTTAAAAAAATATATTTAAAAAAAAAAGAGTCTAGGAGATTCCTGAAGGGATACTTCAAGGACCTAAACCTTGAAGAGATTTAAAAAATTCTTGAAGAGATCTTTAATGGATTCTTCTGTCAGTTATTTTTCTTTTTAAGTCATAAAGATATAAGGTTTCATGAACTACTTAAAGTAATACACACCATGAGGGTACTACTGATGAGGAAAGTGCCTTTGCCTCTAGGTAATCCTGAGTATGTAGCAGCAATAAAATCTACATGTGCCCTTAAGCTCCTATCTGAAATTTTTAAAAAGCTTTTGCTTTTGAGGCACTGATAGTTCTTTTTTTATGTATTTATATAAAAAAGGGGCAGAGGGAGAAAGAATCTTAAGCAGGCTCCATGCCTAAGCAGAGCCCCAAGCGGGGCTCGATCTCATAACCCTGAGACCTGAGATCATGACCTAAACTGAAAGCAAAAGTCAGATGCTTAAACTGAGCCGCCCAGGCGCCCCGGACTGGAAGTTCTGAAAGTCTTCACACATGCTCTCTCATTTGATTGTCACAACAACCAATTGAAGTAAATTGAGTCCTGGTCCATAAATCTTTTCATTATACCAATCCACCTACACAGGAGATTTTTTTAATAATATAATAAGTATTATCTGCAGGGGGCCTGGGTGGCTCAGTTTGTTAAGCATCCAGCTATTGGTTTCAGCTCAGTTTGTGATCTCAGGGTCCTGGGATGGAGACCTGCGTTGGGCTCCGAGCTCAGTGGGGAGGCTGCTTAAGGATTCTCTCTCTCCCTCTCCCCCCCCCAACTTGTTCTCTCTCTCTCTCTCTCTCTCTCAAATCAGTGAATGAACCTTAAAAAAAAAAAAATTATCTCCAGATCTTGGAAGAAGTTAGGTTTTCAAGCTCTGAAGACAAAGTTTGTTTTTGGGTTTTTTTTAATTGTAGATTAATGATCAAAAACTATTTGTTGGTAAAATAAAAGAAAAAACAAATGAATAAACATGGAGTGTGAACATAATGCATAATTTCATAGTGTCCTAACTTTTTATCTGGAAGAAGGAATCTTAGCATACTTTCAAAAAGCTCAATAAATATCACGTAGAAATCACAGTTTGTTCACAGATTCACAACTTTTTTTTTAGTTTAATTATTATTTTTTTATTTTTTTATTTTACTTTTTTTTATTTTATCATGTTATGTTAATCACCATACATTACATCATTAGTTTTTGATGCACAACTTCTTAATGATTTTGTTTTTCTTTTATTTCAGAAGCTCTTGAAAAGGACATCAAGTGTAAAGTGAACCGGCTCATTCTCAGACAGTACTGGAACCATGAGCAGTAACGGAACAGACCCAACCATTGGTTTCATCTCCTCTTCTGTAGCCGTCCTTTTGTTTGGCTCAAACTTTGTACCACTTAAAAAATACGATACTGGTGATGGTAATTATTTTTCCTTCATGGTTAACTTTGAATTACTTTTAAATGTGAAGTTCTCTTTTTTGGTGTTGTTCTTTCTTTTTTTTAATGATGGCTACAAATTTTCTTGTACCTGGCGCCAAATGAATAGAGCTTATGATAAATCATTCGATAATGCTCATGCCAGTTGATCTGAGATTTATTCAGTATGGAATAGTCTGAAGGTTGTGTTTCATGGTAAAGCTGGGAGAGTGACTGTCAGGAAAGCTTATTAGCCTTACCTGTTATGTTTACAAAGAAGAAAATTAGTTCTACTAATACACACTTGTTATGAAAACATGAATTTCAAACACGCTTCGTATAATAGAGAACAGTTTGAGCACAACGTGAATTTTGTGCTTATGTGGCATTTTGACTCTGATACAACACTAGGTGAGCACAGACAACCACACCCAGATGAATAAAGATGCTTGGGAAAGCACGAGATGTGCTTGCACACACACCCCTCAACATCCCGCAGCTCCCTCAGCACCACACCTGTTCACATCTGGTGTTAGGATCCCCCCATCCACCAGCTTCACAATAGCTCACAAGCTGCCACACTTCCGATTCCCACTCCCATAAGCAACCTTCAAGTCTTTTTCAGGTTGAGGTGCCATATTTATTGTAATGCTTGTGAATTTCTTAACCACTTAGCCAGTGTAAAATGGTACTTTTTTTTAAATTAGGTTCCTGTCTTTTTTTTTTATTAAGTTCCTGTCTTTTTTTTTAAATACGTTGTTGATGAAATGTTTTTTGAGCGTTGTTCCCTTTTTCCCCATAAAAACTCTGTGGTTTTTATTATGTGATTTTGCAAAGTGCGGTGCTTTTAGGAACACAAGTGACACATTATAGTTGACCTGACCGTAATGTGAACTTCAGGGAAAGAGAAGCAAGAGGCTTTTTTTTGGTTTTTGGTTTTTGGTTTTTAATCCACCTGCCTATAATACGATAGCCAGGAGAAGGAGATGTTCCAATGTTATGCTGAACACCTGGTGGGAAGCAGTTACTTTATCACCTCATTTCCTTATATCTTGCTACTACTTAAACAATAGAATTACAAATCTTTTTCTTCCAGAGCCTTTCTTCTCTTTTTCTTTGGAGTTAGGATGGAAATGGAAACTACTAAAAGAAGAACAAAGTATATACTAAGGGGTAGAGGAACTGGCTTTTAGGAGTCTCTCAACAACTGTGATCCTAGACAAGTCTTATCAGCTCTTTTGTTCTCAGTTTCTCATTTGTGAAGTGGAGAACTTGTAAGATGAAGTTCGCTTTCATCTCTGTGATCTTCCTTTTTTGTCCTAGAGGCTGACAGCCATTTTTTTTTCCCTCTCCTCCACCATGAGATTGAATTGAAATAGGCAGAAATCTTCCACAGGTAGAGTCAGAAGTGCTACACTGAGTATTTCTTCCTATATCGACTTTTTCTTTAATCTTTTAATCCCTAACCCTTGATGGACCAGAAGCCTCAGGTACAGATAGACCTCATGTCACCATGTCATCTTCAGCTAACTGGCAGACGGCAACCCGGAGCCCAGAAAGAAGAATGCCCTGACCCAGAATGCTAATTCTCAGGTTTGTACTGTCTGGCTCATCACAGGCATTCAACTCCAAGTGTGAGAGGTCTGCATGTGCCCATAAGTGGCTTTGTTTTTATCCCGAAGGTGGCATAAATGATCCCAAAAGGCTTAAATTACTCTTGTGCTATTCTGAAGTTCTTAATACCCCGTGTTTTGGTGAGAGGTGGCACTCGGTGTGGCATTCAAATAAAAATATATAGACTTGGTCTTGCCAGTACTCTTTGGTAGAAAATTTTAGATTTGTTTAATTAGTGAAACAAACAAAAGAACTTTAACCAGGAATGCACTATGCTTGGCATGCTTTGGAGTAAACAGCATAGGTTTAAATTCCAGCTCTACAAACCGTTAGCTGTTGAGACAAGTTGCTTCATCTCACATTCCTTTTCTCCGTCTTTAAACTAGGGTTGACTATGATGCATAATAGTTGTAAAAATTATAGTAAGTGTGCAAAGTACCCGCATATAGGCTTTCAATAAGTTGTGACCATTCCTATAATAACATCTCTTTGATACTCCTAAGCGTTAATTTACTCAAATCAGTTTGAACCACTGAAACCAATTTCTTTTATTTCCAGGAATGTTTCTCCAGTGGGTGCTTTGTGCCGCCATATGGTTGATTGCCCTGGTGGTCAATCTGATATTACATTGCCCTAAATTTTGGCCTTTTGCAATGGTTGGGGGCTGCATTTGGGCAACAGGTAATGCATGATATAATTTATTCTGTAATCATTTAATACTATGGTCAAAATAACTGGTTCATAATAAAAGGAGATAGCACAAACAGCAATTCTGAATAATCCTTAGGCATAGATACTAGAAATTAGTTTAGTTTCTTTCATTCAGATGCTCGATAAGTATTTTGGGTACATTTCCTGACTTTTTTCTCTTAATGATTTCTTTCTTAGTTCCTGATAGAAAATTATAGCAAAAATGTTTCAGTTGCTCTCTATCTGTTCAAGCATAACTCATATATTAGTTTAAGTGCTCCAGCCTTTCTTTCTCTATGTTAATCAGAAAATATTTTTTAAATAGTAGTCTCTACTAATATAATATTTAAGACTTATCCTTAAAAGTAGGAAAACAGACACATTGTCATTTCAAAAGCACTGGCAAAAAAACAAAAGCAAACAAAAATCTTCCCTTTGTTGCTTTATCAATACCTAGAATTATATCACTAGAATTTATACCTTTGTTTGACTGGTCAGGATGGTTTTCCTTCTATTAATATAAATATATCCCAGGAGAATTCTGTTCTCTTTAGCAAAAAGAATTCCAAGTATCAAGGATTTTTAGAGGTTAATTTGATTAAAAGCAAATAAATTTTAAAATGTTAAAAACTTATTGGGTACCCACTTAATTTGAATCTCTGCAGAATTAAATGATTTAGTGAAGTCCTGACTTGGAGGACAAAAGAGTTCATTTTTAAATCTCCACTGGGATTTAAATTATTATACCTCACTTGGTATGATTATGTTTATCGTGTCTACTGGGGAGAGGGAAACAGAAAGCTCCATGTAGCCTAAGATCTTTATAACAACTATAGTATTTATAATTACCCAGCAGATTCCGTTGGGATTCAGTGGGGGAGGGCTGTAATTTGAGAAATGTTGCTATGGATGGATGCTATAGGTCATAGTAACTGAGTGGAGATGGGGAGTAGAGGGAAGGGAGCAGCCAGTGATGATGTAGGGATTTTATCATTGAGTGATGAAAATAGAGAGAAGTATGTGTCCAAAAAGAAAAATGATGAGTTCAGTTTGGGATCTTTTGAGACTGAAGTTCCTGATGTTCCCACGGTGGGGGACATCTGGTTGGAGGTCTCTTGGTGGGAGCAGAGCACTAAAACTCTGGAGAAGGTCCTGGCTAGAGCAATGGCACTGGGAGCATGCGTCTCTAATTGACAGCTGAAATCCTGAAATTAGGTCAAGTGCCCAAAGAAGACTATATATAGCAAGAGGAAGAATGTGTTCAAGGGAAAATATTTAGGGGGCACCTAAATCCGGAGAGTATGACAAGAAAGAGTAGGCCGTGAAAGAGAGAGACAGGAGGGAATCAGGAAATGAAGGCATCTTGGAAGCCACCAGAGGAAACCTTTCCAGAGAAGATTGTAGGACTGAGGCCAGACTGCTAGGAGGTTAAGAACTATAAAAAAATAATCATGCATTTGGCCTTGAGTAACCTTTCAGACCACAAAGCAATGAATGCAGGGTTCTAGAAGATAACTCAATGAGCATGGAAGAGCAAAGTCTGGGGCCATATTGGGTCAAAGACTTCTGTCAGTGCTTGGCTCTGGTTCAAGTCTAAGAGGACAGTCACTACTAATTTTATCATTGACAGTTTCTGCAAAAAGTTTTAGAATAGAGACCTATGTTAAGGATAAAGAGCATTGGTGCAATTAGGCAAAGAGCTAATTCATCATTTTTCTTTGTAGGATTTTGTCTTATGCCTAGTTCTTTTAGGAATCATAAACCTGAGTTTAATACCAAAAAAAAAAAATGTAGTTCTTTTATTTAAAAACTGAGGAATTGTGCTTTCCTAAATTTGTCCAAATCCCATAAGCTTCATTTGAAGTTAAAAATTAATTCAATTTATACATGTATTTTTGTATTAGAAATAACATATTTTTTCCTGTATGTTACATCTCCAGGGAACATTGCTGTTGTCCCGATTATCAAAACCATTGGTTTAGGCCTTGGAATCTTAATCTGGGGATCATTTAATACCTTAACTGGCTGGGCAAGCTCAAGGTAACACAAAACAATTTCAACTAAGATTCTCTACGCTGATGTAAGGCAAGTCCTAGGGATTGGGTTAGCTGAGAGGGATACCCTGGTTTTTACCCTCACAGAGATTACAGCTGGTAAGACATACACGTGAAATATGCTACTTTTAATTATTATTTGCCCTAAATTCTAATATCTGATCTAGACATTTGGTTAAGATACAGTAAGGAATTATCTCCTTGGAACAGAAGAAGGAAGAGAGGAGGGGAACTGATGTGTATTTTCCCTTTTTATTGTGTGACAATTTGCTGGACGTGTTATATGCATCATTCTCCTCTCATTTTCACAAACGTGAGGTAAGCACTACCTATAATCATAAGAGAGCTGAAAGACAGGGAGATTGGGTAACTTGCTGAATATCACAGAATGAATAAGCTAGGCTTCAAACGCAGGTCTTCTGGTTCTAAAGCACATATTCCTCCCGGAGCCTGGGCCAGGGTCAGCAAAACATGGCTCACCTTCCCAGCCATTTTTGTAAATAAAGTTTTATTGGAACACAGCCAAACCCATCCATTTCGTATTGTCTCTGGCTGCTTTTACACTACAGTGGCAGAGTTGAGTAATTGCAAGAGACCGTCTGGCCCACAAAGCCTAAAATATTTACTCTCTGGCCCTTTAAGGAAAAGTGTGCCAACCCCAGCTCTAGGGGGGTCCAGCAGGTTCACCACAAGCCCCATGGTGTCCATTTATATTTAAAGTTATATGAATAAAATTTGATAAAATTAGACATTCAGTCCCACAGCTGTACTGCCCATAGATCGAGTGCTCAATAGCCACAGACGGCTAGAAACGACCCCGTTACCCAGTGCGCCACAGAAGACCCCCATCAGCGTAGGAACTTCTGTTTGACTCTGCTGCCCTTGTTCAGCATGAAAATTAACATTCAAGTTGAGCTTGGGGAAGAGGAGTAGAAGGGAGGAGGTCACTCTTACCTTACTTTTTGGGCTCCTCCTCCCTCTCAAAGCATTATAACAACCTCAGTAATGACAAAATGAACTAACCTCCGATCTGTTCTTTCCTGGCCTTTCCCCATGCTTCCACAAGTGCTATTTGCTTTTGCTTTTTCTACTTGCCTCTTTCATTCTTGCCCTGAATGGTTCACAGTAATTGTTAGTAACGATTGCTACAATGTCAAGGCATGAAAAAATATATATATATTTATAAGGTGATGCCAAAAAGTGGTGATCCTTAACCAAGCAGTTACTTAAAAGTCTGTCTCAATAAATACTATACAAAATTGCAGCCAATTAAGTAGCATTCACTTAGCCACTAATCTATTTTGTCTTCCTTCTTCCTTAATAAGAAAGGGACACTCACAAGTACTTTTACGTATACTAACTCATTTAAAATATCTTCATAAAAAGGAAGGGATATATATGTATAATAATTATACCTATCTTATAGGTACCCCATTTTAAACATGGGGAATTGAGGTATGGTAAAGAGTTAACTTGTTCAAGTCACAATTAGTAAGAGAGGGATTTAGGATTTGAATCCAGGAATCTGACCCTGAGTCCATGCTCTTGAACACTACAATGAACACATTTTCAAAAGTACTTACTTTGATGTAACTTTCTCAATTCCAGGTTTGGCTGGTTTGGAATGGACGCAGAAGAAGTATCAAAACCGGTGCTGAATTATGTTGGAGCTGGATTATCAGTAGTGAGGTACACAGTCGTTTCTGATTTAACTGTTCTTCCAAACATTTAGAAAACCTTTTAGAGATCCCAATGTGTTTACATTTTTTTAAACCCGTATTTCATAAAAGTGACATGATTTGTCCTCAGATTCTTCATTTACATTCACAGATTTGGCTTTCAAGGACAAAAAGGGCCAACTCTGGGGTCCCAAGCCCCAGCTTTAGTTCTCAAAAGCTCTGAGACTCCTGGAAGACCGTTGAGCTGCTTTGAAGCTCACTTTCATTTATCTGTGATCTTTAGAAAAATCATAGTACCTAGCTCATAAATTAGAATCAAATGGCACATTATTTTGCAAACTAAACAATACCATGTAAAGAAATGTTATGCTGGCTCCCCGATGCCTCTGGAATAGCCCTTGATTCTCTCCTCTTATCTCCTCTCATTACGCACTTCCTCTTTGCCTGCCAGTTTCCACATTCCTATCCCCTCATCTCTTCTTCTTATCCCAGTCAGATAACTACTCTCTCACGTATGAAAACACGTATCCACTTAAATACGTGTTTTGGGATGTATCTGTGTCTAGTCGTATGCACTACATGAATGAGGATGAAAATGACTTTAAATCTCTATATGGCAGTGTTCAATCAATAAACCTCCAGCAGGAATTAGGTCACCTTAAATTCAGTCCCCTTTCCCTTCTAGACTCCATTTGTATTCCCTGTCAGTGCTTTACATAATGGATAGCCCTGCCTGGAAAGACTTTAGTACTTTTTTATTCTTCAGGGAAAGAACACTATATTTCTCTTCCTCCTGCAATGATGGCTTTTCCCCAGCCACATTCAGGAACAATCTCTTTGTCATTGAAATGTTGCCTAAGAGAGTGGTCCTAGGCCAACTGGAGAAGAAATAACATAGATGATTCTAAAAAAGCAGATTCCTGACATTTTTGGTTCGAGGCAATTTTATGTATTTTGCACAACTGACATGGCATCCTAGCTTTGAATAGCTCTCTCAAAAACAATTTCTTTATGCCCCAAAATTGTAATGTAGCATGCCTTCTTTTTGACTTAATAGTAATTTAAGGCCAGTTTACTCAGTCCGTCAGGCATTGTTTTTCTCCATATTTCTTCTTTCTTTAGAACGTGTACATTCTCTAAAACTGCAAATTATTCATGTCCTACCCACTTCTACCTGTATGACCTTGGGCAAATTACTTAATTTCTCCAGGCCTTGGTTTCTTCATCTGGGGCTAAAGTGAGGGAAATAATTATGCCAGCCTTATAAAATATTTTGAAGATGAAATGAAAAGAAATATGCTAAGTGCTTTGTATACTGCTAGGTATATGGCTAATGCTCTATAAATTGGGTAATTTTTATTATAATAATCATTATTTGTATCAATAGCTAGTTCATGTTCAATTACTGGTTTCCCTCTGGGTGTGTGTTGTTCAGCTCTGTGGTAAACTGTCAGTGCACTTGAGGATCACGTGGCTTGGTTTGGAGCTCGGTGTGTGGCACAGAAATGCAATGATCTCTTCCTGTAGCGCATTCCGGCTTCCTTCTAGGTTTCTTTACCAAGAGGACCTTCTGGAAACTTTTATTTCATTATTTTAACTCCGTTAAATCAGTTTGTTCAAAGGGCATTCATTGAATAAGCTTGGAGTTTCATGGCCATTAGTATAAGGAAATTTGGAATATGGTCACATTTGTTTGGTCACCTTCTGTTGCTTTTCTTTTTAAAATTGAAATTATTGATCTTATCCTCTGTACAGTCCAGTTTTTAAAGGATAGGTGAGACTGTTTCTAGCCTTACATTTTTCCTATATATGGTATCAGTCAGTTTCTACAACTAAAATCACTCTAAGGGGGCGCCTGGGTGGCTCAGTCGTTAAGTGTCTACCTTCAGCTCAGGTCATGATCCCAGGGTCCTGGGATAGACCCCGCATCGGGCTCCCTGCTCTGCTGGAAGCCTGCTTCTCCCTCTCCCACTCCCCCTGCTTGTGTTCCCTCTCTTGCTGTCTCTCTCTCTCTGTCAAACAAATAAATAAAATCTTAAAAAAAAAAAAAAAAAGAGTGAAAAAGTGACATAACTATGTTCAGAAAGTAGCTGAGCTGCTGTTCAGCTGTTTATTTCTGGGGATAAAGTGAATATGACTGGTCTTGTTTTAGCTGAATCAGCTGACTTTAAAACTGAACTAAATCAATCTGATATGTTTGATCAGAGGTTGCAATCAAAAGTTTTAAAATTAGTTGATATTTCCTATGGTTGTGAAATGGATTCAACCAAGCTATTATCTACTGAAGTCCTCTCCGACGTGAAATTCATTCAAGAGAAGATTTTGATGAAATCAGCCAGGACACGGGCAAGTACTATTTTGGAGTTGAAGACACACTAAAGACTTTAGACATGGAAGCTGTAGAGATTCTCATAGTCTATGAAAATCTGGATATAATGAGATACAGCCTTCATTGCCAAAGCATAGAAAAGGAGAAAATTATCTAACTCTAGAACAAAAGAAGGATAAATCTCATTTCACAGACAAAGAGACAGGACAAGAACATGAGCTGATTGAGAGCACACCCCTGCTGGAATGATTTGCTAACAACTATAACAAAATTTTGGTGCTACGTTGGAAATTGTCACAGATAAGTCACAGGAAGGATCTCAGGTTGTGAAAGGATTTGGTGGAATTAGAGGTTATCTTGTAGTACCGAGTAGATTTCCAGAGAATGGAATACCAAGGAGGAGAAGATGAATTTTTTGACCTTGATGACTACTAGGTAGGTAGTGGACATGGGTCCGGCAAAACGTGCCTCACCCTCCAGCATCCAACCCAAGAAGCATACCTCTGGTGGAATCCAAACAGATCCCTGCCTTACAATTGGAACATATCCAGAACTTAATCCGTGAACACTGGACATTGAAAAGAAAACCGAAACAACACCAGACCCAATCCTGCACTTTGATTTGTGATGGTGTCAGTGCAACAGCCTAGAACTAAGTTCCTAAAATGCCACTTTGGACTAATTTAGAAAAGAATCCCAGTTTTTACTTTTACTTGATGGTGAAATTGGTTGCTCTTAAATTTTATGAAAAAGAATGATTTTTTTAACCTTCATCCATAGAATCAAAAATACTTTGACTACTGTAAACCTTCAAAAGTTAATAGAAATGAGATCATAAAAAAAATCTCACATCTACTTTCCCTAGTTCCATTTTTCCTATTGCCAGTATAACCTGCTTGTATCTGCTATCAAATCAGTCATCACTCTTCTAATTAAGAACCTTGGAAACTCCCATTGAATTCAGAATAAATCTGTCTCCTTAATCTGGTATGTCCTCCACAGTCACAGATTCAACCCTTCTTCCTAGATCAGCCTTCTCCCTGTATTGTCAATTCATTGATCCAGGATTATTTATCGGACCATACCCCAGACACTTCCCCCAGCCCAAAGACCCTTTCCTCAGCTTCCTTGGCCTCCCTTAAATATCAGTTGAGATTGGGCGCCTGGGTGGCTCAGTTGGTTAAGCAACTGCCTTCGGCTCAGGTCATGATCCTAGAGTCCTGGGATCGAGTCCCGCATCGGGCTCCCTGCTCAGCGGGGAGTCTGCTTCTCCCTCTGACCCTCCCCCCTCTCATGCTCTCTCTATCTCATTCTCTCTCTCAAATAAATAAATAAAATCTTTAAAAAAAAAAAAAAATATCAGTTGAGATTTTCCATCCTGGGTTGTTTTCTTGATTTCCCTTCTTCCTAATTAGAATAAGTTGCCCCTAAACTTCCATGGCATCTTGAACTTCTTCTATTATGGAAGGGTCTGTTTTGTATTATTCATACAATTCCTTTATCTTTGAACTGTGAGATCCTGAAGGACAAAGTCTGTTATTTTCTTTGAATACCATCTCTCCTACCATCACCATCAGACTTTGCCACACAGTGTTTGACACTTAATAGGTGCTCACTAAAGCGTGTTAAATTAAGTTGTCTGGGTAAACACATACACAGAATTTCTACTAATTGTAAGATGTATAAAGTTACAAATCTAAGGGAAACTGGAAAGGTCAAAAATGTAGAGAAGCACTCCTGGGTATAACGGATTGATTTTTTAAAAACTTTCCATGCTTTTGACAATATTCATAGACTTTATCATGGACCTTTGTGTCTGACACACTGTACCAAGTTCTGTAAGTCTACAGCCCACAAGACCTTGTGATCTATTTGGTCTTATGTTCATACACATAAGATAAATTTCATTACCTTGTCCTAACTTAGTGCCCTGTACCCCCTCTTGACCTAACTGGGCTGACTTACCTATTTTGTGACAAGCACTAGCCACACAAGCTCAAAACCACTGATTTCTTAGTCCTGAGTTTTCTTTCTCATGCTCAAAACCCCCTCTCCCATCCAATAGGCTCTTTATTTCCTAACATGTTTTGAGATTTTACCAGTTCCCAAAAGTACACTAAGAATTTTGCATGCATTATTATTTAATTCTCATCACAGCTAGGTAAAGTGGGCACATCCCCATTTCTTTAGATGGAAAAAGTTGAGGCTCAGAGAGGCTAAGTGATTTGCAGGAGGGTCCTACAGTCGTTTGAAGAAACACTCAAAGGCTTTCTCATTGGTACCCTTCAAGTATTTCTAACATAACATCCTGTATTGTTATTAGGAAAACACACTGGTCTATACAGGGTTGAGGGTTTTCATGGTAATTTTGAGAAGAAAATGCAGTTGAGATGTCTAATAATAGCTTTGCAAATTAGCATGTATGTAAGCACACATTTAACTAAGATACACACATTTAGTTAGGTTTTATTGGGGTGCCTGGGTGGCTCAGTCGGTTAAGTGACTGCCTTCAGCTCAGGTTGTGATCCCAGGGTCCTGGGATCGAGCCCCACATCGGGTTCCCTGCTCGGTGGTGAACCTGCTTCTCCCTCTCTTCCCCACTCGTGCTCTCTCTTTCTCTCGCTATCTGTCACTATCTCTATCTCTCTTGCTCTCAAATAAATAAAATCTTAAAAAAATAATTAGGTTTTATGCATTCATTTTTACAGAGTGTTAAGCACTTTGAGGACCTTGAAGAAGATCTTATCTTCCATTGAATTAGAAAATCTGTAGAGAAAAAAGTTTCCAAGGACTTGTGGCAAATGGTCTGGGTTATGCGATGACTATTCTTAGTGGTGTGGGAATTCAGAGAAGAGGAAGAGTCAGTGAGGACTGAGCTGGGAGGGGGGAGGTTTCTTGTCATACTCAGCACTTCAGTTCTTTAGCTTGGATAAGAAGAGGGGAGTATATGCTGTGTTCAGCTAAGAAAGAGAAACAAGCAAGAGCAGGTGGTTGTGGAAGATGGCGGCGAAGGAAAGGTCGGAGCAGGGATAGGTCAGAGACGAAAGTCCCTGTAGAGAATTATGTGGAGCAGGTTATGGGGAACATAATGCAGAGGGTAATAAAACTCAAAAAGGATAGTTAAATTCGCTATAGAAGGGAATATGGAACCATACAAGTTTTTAAAGCAAGTAAGAGACCGAACTAAGGAAGCTAAGAAATTTTAAATTTGTATTAAAAAAATCACACATTATAAGCACTCATCTGCACTTCACTACCTACGCTATTTCAGCCTCCTCTGTATTTTGAAAACTTATATTGCTTTAACTTTTGAACCATGCAAACATGTTTTTAAAAAGGAATGTCAAAGGCATACTACCAGAGTTGTTAGTTTCCTTAAGTTAATTTAATATTTTAACACATCTTAACATATTTGCATGGTTCAAAAGTCAATGGTAAGCGAAGCATTTGTTACAAAGATACTGGACATGAATAGACAATGCATTATGTGAGAATGTCAAAGGGGGAAAGTCATCAGGCTCATGCATGTGTCTTTATCTCTTAAAATATACTCTGAAGATCTTTCCATATCAGAGCACAGAGGGTGTCCTCATTTCTTTTTTTATATCTGTGTAGCATTCCACTGTGTGACCATGAAGAGTGCGTCATCTGAGTGTGGGTGTAGCAGTGTTCTCAGGCCCCAGCGTCTCTCCATGGGGGTTGTACAGTTCTCTACTCACCTCAGTGGTCCCTGAAGAGGCAGTGTGACAGTAATCGCCGTAGCATTAGGACTGGATTTAAGCTCTGTTTTCTCATAAAATTCAGGCAGCTTGCTATGAACCAGGGTTATGAAAAACATCACTAAAATTTATTTTCTTTACAGTGCTTTCATATTTTTGTTCATCAAAAGTGAAATACCAAATAGCACGTGTTCTGTGGACACCACGCCATTAATGACGGATCATGTGAGTAGAGTATGAGAAACAATATGGTTGAAACATAAAATTAAGATAAAAGGAAAATGCATAGATTTGAAACACAGATGAGACGGTAGTTCTTTTTTTTTTTCTTTTTTCATTCAGGGCCATCGACAATATGTTTGCATATTTATTATAGTTAGGTCTACATAGCAACCAGTCAAGACTGCCACAGGAAAGCTTCTCAGCAAACGCAAAGGTCTATTTATATCTATTAATGGTAGATCCCAACTAGAAGATGTATATACAACCCCATATTTTGGAATGGCTTAAGGATTTCTGCAATGGGAGGATCCTAAGTACTGAAGAGGAATATGAAAGTTACTTTAGAAATAGGGAGGAGGCAGGTCTTAAAGTAGGCCTGGGAAGAGCAGTGGGGAATAGCTCAGAGGCAGCCAATGAAAGGAAAAATCAAATCATATGAAAGGAGGAGTAGGACTTAGAGTTTTTTCCTTTTTCTCTTTTGCCACATCCTGTTCCACTCAAAGGTAAAGACAAGAAATATGTAGGAAGTTGCTGTTTGACCTTGAAGAACCTTAATTAGTCTGGCGTAGCAAATCTAGATTAAACAGGGACAACCTATAAGAGATCTGACAAAGCACAAGGCCCAGTGGCTATATATACAAAAGTGATTTCAGGGCCAGCTCCCATGGCCAGGAGCCCAGACTCCAGTCCTTCCTCCCAGTGCTATCCAGCTGCCCTGGGCAACCAGAGCCCTACACCCCGACAGAAAGACGCATTGCCTCCCCGGAAGGTGCTGCTTCTACTCCTTACTCCAAAACTAACCTTTTCTTCTCCCTTTTTTCTTCCCCTCTCAAAACCCTTGTCAAATAAAGTGACTGAAACCTTAGTTAAATTGACACTAAAGTTAACTAATAATTAGCTTAAGGATAAGAGAAAAGAGATTTATTAACCCATAGACATCTCTAATCCAGAAAATGTTGCAGAGAGAGAATGGAGGAATTGGGACAGAGTGAACATGTCCAATATTCCTTGCCTCCCCCAGGGATTCAGATACCTCCTGACCAACCACCCTTCATACCAAGGGAGAGAAAAAGAAAACTGCAACTCGGAAAAAGATACAAAATAGGTTAACCGCCTTGGATTTTTCTAGGCACGTTGGAAGGATATAAGCAAACCAAGTGTAAAGATACATAAACAGCATGACTGGGTATTATGCAACCATACATTATGAGCTCCTCGTCATTGAAAGAAAGCATTATTGCTAAACTTGACTTAACACATGACAAAGAATTCAAATCTAGTTTCTTATCTCTTACAAAGGCATTAGGAGTATCACGTTAAAGAAATTTCAGCTAAAAGACAAAGATGATTACATTCAATATTAGAAATATAAATTGGCTTATAATTTTTCCTGACTTAGAATATCAACCTAAAAAAAGAATATTAACCTAATCATGAACCATGGCTGGAAATGTTTTATTAACTAATTCAGTTAAAGAAAACTAAATTTAAAAAGTACCTATCAATCTTAAGTATTCCATAGAAGAGTCTGAGTTTTCCTTGGTTCTAATTTTTTTTACAGATTATTAAAATATGCAGATGAAACACAAGCATTGTTAACTTCTGTTACTTTTGATAGGTGTATCAAAATAGCCATATATTAAACTGAAAAAATTTAAACAGAGAAGTTGCCAACTGCCAAACTTTTCTGAATGGAAGAGGAATAGAATCCGAAACATTTGAGTCTGGAGATATGCACAGAATCAGATTGCATAGTGTCACGTGCTCATATTGTAAAGTATGTTTGAGAAAGAAGAGAAAAACGTGGAAAATCTTCTTGTCACCATAGTCATTATCAACTGAATGCTGTTTTTATCTTGGTTTGTGCCAATATTTTCAATAGGTGATCAACAACACTCAAGATTCCTGCCCTGATTATTCCTGGGTGGATAAACTTTCCACAGTACAACAGCGCACAGTGTAAGAAGAGGTTCTGTTATTCTCTTTCATATTTGGTTAAAGCAAGGATTACTGGAGTGAAGTGATACTCATCTAAATGCAAGAAGCAAATGGTAACATAAGCTTTGACTCTCATAGTTCCATGGTGGACAGACTTTCTTGTGCCCTGCTGGATTTTTAGGTACAGAGGTCCGTGATCTCAGTGTTTCCAGAAATTTCTAAGTCACTCCAGTATCTCTAGCCAATAAGTAGCTGACAAAAGCATCATTTTGCAACACTTTTGATCCTTAAGTAAAAGCGGTAATACCAGCCACAGCATATAATGACCTCCCCTGGAAGTCCATACATTCATGTGTTAGACAATTTTATAATCTCAAGATATTCATTTTCAAATATAGTAGAATATTTTGGGTCCATGTAGTTATACCCCTCACTGTCATAGAGACTGAGAGAGTTTGGCTCACCAGCAGTCCTTATATTTTCAAGGTTCTTGTGGGATGTTTTTGGATTAGCAGAGAAATATGATAATATGTAAGTGGATAGCTTGCATTTTACAATTGATGACTGTCTGGGACTTTTATGTTGTGACACACATAAGCACTTCAAGAATATAAAGCATTTCCTCTGTTAGTATATACACTAACCTCACAGTGGGAAAGAGGCTGTGCCTGGTGCATAATAAATGTTCAATAAATATTTGAGTCAATTGAGTGAATGAAAGATTGAGCTCAGAAACAAGCTTTGGAAGATAAATATGTTGCTGTTTTCGCTTCAGAGTAAAACAGATCTCTCAAAAAAAAAAAAAAATTTTTTTTTCACAAAGCTTCTCCCTTCTAAGGGAATATTTGTTAAGAAAAACATTTTTGATTGTCTCATGATTAGCCAGACCTGGTCTATTGGTCGGTCTGTGTCTGGGACACCCCTTTCAGGACGATGGAGTCCGTTCTTCCCCATGACACAGGGATTTCCATTGTGGATAGAGCTGATTGCCAGGTTGGCCTTGTGAGTTCCTATTAAAATAGACTTTAAGAATTTATTTTTAAGCTTGGAAAGAAATTTTGTTTGTTTTATGTTAAAGATTTTATTTATTTATTTGTCAGAGAGAGAGAGAAAGTACAAGCAGAGGGAGTGGTAGGCAGAGGAAGAGGCAGACTCCCCACTGAGCAGGGAGCCCGATGTGGGACTCGATCCCAAGACCCTGGGATCATGACCTGAGCTGAAGGGAGTCACTTAACTGACTGAGCCACCCAGGCGTCCCTGTTTGGGGTTTTTTTGTTGGTTTTTGCCTAAAACTCTTTCCTGTTTCATGCCATTGCCCTTTGTATTAAGTTAAAGGGACTGTTCCAAAATATTAATCATCTCTCCCCAAAATTATTGGGAACACTTACCTCATGCAAAGTCTGAGGAGTCACCTTGACTCCAGTGCTTAAGACGAAATATTTTCTTTTTACAACAGGAAGTGTTTTACCTGAAATATCCAAATCAGTTAAGTCAGCACTTCTTGACCACACCGTAGTCAATGAAGGCATAGGCTAGTCCAGGGATTTCGATAGTTGTTTTGAACAAGCATGCATTTAGTACTTTTTCTCTCCTAGCCCTGTGCTGGATATTACTGAGTGTTTAAAAAAGGAGCGAAGGACATGGTGTCCCTCCACAAATAGTTCATATTTAGGGAGCCAAGTCTATTATGCCGACAGTATAATGATAGCAATAGTCACATCTATGTAATGACAATTCATAATGATAATCCATTATAATTTCTGTAAGTCGTATACTTCCAAAACTAGGCAGTAGGGGGCAAAAGTTGCACTTTTAGTTCTGATGCCACTCTGACCCTGCAGGGTATTTCTTTGACTTTTGACAGTCGCAGAGCTTGAGATAGATGTGTGATTTCCTCATAACTGCCTGTGACTTACACTTTGAAGCATGCTTAAGCTATGATTCCATTTGTGTGTTTGTCAGAAATATTGCTGTGGGCCAAGATTAACAGTGATATATTTGTTTTTTAAGGGGCTGCAGTCTTGCAGTGATATCTGGAATACTCTATGGGTCTACATTTGTGCCCATCATTTATATCAAGGACCACAGCAAAAAAAATGACAGCGTATATGCAGGGGCAAGCCAGTATGGTAAGAGTAAAACATTATTTTACTTTGTAAATAAATTCAATACCTGTTTTTCTACTTAAGAATATAAAAAAAAGGAATGTGATCACAGTAAATCCTGGTACATAGATTTGATCTTATTTTTCATTGTAAGTGGTGAATTAGAAAACCACTGAAGACTAAAAGTAATAAAGGACCGTTTGAGTCTTTTCATATGATCATCAAAATACAAATATAATCAACTTTATTCTAGTCAGGGTTTATATAGGCTACTTAGATTTGAACACATAGTTCCTGGCTTTACAGTAAGATTTGGAGATTATTTTCCAGTTAGATAGTCTCTGAGAAAATATGTATTCTGCTCTTTTAAAAAAAGCTAAAGTGCAGTACATATCACTGTCAAATCAAGTAAAGGTCAAAGTATAACCTTCCTAAAGGTCAAAGTATAGCCTAGTCAGAGGATATTGTTTTTAAAGCATAGAGTACTGCATTGAAAAGCCCAACATAATGCTCCCAGATTATCTCAGTTTCCAGTGATAGAGTCTATCCGGTATAAACTCAACACTCCGTGCAATCGCCCTCGTACAGGCTGTCAGGAGATGAAAGAGGGTCTACTTCAGGGGTCCTATCATTTTGTTGAAGCATGGCTTCCACCCATGAACTCATAAAAGAATGAGATCATAGGTAATAAAGTTCTAAATTGGATGATACAGAAAATTAATGTGACCTACGTTCCGATAAGGGAGAAATTTGGAAGGCAGAAGTCATGAGGGAGAGATTGATGACAAAACTGGGATTTGAAAGACTTTGAGTGGATAGACTGCATAGACACCATTGTTTCTTCCTTCCTTTTTATATTCAGTCCAATTAGCATTCAAACCTTTTACTAACTTCTATCGTTTTTAAAGATTTTCTACAAATACTTTTTGTGTTTTATTTTCCTCTGTAAAGGATAAGAACCAATAAAAATAGAATAACATAGGATAAATTAAAAGACAAGGAAAAACACGAGTGAAAAAATAAAATGGAACCAGGAATGAGTCTAAAAATTATAACATATTTGTACACTTGCTAGAAATGAGCCATAAATTTGGCTCTAAGATTTCTTATAGACACAAGGGAAATCAAATCAGTCCCACAATTCAGTGAACACAAGATAAAAAGAACTAATCATCCAGGAGTACAGTTGTTCTTGGTCCTGGGCTATAATAAATAATGCCAACAATCTCTTTACATAAATAGTACAATCAATTCTTAGGGACCTTTCTTATGACAACTTTAATGCCATCTAATAGGAACACACTTTATTCCACTTTATTAAAAAATAATTCTAGGGAGATGCAGTTTTTTATTTCGTTTATTTAACAAACACATAAGTATTACATGCCCTGTGCTAGACACTATTCTAAGCACATTTCAATAATAACTCAGTTGACCTTCATAGCAACCTTATTAGTTAGATACCATTATCATCCTTGTTTTACAGTTGAGAAAATTAAGACTGTGAGAGATCAGGTAATTTGCCCAAGTCTCAAAGTTAGCAAGTAGTGGATTGCAGATCCCACCCAGATGGTCTGTGCTTTTATTAACTATGCTGTGCTGTCCCTTGTGGTAGTTCGTACATGTGTTGCTCTTATATGATCCAGAAGTAGGGTTTAAGATTTTTAGAAGAATAGACACACTCGTTGACCTTCAAGCTTTTCTCCTTAAACATGACCACACTCACCTTTGTCAAAATTTTAGTTGAGAGAAACACTGAGTCCAATGTGACCTTCCCAGCCAAGAACCTGTAGGATACCCATCTGTATGACTAAAGGACGACCTGTATAAAAAGTCGGTGCGGTTGGGGTTTCTCAGATATTGGACCATCATCATGTGTCGTTAACTCCCCCCATGTAATGAGGCCTATAGTAAACAACTAAATAAAGCCCTCTTTGAGATAACTTCCTGAATATCCTTCCATGTAGGTGTCATCTGCAACAGAGATGCTGGTCTCCACATTGGTCCCCATATAAAATCAGCACTCCCCCATATTTTTCACATCATCCCCACCACAGTCTACTTGGAGATTTGCTACAATTGCCATTAGTAAAATTAATTCTGAAGCCTATTCTTAAAAACAAGATCATATTCACGTAATATTTATAGCTTCTTATTTATCTTTCCAAGATAATCAGAAAAACCAGCCTTTTAGATCTGATTATAGTAACTATTTTACTACTTAATATTTCTAAGTTTTAAATATGTTAATTAAAAGTCTATATAAACAGCATGTAGAAAACTAGGATGATAAAATATAATTAATGGTTCCTTTACTTTTAAGATTAATTTTGGTGAGTTTGTTTTATTTTTAGAACCTAAATATATTTGAAATGAATAAAAGGATACATTTGAGAGTTTTATGGTCTGTATTTTCAGATTTAGACTACGTTTTTGCACACTTCAGTGGCATCTTTTTTACAAGCACGGTCTATTTTCTGGCCTACTGTATAGCCATGAAAAATAACCTTAAGTTATACCCTGAAGCAGTCTTGCCAGGTAAGAATATTTACTACAGAAAATCTTCTTACTCTGTGAAGGTATTCTCTACTCACTTAGCTTGAATAATCATCTTCTGGAAACCAAGCCATCCTCTGTGTCTGTGTATATGTTCATTCCCTATTGCTTTGGCCCAACTCACCACTAAATAGGAAAGATTTAAAATCCATGAAACTTGATATGAAATGCCAGTCATTACAGAACCTGAAACTTGAACAGTGAATCTGAGATGATTTCCTGTGCCAAAATACATTGTATATTTACCATCAGACTTTATTATTTCTTCTTCATTATCTAAGGATGCTTATTAAAAGTCAGAGTCAATAGAACTTTGTAGTTACTTAGGTAAACAAACATTTTCTCTGGAAAATAAGGAGAAATTGTTTTAGAGTTTGAAAAGGGTATATGATAAATGCACATGCTTTGGACTTAATCCATTCGGCACTGGTGGTGAAAAATACATATAATTTCTCACTTATTTAGGAGTTTGCCATAAAGCAACTTGGAATATAAGTTCACAAGTAAAAAATTTTTAAGAACAAAATAAAGCATATATCAGAGATTCATTTTGAATACCTGATTCATTTAGGTCAAAGTATGCCCCTTTATACCGTTATAAAAAGTGATAGGGTATTTATCATTTTTTATACCATTATAAAAAATGATAGGGTATTTATCGAACACCTAGCTAAAGTAGCCTGAAAATTTTATCTGGTATTTTCATTCAAATTCTAGGAGCTTTTTTTTTTTTTTCTTTCCCTTAGCTATAAGCACTACTCTGAATTTCACATATTTTTATGTTGAAAGTTTAAAGTAAATGGTGTTCGCAGAGCATGCCCAGATCCAGTATCTTCCCCAGGTCCCTCTCCACTACCCAATCTTTACGTCACCTACACCTTTGGGTATTTTATTTAATGTCAATAAAATGAAAAGTTTGATAATTATACCCACAGGAGTCAAGAACAAAAAAAATGACTTGGTTTCCAAAATGATCATAAAACGATGTTGGCCAAATATGTCGATGGGAATGCATTGATATGAGCACTTTAATATTCCCACTTTATTTGGAGTGTGGATTTTTCAGGAGAGGAACGTGAGTTGTAAGTGTGCGCTGTTTGCGTGTGTTTCAGGATTCCTGTCCGGAGTTCTTTGGGCAATAGCCACCTGCTGTTGGTTCATAGCTAATCATGCTCTCAGTGCTGTGGTCAGTTTTCCAATAATCACTGCTGTAAGTAGCTGAATGTTTTTCCAAATTTTTGTTTTTCAAATGTAAATCTGATTTTTCTGAAGCATTCTTAGTGAATCACTGGGGACTGTCATGGAGTGCGATTTTTTAGGAGTACAATTTGTGTAACAGATTTCATGTAGCTTCACCAACACCCTCTCACCTCATGTCCCTGATTGCTAAGGGAACATCGCTAGCCTCGTTGAAGCAGGTCTGTTCATCTTTGATATCCTTGCAGTTTTTGTCTGGTAAAATGTTACCTAACGTCATTTTGGATACGTTGTAATTTGCTGTTTGTAACATACTTATCTCTGTAGAACATTTACAAATTAAAAATGCTTTTGAGTATATTCTGACAACCTTGTGAGACAGAAAGTACTTCAGACTCCTCATATGGTACTTTGGTATTTTTAAAGGCTTTCAGGAAGTCCTAAAGCAAACTATTGTCTCTGGATGAGTTATGTGATTAAACCTTAAGTTTTGCTTTGTGCTTACAAAAGGGAGTAATACAATGGGCTAGCTAATTCTTTGTAGCTGGTAACATATTATTTCCTCAGAAGAGACCAGTTATTTTCTAGTACTACATTCTTAATAGAATGTATCATATGGGGCCTTTTACAGGGGACAGTGAGTAACAATAAATAATATTCCTCAAAAAAAATTATAGTAGACAGAGATTTGGTTTTTCTGTCACTGTTTCTTGTATTAAATTATGGTAAAGACTTAGGATAAAACATTAAATCTTAATTCCGTGGAAATAAATTGCTGAGGTAGGTGAGGTATCGGCAGACGGTCGATGGGAGTAATCACTATGGCTCTTGGAAACTTGCCTGTCAGAAGGATTATTCTTGAACCACTGTGATATAAGCAAAGTCTTCTCACCCACCAGGTATAGCTTCCTCTGGTGCTTGGGGGATTTTTACCTGGGAAAAACAGGTGTTTCTGGGACTTGAGGGAATTGGGCAAAATTGCTACTAGATTCTTGCTTGGTGTCACCTTTGTTACTCTAGTCAAAAACAACCTTTTCCACATACAGAAAAGATTCAGTCTTTTCCTCAAGGATCTTACATTCATCTTTATTTCTTGGAAGAACTGGATTTTTTTAACATTAACTTTTTTCATGGAAAACTTCAAACATACCCATCACCCAGCTTCAACAATTATAAATATGATCAATTTTATTTTATCAAAAGAGCAGTTTTATAAAAAAAATTCTAGTAGCGCTGTTCTTCCCAGGTACCTATATTTCCACTGTTATATACCCACTGGTAACTAGACTGTGAGTTCCTTGAAAGCAGCATCTATAGTTTATTAGCAAATAACATTTAATTAAAAAGGAAAGAAAGAGAGAGCAGGGAAGGATGGAAGGAAGGAAGGGAGGGAGGGAGGGAGGGAGGGAGGGAGGAAAAAGAGAAGGGGAGAGAAAGGGAGGAGAGATGGGAGTGGATGGGAGAGGAGGGAAAGAGAGCCGGGAGGGAGGGAAGAAGAGAAAACTGAAGAAAAAACCCATGTAGCAGGAGCAAGGGCTTGTTACCTCTGCTCCATGTCTTCACTGATAAATCTAAAAGCTGAATCATTTTATCCAGAAGTTCAGCTTCTCAACGTAACTCAAGCTCACCTTGTTTTCAAAAGCTGATTTACAAATATGTAATTTATATTCACTTTACGAAAGGAAAATATGCAGTCCCAATTGCCAAAACAGCTATGTCTCTTATCTAAGATGTCCTTCCTATTTGGCTCTCCGTTGCCTAAATCAAAGAGTATGTACACACTTTGACTTATGCTTGCATTACCTTTGGCAAAGCACCACTTCCTATAACCACATTACTCCTGGCAATAACCCTTAGACCATGTCTAAACTAATATTTAGGAAATCATCAGCCAAAGCCTCAAAGGTCAGTGATACCTTTTGGCATTGTCTTCTATCATGTTCTCTGAAGGGAAATAAATTTCCAGATTAGAGAGGATAAAATTCTTGAGTGATTGGCCTGATAACATTAATATTATATCCCCTTTTTCTGTTGTTTCCTTTCATCCTGTCCAAAGTCAGTGTGGAATTGCCTAAAGGACCCAGATGCTTCTTGTTTGGTTTGGATTTTGAGGCTTAGGACGTTACGTCATTGATAAAAGACCGTTCCTTTGACCTATTTCTCTGGCACTTTTGATGTTGAATTTTCCAGACACTGATAAACAGAGAGTAATATATTTTTATTGCTTTGCTTACATGCCTGGAGTGGAGTCAAACTTTGTTGACCCAGTCATGTAGACAGTTGGAGTAGTGGAGGGGAAAAAACATGTTGGAATTGTTTATGAGAAACTCCTCCAGAGTTTGTGCAGGGCTTGAAAAGGAATCATAAAAATGCTGATACAATACACCTTCTCCACAAACACCATGATTAATCCAAATTCAAATTTTTTTCCTTCTCAGCTAAAAAATGTTAATAAACTTAAATAGCTTCAAGTTTCAAACTACAGAATCATCCTTTCTTTCCACCTCATTTCTTCTCATTTCCCTTTCCTAGATTATTTCATTCCCGTCTGAATAAACCTATTGTTTATTTTTCCTTACATGGCTTTTCTGTCTTCCTATAATACTGTCGATAGCATCCATTGAAGTTTAATGTTAGACGTAGTTCATCTTGAGATTGCCTCATGCTGAAAACAGTTATAAATTATTCCCACACTTTCAGGGCACCTGGGGGGCTCAGTCGGTTAAGCGTCTGCCTTCAGTTCAAGTCATGATCCCAGGGTTTTGGGATCAAGCCCTGCTCCAGGTTCCCTGCTTGGCCGGGATTCCGCTTCTCCCTCTCCCTCTGCAGCTCCCCCTGCTTGTGCACGCGCTCTCTCTCTCTCTCAATAAATAAAATCTTAAAAAAAAAATTATTCTTACACTTTCTCCTATTAATCCCATTTCTAGTATCCTAAGTTCATTAGAAAAAAAATAAACCACTTGCTTATTAAAATTTTATTATAAGTAGATCACATTTATTAAAGTAGATCACATAATAGTATAGCATCATCAATGTAATAAATATGAAAATCATAAAGAAACAAAAAATCCTCATTTTTTACCAAGTGCTACCTTAGTTTAATGTTGAGTTAGGGTTGAGATTATGAATAGTTTTCCCCGACAATACTGTTATACTGTTTTTACAGTAGAAGGTTATTCAGTGAAAGAATTAGGGCAGCTCTCCAATATACTATATTTATGTAGAGTACAAGTCACAGAAAAAATAACCAATTTAATAGTTTGTTTTTTTTTTTATTCAAGGGCCCAGGATTTATAGCTGCAATGTGGGGTGTCTTCATGTTTAAGGAAATACAGGTATGTACAAGAAAGGGCGATTTAGAAAACAGGTATAGAGCCACGTAAGAAAGGTATTTCATACTATGTTTGTGTCATTTTCTGAAAACTGTATGTGACCCCTAAGCCCAGGGCAGAAAACACATGAATGGATTTGACAAACTCAGATGTTCAAAATGTTATCATCCCTAACAAGGAAAGAAAATACTAAAGATATGATAATTATTATGAAACATGTTTCTCTCCACCCCAGCCCCCAGTGGGAAAATGCTTTAGTTGACTCTTTTTTCCCTTAAGAGATTTTGGTTACATAATCCACTAAAATATGATAGAGGGAAATTTTATTTAATGTAAAATATGATAGATAAGATGGAAGACTTTTTTATCCTAAAGATTAAAATATCCCTGAGGCAAATGGAATTTGAGAATAGATTTTTCTGTCGGTTCTCATGCCTCCCAAAGGCCTCCATATCAAACCAGCAATTTTAACCTCAATGAGATACCACCTCACACCAGTCAGAATGGCTAAGATTAACAAGTCAGGAAATGACAGATGTTGGCGGGGATGCGGAGAAAGGGGAACCCTCCTACACTGTTGGTGGGAATGCAAGCTGGTGCAGCCACTCTGGAAAACAGTATGGAGGTTCCTCAAAAAGTTGAAAATAGAGCTACCATATGATCCAGCAATTGTACTACTGGGTATTTACCCCAAAGATACAAAAGTAGGGATCCAAAAGTGTACGTGCATCCCGATGTTTATAGCAGCAATGTCCACAATAGCCAAACTGTGGAAGGAGCCAAGATGTCCATCAACAGATGAATGGATAAAGAAGATGTGGTATATATATACAATGGAATATTATGCAACCATCAAAAGGAATGAGATCTTGCCATTCGCAACGACATGGATGGAACTGGAGGGTATTATGCTGAGCGAAATAAGTCAAACAGAGAAAGACATGTATCATATGACCTCACTGATATGAGGAATTCTTAATCTCAGGAAACAAACTGAGGGTTGCTGGAGTGGGGGGTGGGGTGGGAGGGATGGGGTGACTGGGTGATGGACACTGGGGAGGGTATGTGCTCTGGTAAGCGCTGTGAACTGTGCAAGACTGTTGAATCTCAGATCTGTACCTCTGAAACAAATAATGCAATATATGTTAAGAAAGAAAAAAAGAAGAAGAAGAATGTAGCAGGAGGGGAAGAATGAAGGGGGGGAAATCGGAGGGGGAGAAGAACCATGAGAGACGATGGACTCTGAAAAACAAACTGAGGGTTCTAGAGGGGAGGGGGGTGGGAGGATGGGTTAGCCTGGTGATAGGTATTGAGGAGGGCACGTTCTGCATGGAGCACTGGGTGTTATGCACAAACAATGAATCATGGAACACTATATCTAAAACTAATGATGTAATGTACGGGGATTAACATAACAAAAAAATTTAAAAATAAATAAATAAATAAATAAGTGCCCCCCCCCCCAAAAAAAAACCAGCAATTTTATAGGAAAATAGTATGGTAGCAGATGACTACTACCATTTCCCTTTCAAGTGTAAATGATAGTGATTTAAAACTGCATTTATTAAATAGCTGTAGGATGTGTGTGTGTGTTTTCATTAAAAAACATGTTTTAGGGGCACCTGGCTGGCTCAGTTGGTGGAGCGTGGGACTCTTGATCTCGGGGTTGTGAGTTCTAGGTTGGGTGTAGAGATTGCTTAAAAACAAAATATTTTTAAAACACTTTTTAATTGTTTTAGAATTTTTCCTACTTACCTTTATTTGAGGAATATATGTGAATAGTATTTTGTAATAGTTTTTACTAAAAATACACATAAATCAAAGACACTCTGTCAAGGTATCATAGATTTAATACTTGCTGTCTTCATATGCAGCTGCAATAACAAATAATTCCTGGTTCTAAAAAATCTGATGTTCCTAATCTCTGGCAACCAAAAAGCAAACTGTGTACTTGGATAATCCTTAAAATGATTATCCAATTTTAGATTTAAAATATCATTTTATTTATTCTAAGTGAAATGTTTTGATTTAGAAAGCCATAATTTGATAATACTGGATTCTCAAATTTAAAAAATAATAAATTTGTTTAGGAGATATGCACCAAGATCTTAATTTTTGTACTTTTTAAAATACCCAAGACAACTGAAATTGCTTCCATACACATTTCTCATTTATTTTAGTCAGGGTTGCTTTCCACAAAAAATAATTCTATGTCTAAAGCATGCCGTAATCTCTTTGCAAATATTTCATCTCCCTCCCAAAGGATAATGATTGCTATTTAAGAATTGGGTATTTATTATCCAGTATAACATCCTGAAGCCTTAGAAAATCACAAGTGAGCATAGCTTATTTGCAGTTAGAGGTAAAAAGAAGCACAAATGAAGAATAGATTTAATGTAAAGGATCTGGAAAATTATTTTAGTCACTACTACTTTAATAATGATACGAACTTAAAAACCCTCTTCCCTAGTTATAAGAACTTGAGAGAGAGAACCCCTAGCCATTGAGCCTAGTGGTAATTCCTGAGCCCTCTAAAATGATACTAAAAGACATTCAGAGAAAGCTTTTTTTAAAAGACACCTTTAAAAAGATAGCTAAGATCAAATAGAGAAGAATTTTTTTTAAATAATAAGCCATGACCAAGTAGGGCTTAATTCAGGAGTGCCAGGAAAGTTCATAATATGCAAATTAATCAGGGTTATATAATATTAGGTAAACAGAGAAAAACTATGTGATAATATATATTCAAAAGACATGTGCTGAAATTAAAAACCAGTTGTTTTTTTTTATTTGAGAGAGAGAGCACAAGCAAAGGGGGAGGGATAGAGGCAGGGGGAGAAGCAAACTCCCCGCTGAGCAGGGAGACCGATGCAGGACTCCATCCCAGGACCCTGGGATCATGACCTGAGCTGAAGGCAGATGCTTAACTGACTGAGCCACCCAGGTGCCCTAAAAACCAGTTTTTAATTAAGAGAAAACCTCTTAGAAGTGCTACAAATAGGAGAAAGCAGTCTATCAAAAAACAATAGCAAACACATAGCTAAAGTGAAACCTAAAATTCTCTCAATTATAACTCAATAAAAGAAAAAAGAAAAAAAGGAGTTCTCTGTAAGTTGAAAGAGATTTCTCCATCACTGTTATTATTCAGTATTTTCTGGAGATCCTAGCCAGTGTGGTAAAACAAAATTAAGAAAGAGAAATAGATGTAGGAAAGAAAATGAGAAAACTGTCATTTGCATGTAACATTATCTTCTTTAAAAATCTAAGTGAGGGGCGCCTGGGTGGCTCCGTCGTTAAGCATCTGCCTTCGGCTCACATCATGATCCCAGGGTCCTGGGATCGAGCCCCGCATCAGGCTCCCTGCTCGGCGGGAAGCCTGCTTCTCCCTCTCCCACTTCCCCTGCTTGTGTTCCCTCTCTCGCTGTGTCTCTCTCTCTCTGTCAAAATAAATAAATAAAATCTTTAAAAAAATTAAAAAATAAAAAAATCTGAGTGAATCAGCTGAAAATCTTGAGATCCAATAAGGTCATTTGGTAAGCTGCCAAAATATAGGATAAATATAAAATCAATAGCTTTCTAATATGCCACCAATAACCAATTAAAAAGAGGAAAATAGGGTTACCTGTATGGCTCAGTCGGTTAAGCGTCTGGCTCTTGATTTCAGCTCAAGTCATGATCTCAGGGTCCTGGGATGGAGCCCCACGTGGGGCTCTGCATTAAGTGGCCGGGATTCTGCACTCTGCTTGAGGATTCTGTCTCCCTCTCCCTCTGCCCCTCCCCTTGCTCGTGCTCTCTCTCTCTCAAATAAATAAATAAATCTTAAAAAAAAAAGGAAAATAAATGCTGTTAAAAACTACAAAAATTATAAAATATAAGAAAATAATCAACAAGGAATTGCTAGATTTATAAAATCATTCACTTTACCACAAAAGTTTACCATAGAACATAAGAAAATATCAGAACAAATGGGGAAGCTCACCACATTCCTGACGGAGCAACTCACCATTGTTAGTAGGCAGTTGTTTTCCATTACATTCAGTGTGATTCCTACAGAATTCCAATGGAGTTCCATCTGGAATTTTGAGAGTGAGTTCTGAAGTTTGGCCAAGTATGTATGTAAAAATAAAGAGAGAGAAGACCAAGCTGGAAGCAAAGAATGACTTTTATTGACCTTCTGGACTTAAAAAGAAACAATTTACAAATCTGTCTGCAAACAAAACTTAAGAAGTATCCAGTGAGACTTATTCAGTGCAGGTGCCTAATTGCCTCTTCACAGGTGGTTTAAAGGGAAGTTTTAAATGCTTCACATGCCAACTCGTTTAAGAAAGAGCTATCAACTAAACCCTGAAGCCAAAATCCTATTAGAATTTTTTTTAAGATTTTATTTATTTGAAAGAGAGTGAGAAGGGGGGCCACTGGCAGGGGGAGCGACAGACAGAGGGAGAAGCAGGCTCCCCACCAAGCAGGGAGCCCGACACCGCACTCGATCCGAGGACCCTGGGATCATGACCTGAACCAAAGGCAGACGCTTAACCAACTGAGCCACCCAGGCTCCCCTTGTCAGAATTTTTAAAAAGTATTTTTCTTAGAAACAAGATAAGACCCTAGAGGAAAACAAAAGCAAAACACGTATCTTTACGACTTTTAGGTCCTATCAGTTACGTCTTGAAGCAGTACTCGAAGACACATATTTGAAAGACCACAACCTACAGCAATAAGAATTTAATCTGAGATCCAAGCGCTTTTTGTGCTAAAGAGTTTAATGATTTCAGTTAGTCTTAATGCCATCCGGGCACCAGTTGGAGGCTTTCCACTTCCAATACTCTTTTATGTCTGGTACCTGTTCGTCTTTGGGAAGTTTGCTTTAGAATTTTACTTTTAGCTATTTTAAGCTAGATGTACATTATTATCTTTAGAAACACACTTTAGACACAATGTCTACAGAAATACCAATGCAGGGAATTACAACCACAACAATTTGTAGGTCAGTAGCTACTCCCAGATAAAAAATAAGATGATCTGTTATCTTAGTAGCTGTTTTAAAGATCCAAGTTAAAAACTTTGTGCTTTGGGAAGAATGTTAGCATGATCTTTCTAAGCGTTTAATACTCACCTTTGACAAAGAGAAACTGTTGCTATTGCCCAAATATAATCGGTCTTTGTCTTTAGGAGACTAGACAGTTTGGACAGATTCTTAACCTCAAAGGGGAAAAATATTTCTCTCTGAGAACATCATTCTTCTGACTACATAGACAATAAAGGAGAGAGCTCAGCAAAGTAGTCACATAATTAGGTTGTATAAAGTGCTGATAATTGTTTGTCTTATTTAAGTCATTGTAGCAATTGTCTAATTCACAAAGGACATTTGGAAATCACCTGATTGTATTCATTCTTTGAGCAAATATTTGAGTGCCTACTCTCCATCAGTACTGGTATCTAGGTAAAGGTTGTAGAATTTAAAACTGACAAGATGTCAGGGAACCTTAAAGCTTGGCAGGAGAGAGAGAGTGAGTGAGTGTGTGTGTGTGTGTGTGTGTGTAAATAAGCTACTCTGTACTTGGCAAAGCTTTGTGGTGCTTTCATTTGTGGAACTTGTAATAGAGTGACTTCTGGTAGTATTGATCCTCACAGTGAATCAGAAAATTCAGTTGGCCCCAGCCCAACTTAAAAGACCTCTCTCTGGTCATCAAATAGAGGTCATTTAATCCAGTTCTTCCCAATTCTTTATGAATTTGAAGAAAGAGGATATATGCTTTTTGGAATTTGGACTATGTATTAATTGGCATTAATCTTAATAAGAGATAAAAATAATATTATATGATTTGACTGTCAGGAGATCTCAGTGTTGTTTTAGAATTTATATCTAAAGTTAGGGAGGTACTGGTCCTGTTTTACTTTGTGATGTTCAAACCTTGCCTTAGAGCATGAGGACTTATATTTAAAGGGGGACATAGACAGCATGGCAACCATTCAGATGGGAACAGCCAGGGAGCTTCAACGTATTTCATATGAAACATGGTCAAAGGAGCTAAAATACTGATCCAGAAAAAAAAAAAAAAAAAAGCTTTAAGAACATAAGACAGTTACTTTTTAATGTTTGAGGGTTTATCTTGTAGGAGAGAGATTAGAATCAATCTATCTGTACCCCTGGAGATAGATAGAACTTATAGTAAATAGGGGCACCTGGGTGACTCAGTCGGTTAAGTGTCTGCCTTCAGCTCAGGTCACAATCGCAGGGTCCTGGGATCGAGCCCCACATCAGGCTCCCTGCTCAGCGGGGAGTCTGCTTCTCCCTCTCCCTCTCCCCGCTTGTGCTTTTTTTCTCGTTCTGTCTCTCTCAAATAAATAAATATTTTTTTAAAAAAGGAACTTACAGTAAATAAAATATCTCTACTTAACACAGAAAGGTACTTCTTTGTTAGGGGCACCTGAGTAGCTTAGCCAGTTAGGCGTCCGACTCTCAATTTTAGCTCAGGTCGTGATCTCAGGGTTGTGCCATGGAGCCTGGTGGTCGGTCAAGCTCTGCACTCAGTGAGGAGTCTTTTTGAGATTCTCTCCCTCTGCCCCTTCCCCCTCTCTAAAATAAATAATATATCCTAAAAAAATAAGATATTTCTTTGTTAATCAAAGATGGACTGGCTACGTTGGGAAGTGGTTGTCAGTGTGTCCCATCTTTAAGACCAGTGCACCTACCCATAGCTGGGCAAGACAAACTTAGTCTGTTTCTTCCTCACCCTCCAGATCCATCTCTGTCTCTCCATCTGCACCTTATCATCTGTGCCCAGGAAGGCTGTAGTTGCCTCCTTCATTATCTCCTTGCATCCATCTGGACCCCTCCAATCTGTTCACCATCTGCAAGAGAAGAGTGGGTTTTATGAAATGTGAATCCCATCTTTTCACCATATCTGGCTGCCTGTTTCTTTAATGCCTTCCCATTACTTGGAAAAATAAAACCCCAAAGTCTACGTGGCCTGTGAGATCCCGATAAGCTCGGGCCATACCCCTCCAACCTGGTTTTGCTCCACTTAACTCTCAGAGCTGTGGTCACATTGACTTCCTTTCAGTCCCTGGAAGGTATCACACTTCATCTTACAACAGAGCTTTGCACATAAAATGCCTTCTACCTGGAATCCCTACTTGTTTCCCTGCCCGATTAATTGGTACTTACAGTTAGAAGCTTAATTCCTCACCCTCCAAACCAGCCGCACTAAGATTCCTTTGAAACACCCCTCAGAAACAATCGTGGTCATTTACTTATTAACACCCCTCTCGCTTTGTAACATTCTTTTCTGTGATGATTAACTTCTGTCTCCCATATTATATGATTATCTCAATAAGGGCACATTTTGCTCACCATTTTAACCCCAGTGCATGTTGATGCAAAGTGGGTGCCCACATGTATTTACTGAGTGGGTGAATTAGGAAGGTTCTAAAGGGTTCTCAAGAGAATCTGGGTGATTACTTGGAGGGATAGCAAAAGGCATACAGGTGGCTGGAGTAGATGGTTAGTAAGGTCCCTAGCAATTTTGATATTCTGTGCTTTCTGCATGTTTGATTCAGATTTTCTTAATTACACTTACCCTTTTTTATCATTCAGGGTCTACAAAACTACCTATTGATGATATTTGCATTTTTCATCATCTTGAGTGGAGCATTATGCACTGCTTTCTCTAAACTCTAACAATACATGACTGGCAGATGGCAGCAGTGGGTAAGAGAACCCTGCTGCAGGGCTCCGAGTGATCATGCTGAGAAGAGAGTTCATTTTCTTACAGCAAATGGATCTCAACCTGTCTTGGACTGGGTAAATCATTTTTTTTTCCACAAATGTGAGAATAAAGGAAAACTAAGTTTCGGTCAAGTATAAAAATGGAAAATTCTTCTAATGAACTATTTATGATGGTAGGACTTTACGGGGTGACGAAAATGTCCACCTTACAGTATTACAGCTGATAGTGCTCCTTTTACCACAATATTGCTCGGTGTTACGTAAGCAGCAAAACAGTGTGGAGTTCATCTACACAAAGAATTTTTTGTATATGAAAGTTTCCAACATATTACCAAGTTTCCAACATATTACCCTCGTTAATGAAGAGAGGCAGAAAAATGTTGGGGAGAGAAATGGGGAGAAGACCTTACCTTATAATGGAATTAGATTCCAAAGCTATCTAGATCCTTGGCCAGAAAAAGTAAACGTCAGAGTCGGTAACTGAATATGAAAAAGGCCATTTCATTTTTTGCCCAAACTTATTTTTACTTCAAACTAATATTGCTCAACTCCACGTCACCCCCTCATCTTAGCTCAAAATGCTTTTGATTATCTCCAGATAAAATCCATCTTCAGAGAACAAAAATTTCCAACCATTGAGAATATGTGTATAATACATATACAGACATACACAGTTACACATAAATACACACATATATGTCTGTATGATTCCAAACGGGGGAAATTCTAGAGTTGCTATAGTGAGGGTCTAGCTTATTAGAGTAAGAATTTGCAGGGACCAAACACTTCTTTGTATGTAAAAAAATTTTTTTTTCTGAAATATACTTTTCTAAAATCCCTTTTTAAACTGGAAGTTTTCTTCCACTTTTAACTGGTGGTTTCCATTAGGGAAAAAAAAAATAATGGACCTGTTATTTTTATATATATATTCAAAAGAGACAGAATACCACTAACCCGAATGGGTTTCATCTTCATTGTATGACTTTGAAGAAGTTCCTGAGCCTCCTGTATCAGATTCCTCATCTATAAAATGGACATAATGATAATGATAATGATAATGTTATTGTAAGGTTCAGATTAATTAAAATCCGTAACATGTTCATGAGTATCTGGCACTTGGCAAACGTTGTATAATTCTTAGCTATACTTGTTATCTACTGTTTGAGAAAGAAAATGTGTCTATAGATTGGAGAATATTTTGTAAGAGCTATGCCCTCACCACCAACCCATCTAAACAACTAATTATTATTCATTCCTCTATTTGAGTGCAATTTAAGTAATGTTACTGGAGTCTCTATTTCATTATTGAATTCTTTGATTGTAACACCTTACCAAAACTCATTTTAATTTTAACCTGAAATATTATTAATTATGTTGATAACTTTAAATAAATTGACATGACACAAAAGCTATTTTGCTAACCTAAATATATTTTCAAATTTCATATTGATAGCGTTTAATTATTCTGTAGTGGAGAATACCAATTTATATGCAAAATTTTAAATGTGAAGTAAGGCAATTGCAGAAGAAAAATGAAAAAAAATCTTATTACCACTATACAGTTTCTGCTACTACACAATGCTTTTATTGTTAGTAAGAGGTAAGAGTAGTGTGGGGGGAAAAAAACAAGCTTTTCAAAATGGTTACCATGCAGAAAACTTATTACGTAGAGGTTAGTCTAAACAGATGATTACCAAATCTCCACTTTCCTTGCTCAATTTAAGAAGTTAACACCTGTCTCTCTAGAAGTTTTTTTTGTTTTTTATTATTATTCATTTGAGACACAGAGATACAGAGAGAGAGACAGCATGAGCAGGGGGAGAGGCAGAGGGAGAGGGAGAAGCAGGCTCCCTGCTGAGCCAGGAGCCCGATGTGGGGCTTGATCCCAGGACCCTGGGATCATGACCTGAGCCAAAGGCAAACGCTTAACCATCTGAGCCACCCAGGTGCCCCTCTCTAGAAGTTTTGAGGCTTTGTTTTTCCTTGTCTAGTATGGTCAAATTCTTGTGTTTTAACTTTTTCTTGCTTGGCTTTCTGTCTCTATTTATAGAGAAGGTACTACCTTAAGTAGGGAAGTGGTAGCCCAATGAGACTGGCATCCAGATTATGGGAATTGTTTATTATCAAAATAAAAACTCCTAATTTCTCAAAATTCCTAATGAGTTTTATGGAATTATTAAGTACAGCATTTCCCTGGAGTTACCAAATCTCCATGTATTCCTCTTGTATTCATTTATTTGTTCTTAGAATTGCTAACTACTAGACCTATATGTATCAGTATTGGTGAGCTGAAGAACACATTGAGTTAAAAAGGCAAATTGTAGAACCATGTGCACAGTATGATACCATTTAGGTAAATTTTTAAGAATCAAAGTAATTTATATTTTTTCTATAAATACCTATATATGGAAAAAATTAGAAAAATACATATACAAAGCTCATAATAATATTTGACTCTAGTGAGGATGAATGAGATAAGAACGGCAACACTGGGGTCAATGTAAACTTGAGCATTATCTGTAATACTCTAATTTTTATAGCAATGAATTCATATATTTGTTCTTTAATATGTGTTAAAGAGTCAATAGCAGAAGAGCTCAGGACATGTGCCTAATGTTAAAGTAATTAAGACTAGGGGCACCTGGGTGGCTCAGTCATTAAGTGTCTGCCTTCAGCTCAGGTCATGATCCGGGTCCTGGGATCGAGCCCTGCATCCGGCTCCCTGCTCAGCGAGAAGCCTGCTTCTCCCTCTCGCACTCCCCCTGCTTGTGTTCCCTCTCTCTCTGTCAAATAAATAAATAAAATCTTAAAATAAATAAATAAGTAAGTAATTAAGACTAAGTAAGGAAAATATGGGTGTATTTTATTTTCCTCTTCATTTTTTTAGTACTTTTTAATTTCAGAGCAAGCATGCACACACACATGCACACACAAATAAAAGAGATCAAGGCAAAGTTGAGAAATTTTCCAACTTAAAAGTCCCACCGTCTAAAGGTAGAATCTAGAAACTCACTTTTCTAGCCTCCATTGCAGTAGGATGTGTCGTTCCTGATTATGTAGCCTCCTCCAAATAGACAAAAGTAATCTAAAATGACAGAAAACAAATTATGGTGGCCTGAGGCATGAGGGTTAACTACAAAGAGTATAGGGAACTTTATGGGTTGCTGGAAGTGTTCTGTATCTAGGTTGTAGTGGTGATTACATGAGTGTATTTCTTTGCTCATAACACTGTCCACCTAAGTGGGAGAATTTTATTGGATGCAAATTATACCTCATTAAAGTTGATTAAAAGTCAATTAAAATAGGCTATATTTGTGTGTGTGTGTGTGTGTGTTTTAATGAGGCCAAATTTCTTTTTTTTTTCACTGTTTAAGGAATTTTTATTAAAGCAAGAATTTTATAATCCAAATTACGTTTCCTTGCTCAGTTATCAATTCTGTTATTTAAAACAGAAGTGACATTCTGAGCTATTCCACAGTAAAGAATTACAAAATTAAAGAAAGGAATGCTTTAAATTTTTGTACTTTACTTGAAAATTCTTTTTCCCAGGGTCTATAAGACATTAATTTGTTTTTATATTTTACTATTTTTTTGTTGTTTTTAAATCAGTAAGTAATCTAGGACTAGCATTCTGTTTGCTAGACCTGGCATTTGCTCGGTACATAAGGTTCAAAGTTTTCTTTCCTTTTTTTATTTATTTTATATTTTGCAATTTTTTTTCCATAATGTTTAAGTTTTTCAATGTTTAGATATTTTTCTTCGGTGAAGCACGAGTTTCTTTTCGTGGTCCCTGATCAATTTTAAACAGTTGGAACACCTGTGGCACTGTTAACTGCTTTCTGGGCAGCCTCTTCAGCTCAAGGGGCTTATAGTACAGCTACAGCTTCATCTACTTTAGAATGGAGAGACTCTGGAGACTCAAGCATATGAAGAAGTTCTGAATTATCAATCTCCAACAACACGCCAGTGATTGTACCAGCAAGAGTAGGGTGCATGGCTTGAATTAGAGGAGAGAGCCGTTCATGGTGAATGAGGCCAAATTTCTGAAACAAGGGTTTTAGGTAGCTCACAGAATATCCAGTAGGACCATGGAATTGACCTTGGAGACTACATAATCAGGAATGACACATCCTACTGCAAGAAAGGATGCTATATTTTGTGAAAATTTTTTTGCATCTTTTGAGATGATCATGTTTTTCTTTTTACCCTGTCAATATGGCAAATTACATCGATTACTTTTCAAATATTAAACCAATTTTGCATTCCGTTAGTAAACACTACGTGGTCATGATGTGTTTTGGCCTTTCTCTAAATTGTTGGATTTAATTTGCTTTTGTGTTCATGATGGATATTGGTCTGTAATATCAGGGTAGTGGCTTTAAAATGTTTGCTAAGAATTGATACTATTCTTCCTTAAATGTTCGGTAGAATTCAAAAGTAAAGCTATCTAGGCCTCATTTTCTTTAACATATATAGGTTGATTCAAGTCATCTATTTCTTCTTGAGTGAATTTTCTTAGTTTTTGTCTTTCAAGGAATTTACTCATTTCGTATACATTGAGACATTATTAGCATAATATTATTTATAATATTTCTTCATTCGCCTTTTCATATCTATAGGATCTATAGTGATATCCACTTTCTCATTCCTGATACTGGTAATTTGTTCTCTTTTTATGAACATTCTAGCTAAAAGTTTATCAATTTTATTCATCTATTCAACAAATTAGCTCTAGATTTACTTGAGTTTCCCCTACCCTGTTTTCCTCTTCAATTTCATTGATTTGTGTTCTTTTCTATTATGTATTCTGTTTCTTATAAGTTTTTAGCTTGCTCTTATTCTCCACCCCCTTCCTCTTTTTCTAGATCTCCAATTATACATACATATATTCTACCTGCCTTGACCTTCCCAAATTCTTATTTCTATCTACTCAATTCAGGGAGCCTGTTGGGCCCTGTGTTCCCCCTTACAGCACTGCAGCCTGCAAACTCTATCCAGGCAGTAAAATTGAAAAATTACAGTTCTCAACTTACTTGTTTCCCCTTCTGACAGGGATCATGGTCATATCCTGCCTATGGTCCAGTGTTTCATACATTTTACCCATTTTGCTATTTCTTTAATGTATAAAGATTAACATGGTTCCTGTTACTCCATCTTTACCAGAAGTAGAAATTCTCTGATTAGCATTTTGTTACATTTTAATTTCAACTTCTCTTTTGACACATTTTCATGAACAGCAACATCAAAGAATAATTAGTCATTGTAGTTGGTTGAATATGGCTCCCCAAGAAATATGTCGAAGTCCTAATTTCCAGTACCTGTGAGTATGACCTTATTTGGAAATAGGGTCTTTGCAGATGTAATTAAATTAAGGATCTCAAAATGTGATCATCTTGGATTTAGGATGGACTCAAAATCCAATGACTAGTATCCTTATAAGACAAAGGAAAGAGATTATTTGATATAGAAACACAGAGAAGAAGGCCACATGAAGATGGAGGCAGAGATTGGAGTGATGTAACTACAACCCAAGGAAGGTCAAGGATTGCGGGAAGCCCCTGAAAGCTAGGAGGCAGGCATGGAAAGGGGTTCTCCTTCAGATCTCCTAGAAGGAACCAACCTTGCCAGACTTTTAGCCACTAACTGTGAGAGAATAAATTTCTGTTGTTTTAAGCCATCAAGTTTGTGATAATTGTCCCATCCCTAGGAAACTAATCCAATGAGCATACAAAATAAGACACACGAATGCAACCCATAACCTCTAATACTGGCAATACTACTACTCAGATAAAGATGTTGGCTAACCTGCAAAGCAAACATAGAGTAAGTAGAAAAATTACATGGTGTGAAGATCTCAAAAAGTGGCTTTTTGTCTTAATAGAGTTGAGTATTTCATCTTTAGATAGTACAGGATGGGGCATACCTCTCTTCCTCTATAAAATGAAATAGAATATGTCAGGTGATTTTTGTTTGTTTGTTTATTTTTAAGGGAAAAAAATGACCTGGAATGTTGTATAAAGCATTTTAGGCACACATCTCCGTATAGAAAAAGCAGTGACAGGAATTAGATAAAAGGAGTAGGATCTTTTTTTTTTTTTTTTTTAAGTTTCTTGATACTGACAGGAAGATTATTCTTGCAGACAAAGGACATCAGAGCTAACTTGGTTGTTTTTTCAGCTACTGAAGTCTTCATGTGGGAATGTATCTCATTTTCTGTTGAAGACAAACTGTCTCTCTGGACAAAAATTTAACTCCTATCTTTTCAAGCATCCTGAGGAAGTGAAAAATAAAATTGAACAGAGAATTTTAATATGTGTGTTGTGACTTACTTATCATTTGTTTACACTGATGCTAGAGTAACCTTTATATACTTGACTCACATGATTATGGAGGTTGAGAAATCTCAAGATCTGCAGTTGGCAATCTGGAGCCCTGGGAGAGCTCATGATATAGTTACAGTCCAAGTCAAAAACCTGAGAAGGAGAAGCACTGATGGTGGAAACTGCTGTCTGCATCGAAGGCCTGAGAACCAGGATAGCCAATACACTAAATTCTACTCTGAGTTCAGGTCCTCCAAAGGCAGGAGAAAACTCCCATTCCAGCTCAAAGACATTCAGGCTGACAGTGAATTCCCTCTTATTCAGCCTTTAATGAATTGGATGAGGCCTCTGACATGGGGGAGGGCAATTTGTTTTACTTAGTCTACCAATTCAAATGTTCATCTCTTCCAGAAACACTCTCATACACACACCAGGAATAATGTTTAACCAAACACCTGGGCACCCTGTGGCCCCGTCAAGTTGACACATAAAATTAACCATCACACGTATGGTAAGCCATTTTGTGTAAACCCTTAAGTACACTGCTTGGTATTACTATTCTGTGAAGATTGTTTTATAATGTGTCTGAGACTATAGTAAAACCATGTTTATTATAAACACACAAAAGAACGTGGAATTCTTGGGAAGTTTTCCTCTGGGTTCTACCTGGTCTGACAGTAATTAGAATTTCACTTGCTTATATTGAGCAAAGGCTTTGGAGGCAGGGAAGTAAGGAACCTAAAAAAATATGGTTAGAACTTTTTTAAAAATTAGGCAGTCTGAAGAAGGAAACTCAATATATTCTCTCCATATACATAGTGTATTTCTCAATTGAAACACGACATATAGCTCTTGAAAGACAAAGTAAAGAAAAAAAAAAAGACTAAGTTGTCACTTACTTGAATGGACACAGCATTATGAGATTGGTAGTCAATTCATTCATGATAAATTTTAAAAATACATAAAATGTTTTATTATGTATAAAATTCCATAAATTTTGAGTGTAAAAGCATGTTAAGACTATGTTCAAAAACAGTGTTTATATTTGGTTCAAAATATGATATAGTAAGACAAAGAGGTTTTGGGAGATGTTTGAGGATTAGTTTCATTGAGGCAATTTATTAAATTTGCATGTTGATAGAACATGGATAAGAAGCATTGAAGAGACAGTAATAGCCCAACAAATAGAAAAATTGTAATTGAATATGACATTTACTTTATTGAGGCACAATTTATATACAATAAATGCTCACTCTGATAAATTTTTACAAAGTTAAACATTTGACCTGCCATGACACAAATCAAGTTACAAAGCCTTGCTTCTATCACCCAAGAAATTTCCCTCATGACTCTTTGTGGTCAATTCCCCAGGCCTACACCTTCTACACCACCCCACACCCCGCACACATCATTCTAGGCGATCACTGTTCTTCCACCATTATAAATTTTGATTGCCCTTACAATATATATAATGGAACCATAAAATACGTTTCCTTAGTGTCTGGTTCTTTTCCCTCTGCATAATGTTTTTGAGACTCAGATGTTTTGTTGTATGTCAATAGTTTGTCTCTGTTAATGAGTAGTATTCCATCGCCTATGAATATGCCACAATTTGTGTATCCACTCTTCTCTTCATAGACTACGAACACTCCTGCACTAGACTTTCTGTGGATATATGCATGCATTTCTTTTAGACATATACTGAGGAGATGAACTGCTGGGTGGAGGTGAGTGAACATTGAGAAAAGAGGCCCTGATTGATATTCAGGAACTGACTGGCCCAGTACTCTCAGGCCTTGGGGTTCTGTTGAATGGAAGCAACTTCACAGAACATCACCATCAGACAAGGCCACCCTGTGACCAAGATGGATCAAGAGAAAAACAATCATGTCTGAACATAGACAAAACATAAATACTGTCTGAGCCACAAAATTCTCCTTCTGGATGAGATGCTAATGACAGCTATGGCCTCTCTCTAGTCTTCCCCCCTCCTAGATAAGATTTATAAAGACACTCAGTCATAGAATTACCCATTTCCTGAGAGCATCCAATCCGGAACAAAGCCCCACATCCTTAAACCCTCTCCAAAACCACCTAGCAGAGTCTCAATCCTAATTGTAATTACCAATATACACAAAATAGGGAAAGGAGGAAGATGTTAATGACACCACAGGAATCAAATCAGTAAAACAGTAAGTGTGGGAAACTGTACGGGACAAATGATGACTTGATTCCTTCAACAAATGCACGTGTGTGTTTGTGCACGTGCTCATGTATGTACATACGTATTTCTGTACATCTATATAATACACATTTAGCTGCTTATATATACACGTGTGTGGAGGTGTACATTCAGAGAGAGAAAGAGAGAAGGGTCTATAGATTTAAAACAACTTCATAGACATGTGAACCAAAAGCAATATCTGGACCTTATTTCAATCCTTATTTCAATAATAAAGCAATTAAAATTTGAAAACTGTCCAAATAAGTTATCTTGAAATATGTTTAGGTTTGATAACGGTATTTTGATTACTTTTTAGAAGTGTCCTTTTTTAGAAATTCAAACAGAATTACTTATGGGTGAAATCAAATGAGGTCTGGGATTTGTTACAAAATGCCACAGGGGTGGGGTTAGGTGGGTGGGGCTTTTAATAAGAAAGTTGGACTTCATCGATAGTTGCAGAAAGTGGTTGATGGGTGGTGTTATGTTATCATTTGCACATTTGTGTATGTTTGAAATTTTCCCTAATAAAAATTAAAAACATTTTTTAAAGTTAATATCCAGTAGACTAAAAATAGCCTGTCATTTACTTAATTTGCTTTTCCTTTATTACTTGTTTTAACATTTTTCTGTTGAAGTTTTATCCTAGATGAATTGACATTTTGTACTACAATCCTTTGATCTATTAAAATATTAATGTTTTCTTCTGGATTTGCGTGCATTCCATATTTTTTTTTTTTTTTTAAATGCGGGGCCCCGGGCGCCTGGGTGGCTCAGTTGGTTGGGCGACTGCCTTCGGCTCAGGTCATGATCCTGGAGTCCCTGGATCAAGTCCCGCATCGGGCTCCCTGCTCGTCAGGGAGTCTGCTTCTCCCTCTGACCCTCCCCCCTCTCATGTGCTCTCTCTCATTCTCTCTCTCTCAAATAAATAAATAAAATCTTTAAAAATAAATAAATAAATAAATAAATGCGGGGCCCCTGGGTGGCTCAGTCTGCCTTCCGTTCAGGTCATGATCCCAGGGTCCTGGGATGGAGCCCCACATCGGGCTCCCTGCTCAGCTGGGAGCCTCCTTCTCCCTCTCCTTCTGCCACTCCCCCTGCTTGTGATCTCTCTCTCTCTCTTTCTCTGTGTCAAATAAATAAAATCTTAAAAAATAAAATAAATAAATAAATAAAAAATGCTCCTCTCTCTAGTTTCCCATCTGCCCATCTCCTCAAAAGGAGCTTTTTATTTCAGCTTAAGTACACTCCAGGTCATTTCTTTGATACAATACATGTCTTCACCTTCTTCTTTACAGTCTCACTTTCCTTAAACCCTTCTTGTCTCTCCCCAAAGCTACAAGCATCTTAATCTCAAGATACATTTCTGATTTATCTTTGTAGTTTCACCTCACTGATTTAGGTAGCCAACGCAATATTTTTTTTTTTTTAAAGTACACAATGAATGTTTATTGAATGAATTAAAATAAGCTAAATCCCTAAGGCCTTGTTTGGTGCTAAAATTATCTTCTATCACATATTTAGGTTTTATATTGAAAGAAGTTTATTGGAGAAAAATTAAGATACTAAAATTCAAGACCATTTATAATTTCACTGTGTAACTTCTTTTAATAAGAGCTAGCAACCAATTAATACAGTAGATAAAATTTACAAAATTTAACAGGAAACCATTTTAAATCCTCGATCAGAAAGAACAAAAGTAAAACATAGTTTCTGTCATATCTTCCTTAGTTAAAAACATGTCCTATGATTAGAGTAAAAAGAGGAGCCAAATAAAATTATTTATACATTTTAAGGATTGCTTTTTTGTGAGACTCAAGGAATATATTAGTAAAAAATTTTGTGGCTCTCATAAGAAATTATCCAAGATGATGTTAAAACTAAACAGCCAAGAAAATACATGTAGGCTTTAATTTTCTCTAGATAAAAAAATTAATATTCCAAGTAATCTCGGAATTAAAAATCTTGTATTTCTTAAAGCTGTAATGAAGTATACATATTTATTTTATTTATTTATTTATTTATTTATTTATTTATTTATTTTGCTTAAGGATCAATAAGATATGTCTAATGTTTATATACAGTAAACAAAAAGCACTAGGTTTGGTTGCGGGGTTAAGATTCTATATCCTGATATTCTTTGACAATCATGTATGTGTCTGTGTCCCTAAAATTTTCATTTTAATGTGCATGATAAAATAAGGCATTAAATAAGTCATAACCTACTTCCCTAAAAGGAGGTAGCCTAAGAAATCTAGAAAAATATTCTTTCCTATTATTTCTACATAAATTGTAACATACATGAAAACCTAAATCCCAAGTATATAAGCGGTGTCATCCAACACAACTTACTACTTATAGCCCCTGCATTATAGTTGAAAAGTTTGGAACAATTATGACCTCTCCAAAGAGGAGCCATTCAACTTTAATAATTAGGAGAAATGTCGTAGTCAAGTGAGTTGGTTAAAACGAAATATTCACTCAAAGTGAAGCATCTGTTTGCCTCGCCTTTAGTTATTAATGTGTATTAAATAATCATTCATTTAATTCATCTGTAAAAATACATTTTCAATTTTGACCACCAGAGGACAGTGCAGGTTTAATTGTGATAGTCTTTATGTTTAAAAAAAAATGTTTACTTTTTTTTTAAGTTTGGGCTGCCTTTCTCTTCCCTCCCCCCTCCCCCCGCATCTCTCCTCTGAAATGACTGTACTTTGCCATTTATGGATTTTTTAAAAATCTGAACTAAGAAAGAAAACTATTTTCTATCTCATACCCCATATATCTCAGTTGAATTCTCAGTGTGACATCTGTTTTTCAGTCTTGGGTTTTTATTACTTTTTGACTCTAGTATTTAGTCTTCATCATTTAATTTCCTAGAAGTGGAACGCATCACAAAATAAATCCATTTTTAGAGTTACGTAAACAGAAGAGTGTGTTGCCTGAGAACATTCAGGGCATAGGAAAATTCTCAGTCAGTGCTACCCGCAGTGGTGAATGTGGCTGAATAAATACTGAGCTAGCAGCCACATTATTCTCTGACCTAGTGACAGAGACATTTACTAAATCATTAGGCTGAATGGCTGCAGGTTTCTCTAAGATGCTCTAATAATTCTTCCTCAGCTTCATTAGACATTTAAGGTCACAAAGACCTGGGACTATTTGCCCTGCTATTTTTGAAGACCTTTTGGCAACCCAGAGGCGGAAATGTTTTCCCAATAGGCTATTAAGTAATCATTTGCTGTAATTGGATGGATTCTGAATATGGATTCTTACGCTTCTTAACATCACGGGGTGGACTGGCTAAAGGAAAGTGTGTCCTCAATTCCTATTTCCTGGGTACAGAATGATGTTTTACTAACGTAGATGTCTGAGGTAAAGTCAGGTACCAAACAATCCTGTTTGTTTCAGCTCTAAAATGCCTAGTGGAAAATTACCAAGAAGCAAATTCCATGGAGATAGGAAAGTTGGACATGTCTAAAATACTCAAATCATAAACTGAGATATCTTCCAGAACCTTCTTCATTTCTCTTCATTTACACAACAAAAGTCATTTCGAATCCTGTCTCTTCACTTGTACCATCTTAATTGTGATGCTTCTTATTGAGGACCTCAGTTCTGAAATTCAAAATCACATATATGTGTTGTCTTGGTAATAAAACCATCAACTTTAATATGGGAATGTGACAGATTTCTTAAATACGTCGTAAGAGAATATATAAAAATCTAAATCTCACAATATATTCCAGGACATTTTTTGTGCATTTTATGTGGGGGAGTGGGGGAGCAATTGGAAGACAACTTGGAAATGAACGCTTTCCAGTAGGAGGGATTTTCTGCAGAAACCAGGCTCTCTCTACATGCTGCGCCATTTTATGTAAATGTGGATCTCTTTTCTGTGGCTTTTGCAAAAATTCAAAATGCCTAATTATTTCTGAACTTCAATGCTTTGTGGGATTGATTTCTCCTCCTGAAAAGATGTTTCAAAATCATAAATCAAAGGAAGACAACATAATTTCCCTCAGCTTTTGTGTGGTTTTACTGGATTCTGTAGCACCAGCTGTTTGACTTACTATTCATTCCGGCGAACTTTTCAGAAAAGTCTCTCAGAATCCAACAGGGCTTTTCTTTTGGCCCATTCTTAGGCAGTTTAGCTGTGGAAGAGAAAGACAGAGAGAGAGAGAGAAAGGAAGGGGAAGAGGGAGAGAAGCACATCAACATAAACTGTTATTCATATTGGCTGGAGTTTAAACTACACTAAAAGAAATTTCTTTGTAGAATAAGAATTTGTTGTTTTTTTAACATAACTTATGATGCCCATCTTCATTCTCACTGAAATGGACATAGATTTTGTTTAAATTGGTTTACCAATAAAATAAGTTTATTTTAAAGCAATGAAAAAAACAAAAGTATAAAACTGAAAATTAAATAGCACCTTGATTCATTCTCTCATTCTCTCCCCATCTCTCAGTTTCTTTCTTTCACACACACACACACACACACACACACACAGGCACATGCACACAGTCTTAGAGATTATTTCTTACATTTGTTACTAAAAAAATAAATACAATGCTGCCATTAATATCTTTGCATGTATTTACCAATGTTATTTTTCCAAAAACCTCATAAGTTTTCTCAGCACCATTTGTTGAATAATTCTGCTTTTCTTTGATGTTCTGAAATGTTTTTAATGTACGCTAAATTCCTGTAGGTACTTGAGTCAATCTCTGTATCATGTAATCATTTTTTGTGCTAGGACCAATAGTTGTACTTACTATGTCTTTTTTTTTTAAGATTTTGTTTATTTATTTGACAGAGAGAGACACAGCAAGAGAGGGAACACAAGCGGGGGGGTGGGAGAGGGAGAAGCAGCCTCCCTGCAGAGCAGGGAACCCCATGCAGGGCTCGACTCCAGGACCCTGGGATCATGACCTGAACCGAAGGCAGACACTTAACAACTGAGCCACCCAGGCGCCCCTACTATGTCTTAATAGTACATCTTAAAACTGGTTAGCTTATTCACTGTTACTCCTCTTCCCTTCAGGTTATTTCTGGTTATTCTTATATGTTTGTATTTCAAGATAAATTTAGAATAAGTCTGTCATGTTCCATGCAAACAAACAGCAGCAACAATACATCTGTTGGTTTGTTTTTGTTTTTAGTTTTTTTGTTTGGGGTTTTTTTTAGAGGGGGGAGGGGCAGAGGGGGAGAGAATCTTAATAGTCTCCATGCCCAGCATGAAGCCCCACATGGGGCTTGATCTCACAACCTTGAGCTCACGACCTGAGCGGAAATCAAGAGTTGGTCACTTAACCAACTGAGCCACCCAGGGGGCCCCCTTCTATTGGTATTTTGATTGGATACCATCTAAATCTGTAAATTTAATTCAGGGACAATTGACATCTTTCAAATTTTTTAGTATTTTGGTTGTGTTACTGCATGGTTTTATATTTTATTATTATTGGTTTAAAATGCCAGTTTTGGGGAGCTTGGTTCTATTTATCAATTCTATTATTTGTCTTTTATATTTCTGTTTTAACTATTTTAATCCTCTTTATTTTTAATCTGAGTTAAGTTTTTAATTCAATATTTTATTCTATCTCAAAGTATAAGTACTTACATCTATTAATTTTTCTATGAATATAACTTTAGACAAGTCACCTAAATTTTGATATACTAGTTTATATTTTCATTTTCTAGATATTCTGCACTATCAGTTAAAATACTCTGTTTTACACAAGAATAATTAAGATAACATTTTAAAATTTCCAGGTGGTTAGGGGCATGTGGGTGGCTCAGTTGATTAAGCGTCTGACTCTTGATTGCAGCTCAGGTCATGATCTCAGGTGAGATGGAGCCCTGCATCTGGCTCTGCGCTCAGCGGGGAGTTTGCTTGAGATTCTCTCTCTCCCTCCCCCTCTGCTCTTCCCCTACGCACTCTCTCTCTCAAATAAATAAATAATTTTTTAGAATTTCCAAGTGGTTAAAGTTTTTAAATTTTTATTTTTATAATTTTTATTCTTCATAAAAGCAATGTAACCCATATTCTTTCTAGTTATTAAAATTCATTGAAGCAGCTTTTGTGCACTAAGATAGGATCAATTTCTATAAATGCTTAATGGAAGCTTGAAAATAAGATGCCATGACTGTTCTCAGGTGTTTAAATTCTGCATATACAAATCAAATCAACCTTATTTATTGTCTTTTTCACATCCTTTAAACCAAATAATTATTTTTAAAATTTAATCTATCAGTTAATGTTTCCTGAAAGGATTGTTTTTCTGTTCATTTCCTTTTTTTTTTTTAATTTTTATTAAATAAATAAAAATAAATAATTGAGAGAGAGAGAGAGAATGATAGAGAGTGAGCACATGAGAGGGGGAGGGCCAGAGGGAGAAGCAGACTCCCCGCTGAGCAGGGAGCCCGATGCGGGACTCGATCTTAGGACTCCAGGATCATGACCTGAGCCGAAGGGAGTCGCTTAACCAACTGAGCCACCCAGGCGCCCCTGTTCATTTCCTTTTCTATTTCTTGTAGGTTTGCTTCTTGAATCCTGATGTTATACTACTTAGTTCAGAAAAATTTATTCCAGTTAGATCTTTGTTACAGAAGGTAAAGTTTATCTTTATAAAGTTCCGCTGTGTCTTTTAAATGCACTTTTTGACCTAACTTTAGAGGGGTTGTTTGTGAGCAGCTTATAGCTGAGCTTTGCTTTTTGATCCAATATAGTCTTTTTATCTAACCAACTAGTCTATCCTATTTATTGTTATCCTTATAAACGCTGTTTGGTTTCATTTCTTCCATCTTATCTTATGTTACCTTTTCATCTTTCATAATTTCCCTTTCCCCGTCTTTTTATTTTCTGACCCTCTGTCCTTGTAATTATAAAGTGTACGGGCCCCTCTTCACTTTTCTGGCGTGCTATGTGTGAACCAGTGTGAACCGGAGCCTAATAGAGTCAGCTCGGTTCCTGTTACACAGACAGATCCCAGGCCCCCTGAATCAAGGATCTGAGAGGTGGAAAAGCCGTGGGCTTGCTCTTCACAAGCTTGCCTGGCAGGGTTCTTTCGAACTCTACCAAGACTTATTTTGCAAAGTATCAAACATACTGAAAATTTGTGCAACAAACCCAGGTTTGAAAATTTGAAAGAACAGTCATAAAAACACCTGTATACCCCTCACCTAACTCCAATAATTGTTAACATTTTGCTCCCTTTACCTGCTCTCCCTCTCTCTTATTGTCTCTCTGTCTCTCTCGCCTCCCTCTCTCCTGCCCTCCCTCCCTAGAGTTCCTGAAAAGTAAATTCCACCAATCGTGAAACAAATCGTGTCATATTATTTTAACTACTTCAGCCTTTATTGTTGAAGACTAGAATATTGTGCTTCACGATCACAATATTATTAACACAGCAGAAAAGCTTAACATTGATCCAAAACTGTTATCTAATATGACATCTGTGGTTGATTGTTACATTGATGGCCACTGCAAACCTCTGAGGCATCAACAAAAGAATCCACTGCAAGCAGAGACTAGATATGCGTATGCTGACCGGGGCCCGGCCTCATGGAAGGCCGCTGGTGCCACCAAGGACACTGGTCTGGCCTCTAGAAAATAAAAAAGCCGGGGCACCTGGGTGGCTCAGTCGTTAAGCGTCTGCCTTCGGCTCAGGTCATGATCCCAGGGTCCTGAGATCGAGCCCCGCATCGGGCTCCCTGCTCCGCGGGAAGCCTGCTTCTCCCTCTCCCACTCCCCCTGCTTGTGTTCCCTCTCTCGCTCTCTCTCTCTCTGTCAAATAAATAAATAAAATCTTTAAAAAAATAAAAAATAAAAAAAAATTAAAAAGCCTATGAAGAGAGGATTCTAGCCATCCAGTGGTTCCCTCCAGCTGCATGAGCGAGTGCTAACAATATCAACAGAAGAACCTCCCAACCCATCCACAGAACCCTGAGAAACAATATTTAAGCCACTGAATTTAATTCGTTACAGAGCAACAGCTCTTAGTCTATATTTAAATTACTCTGGTGGTTAAAATAATGTCCTTTATAGCTTCTTATCACTTTTTTGATCCAGATCCACTCAAGACTTACACATTGAATTTAGTCATCATGTTTCTTTACTGCCTTTTAATTTATACCTGTCCCCTGTCCTAGCTGTTTTTATCTTTAATGATATTGACTTTTTTATTAAAGAATCTAGGCCTGTTGTCTTATAAAATAGTCTATAATCTTGATTTGTCTGATCATTTCCTTGTGAATGACTGCAGTTTAGATGTTTTTGTCAGAATACAATAGTTAATGTGGTAGACTTCCCATTATATCATATCAAGAGAGATGCTGAGTTTGATAATTTTATTAAGGTGTTTCCTACCAGACTTATACATTATTAAAAAAATACTTTGAAAGTTTGTAAATATCCTGTTCCCCAACTAACTTTCACCCATTGGCTATAGCACCCAGTGATGACCCCCGCTGAATAAATCATATCAGTGACTGCAAAAAGGTGATTTTGTAATTCTATCATTAATTGTATATTTTTTACCCAGTATTCTTCTGTGAAAATAAACTTTTCCTGCTTCCTCCCTTCCCTCTTTTTCTATGGACTTAGGAACTTGTTGTTGTTGTTGTTCAACGTATCAAAATCTATTGTAAATGTCATTGTTCTTAATACTTCAGTTCCTCAAAGTTGGCCAGCTGGGAGGGCCCCTCAATGTGCACTTCTTAGCTTTCTGGTACATTAACTCACCCTGTACTTCTCCCATCCAAACCATTATCAATCCTTTCTCCAAAGAGATTCGTTCCTTTTACTGGGAAATGACATTTAGAAACCAAGAATTGTCTAATTCTCTTGCATACTGGAGAAATCATTTTGCTTATCTGTATTCTTCATTTGTAATTTACTTCCCACACTTTTTTCCTATCTAAGGAAAGGTCATGTGTTAGACCTTTTTAAATATCATGGCTTTAATGAGGCTGTTATATTTAGACATGCAATTTGCTTGAGAATATTGTAGGGGAGGGGCTGGGGCTAGTAAATTATAGCTTTAATTCCAGCAATCACTTTCAGAATTTTTTAGGTCTACTGTGTTCCCGTCTCAGTGAGTTACCTCCTTTCATCTTCCATTGTTTCCTGTTTGGAGGGAGAAGACGCCCCCAGCAACAGATGGACATGGCTCAAAGGGAAAGCGTGTAGCTCATAGCTGTTCATCTGATTATTAATCTCTGGTTCCTCCAACTTCATTCAGCAGCCTACTTCTCTGGATTAAGAGTCTAGATCAGACAAAATAAAGAGGACACCTGTGCACTTTTCCGTGCTCTTCTGCGGCAAAGAAGAGGCCCCACAGATGCATTTCCAGCTTTCCCTGTGGCTACCCTCACTCTATTTCTCGGTCTTTCTAATAAAGGATCTGGGTAGAAGCCACAGGATAACTTCTGCATGGCTTCACCTAGCACAGCTTATGTGTTAGTTAAGTCTCTCTTGATTTCAAGGGAAAAAGCCCAACACAAACCAGCTTGAGATAAATGGAAATTTATTCATTTATATAAATAGGGAGAGAATAAATAGAATGATATTCAGGCATGACTCAGTTCAGAATTGGTGGGTCCTCTGTCTCTCTCCCTCCTCCCATCTTGTTCCTGTCTCCCTCTGCTCCCCTAAGTTTTCTATGACTGTCTTTCAGCCCTACATATCCTTGCTTACTTTTATTTTCCTTATTCTTATAAAGGCTATCTCCACATGGTAGTGAGACTTCACAAGCAGCTCCAGCTACCTACCATTCTAGCTCCAACATCTCTTAAGAAAAGCACCTTCTACATCAGCTAGAAACTGAAGAGTCCCAAAAGAGAACGTCAGCCCCATGCTTACCCTTGGAGCAATCACTAGACTGGGGGAATGGGATACCATGAATGGGTGGACTGTTAATTCCCACATGAGGAGGGAGGAATCTGTGAGTGGCACTCCCAATAGAACACGAACGAAGAGAGAAAAAGACCACTTCATGAAAGAGGGAAGAGGCACATCAAACAAAAATAGCATGTACCCACTACAGCTCAGCTTTTATAACAGCAGCACCTCTGGCCCAGAAGATATGAGGCAAGACATTTTGGTATCGTTATCGCTATATCAAATGTTGCAGCATCCGCTAATCCAACATATCAGTGGCTCTTCATGTAGCTTCATGGCATTAGAGACTGACCATGAGAGAGAGCTGGAATAGAAAAAGAAATGGAAAGCTCTGAAAACCGTATCATCCCGTTTAGACTAAGTCATGCTGCCTCTCCAAACAATCCCAGAACCACAGTGGCTCACTCAGCAGGGTCTTTGTCTTGCTTTGAGCTCTGGGATTCCACATCATCTTCATTCCAAGACCAAGGCTTAAGCAGCAGCTTCTATCTGAAACCTTCTGTTCTCCTGGAAGAGAGAAAAGGGAGAAAGCAGAACCACGTGATGGTGCTTAAAACTTCCGAAGTGACACCATTATTTCCACTCACACTCACCTTTTCCCAGTCAGTGTCCTGGCCAACTCTGATATCAACAGGGCAAAAAGTATACTCATTCAGCAGAGACAGCTGAGTAGAGAAATGCCTGGTAGAAAGTGGTTCAGTAGAGAGAGGCAGCAATTATTTTCTCAGTAATACAATTGACCACAATAATTAGAAGGACAAAGAGAACTGTCTTTTTGAGGAAATGTAAGCTATCTCTGAAGACTCCTAGGAATAATGTGTCAGTAAATTGTAAGGGGATATCATGGCTAGAGTTCCTCTGAAATACCATCCATTGGACCCAAAGAGATACTGTTTATATGCTTGGCCTAGGGAAATATCGAATATACTGAGCTAAGCAAATGTGAAAGGAAGAAGGAGAAGTTGTATATATCCTCCCTATTTCAGGAAAGAATGACCTGTTCTCAGGGTGGCCATATTATTTAATCACATAAATTGGGATACTTTGGAGAATAAAAGGGGGAATTTTTGATACTTTACCTTGGGCCAACTAGTAAGCCTTAGCAAGTCAGGACCTATAATCACTCTACTTTAATCCCATGATTGCCATAGATTGTAATAATAAATTTTTGTATATTCTAATTTATTTACTCCCAGACATGGGTCCCCTCATTGGACTCATCAAAATTTTAAAGAGCACTGTTAAAAGTACAGCTTCCTGAGCCTTATCTATAGAATTTAAATCTCCACATCTGGGTGAATGTGGCTGAATGTGATAACATCGAAGTATCCCATCACTTCCACTTCTGGCCTCTCCCGTAGAAATATTCTACTTCCTACTCTACTGGCATGAAGTTTAGCCATGTGACCTGCATTGGCCAATGAAATGTAATTGGAGTGAAGCTCTGTCAGAGCAGAAGCTTTAAGGCCATTAATGCTTTCACCTTCTCTTTTTTCCTATGCCAGAAAGATCAGCCATGTTCCATATGGGGCTCCTTCTTCAGCCTCGGTCCCCAAAGTGAAGAGGACATGGATCATAGCTACAGCCAGCCTAAAAGGGACTTGCCACATGAACAGAAATAAATCTTTTTTGTAAGGAACTATGATTTGGGGTGCATTTGTTTCCACAGCATAACCTAGCAGGATATGTCTGTATCTCACTTGTAAACCCTAATCAGATTAATTATTCATGCTCCATTAATTTTATTCATTGTTCAGTTCTATTTTTTAACTTAAGCATCTCACACAGGACAAAGTACAGATGATGTGTCCAATTGTTATTGACTGTTTTCATTTGATTAGTTGTATTTATAGTACTATTAGATTCCCTACCAATAATTTATCCTAAATAGTTTTGAGGTACTCTTGCATTTTTTTCTGAAAGAAGGAACACATGTACACTGTAGACAACTCGAAAATAGAGAGTATAAAAAAATCACACACTATCCCATAAAACTTAGATTAACTACTTTGATATTTTAATTAATTTTCAAGCGCTTCCCAAGGATATTTTAGTTATTTGAGCATACTGTACAGTATTAAATATAATTTTCTCATTTATTTCTACAAAAATATTTTCTACATTGTCAAATATGCTACAAAAACATTTTAATGAATATACAGTTTTCCAATATGTCAAAGTCATAACTGAGCTAACCCTCTCCAAATTGGTTGTTTCCAATTATTACTAGAATTAATACTGTTGTGAGCACCTTTGTACTGAATCTTGTAAGCATCTCTATTTTCTTATATGAAAGTCTGGGAAGGCGAATTACAGGGCCAAAGAGTATAAACAATTTTAAGACTTTTAATATGTATTGCCAAATTGTTTTAAAGAAAAGTTCTACCAAAAATATATACCCACGTGCATTTGCCCCACTGCACACTTACCAGCATTGTACCTGACAGTTATTTTAATCTTTCCAGTCAGATAATCAAAACTAGGCTCATTGTTGCAATTTCCATTTCTAATGAACTTGGACATTTTCTTATGTTTGTTAGCCATTTGTCTCTTCATATGCTTTCTGTTTCTGTAATCTTAATGTAATTGGTCCACAGAGAGTTTTATTCAAGGTCCCTATCAACTTGCAAGTGAACTTTCAGAATACATCTTGTTTGTAAGTTAGAAGCTGTTTATGTTAGCCACATGTTAGAATGGAGCAAGAAAGATAACACACTACCAAACTCTCTATCAGCACTATCCGATAGAACTTCCTGCAAAGTTAGAAATGTTCTGTATCTGCACCATCCAGGATGGTAGCCACTAGCCACATGTGACTATTGAGCCCCTGAAATGTGGTTAGTGTGACTAAGGCACTGAATTTTTCAATTTTATTTGATTTCAATTAATATAAATTTTAATTTTAATAGCCACATGTGGTTAATGATTATCATATTTGACATCACAGCTCTAAACAATTTACCCATCTCAGGGAATGGGTCAGCTTAGGCTTCATACTTGATCTACTAAATCCATAAGCAAGAGGGAAAAAAAACAAGATCAAGGGGCAAAGTGCATAGTGTGAGGCAAGCTTAGTATATATAGTTATATACTCAATGCATTTCTGTAGGGTTTTCTTTTTTTTTTATTTTAATTCAAGTTAGTTAACATATAGTGCAGCATGGGTTTCAGGAGTGATTCAGTGATTCATCACCCATACACAACACCCAGTGCTCATCCCATCAAGTGCTCTCCGTAATGCCCATCACCCATACAGCCCATCCCCCACCCACCTCCCCTCCAGCAGCCCTCAGTTTGTTCTCTATGGTTAAGAGTCTCTTATGGTTGGTCTCTCTTCCTGTTTGTATCCTATTTTATTTTTCCTTCCCTTCCCCTATGTTCATCAGTTTTGTTTTTTAAATTCCACCTATGAGTGAAATAGTATGATATTTGTCTTTCTGACTACCTTATTTCACTTAGCATTAAACTCTCTAGTGCCATCCAGGTTGTTGCAAATGGCAGAATTTCATTCTTTTTCATGGCTGAGTAATAATCCATTGTATATATATACCACCTCTTCTTTATCCATTCATCAGTCAATGGACATTTGGGCTCTTTTCATAATTGATCATTCTGCTATAAACATTGGGGTGCATGTGCCCGTGGGTTTTTCAGTTAAAGTGGTCATGCTACCCTTGCATATTCAGCTTACCATATTTCCCATGTACCAGTCTGTGTCCCAAATGCTTTCACATATTAACACGTATCCTCACAATAAGCCTATAATATAGCTACTATCAACTTTTCCTCCATTTTACAGGTTAAACAACTGAGTCACAAAGAGGTCAGCTTGCCTAGGAACATAGAGCTAACAAGTGCCAGAACCAGGGTTCAAGCACAGCTAGTCTGGCTCCAGAAGCCATGCTTGTGGTCCATTCACTCACTAATATTGCCTGCTGGTATATAATCACCAGGGGAACATAGTATGTATTGTACTTAATGAAATCAGGTATGCTATTGCCTGAAATGCCTCTAACAAGAGGTAAACCTTTTCTCTCACAACTTAGTGTTAATGGGCTCACAATCAAATCCCTGCCTAAAAAACAAGAATTGTTTGTGAATGAAAAAACTCACTACAAGAAAGGCAGTCAGCCCATACATGAATCGAACTAGCTCTCAAATCATGTCAAGTATTCGCCTTCACAGAAGACAAATCTAAAAGACTTCACAGTTGGGCCAAAGAATGGCCTTGCTTAACTTCTACTGGGTGAGCCAAATAGAAGCCGCGCTTTGGCTATTTGTCCTGCTCAGGAATTCTGCTCTACAAGATTTATGAAGGTTGTATTTGTTAATCATTTAAAAGCTTTGCCCTCGGGGGATTGTTTTATTAAAGTTATGTCCTTTCTCATGTGAAACATGTGTTTAATGATTAGAATAATGTATCAACGGACTTTTTTAATCTGTCATTTTCCAAAGCACAAAATTAATCTACCTTAAACTGGCTCAACAGGAAGCCAATCACAAAGGGAATCAAAGTTTTCGAATGGAGATTAAACTTCTGTGAGTGGAAAAATGATTTGAAGAGAGGTCTACCTTTCTTTAATATATAATTTGAAAAGTGGTACCGGCAACATTTTAAAATTTAAAAGATTTCGAGCACTGGGGTGGCTCAGTCGTGAGAGCGTCTGCCTTCAGCTCAGGTCGTGATCCTGGAGTCCCGGGATCGAGTCCCACGTCGGGCTCCCTGCTCAGCGGGCAGTCAGCTTCTCCCCCCTGCCTCTGCAGCTCCCCCTGCTTGTGCTCGCTCTCTGTCAAATAAATAAACTTAAAAAAAAATCTTAAAAAAAATTCTTTTTTTAATTAAAAGATTTGAAAAAAAAAGATTACAGTGTCAGTGGAAATTAATATAATTGATTTGCAAACAGCTTGCTTCACTGTGATCACACCTATTCCTTCAGGAGCCGGGCTGCCTATGCCGTCCGCCTATGCAAACTGCTAGGCAGAGCTCTAAAATAGTGCATGCTGTGATGATGTTCCAACTTCTACTCGATGGAACAGGTAGCTGATGAGGGACAACTAATGAGAATGCAAATGATCCTTGGACCACTTGGACTTAGAATGTTGCTTCAACAAGGTACTAAACCCTACTAGTCTCTTAAATGTGGACAAGTTACAGTTGAGGTTTTGCTTGAACTCTGGAAGCAGAGCTTTGTATTAGAATTTTATATTAGAATTTGTATTAGATTTAATGCAAAGCATCGTGCAGATACTCATGTTCAAGACTATGAACATAACTATAATTTTCAGTACTAGCTAATAGGAAGAACATACAGCTTGATGCCAGAGAGGTAAAAGTTAAAATCCCAATCCTGCCACCTGGATAATTTAATGTGGTACTAGATAATTTAATTAACTTCTCCAAGCCTCGGTTTCTTTATCGATTATGAAGACCCACTATTCGCCAGACTGCTGAAGAGCACAGAAGTGGGAATGGCAAAGTTCCCGAGATTTGTCACAACAAGAGGCAGAGGATGAATGCTTAAACTGGGAGCCTGGAACACTAGGTGATATCAGCAGTCATTAGAACCAAGATGAATTCAGAAAAAGACCAAACTCCAAATTGGTTTAACCAGGTTGCAAGGGACAACGCAAACAGCAACAACAGCGAGGATGATGAAGTAGTGTCAGACGCATGTCAAAGTCACAATAGAAGAAACATAATGTACCTGTCAGAACTCCAAATAATTTTTTTTTCTGACTGCCTTGTGCCAGATTCCACATCCTGGACTTTTTAAAGGGTCTGAGAACCATTTCTGACAGTCCGAAACTCAGTTTTCACAACATCAGCCCTGCCTGGCACTTGGTTATTTGGAGGAACAAGGGAAATAAGGCAAATGAAAGCATTATCATGTAAACTAATGCGCTAGAACATTAAGTGCTCATTATTATGGTTCTCATTGCTCTAATCAAGTATACTTAAGAGAAAATCTTTGCTTACAACATTATCCTAGAAAATATAAGTGCAAGTAGCAGTCAAATTAATAGTTATTCTGAGTATCTTTGCTGCGTAAGTTAAACAGGATTAAGACATGAAATCATGCACTTGTGTTTATATTGTTTAGGATTTTTATATGTTCTATTTTCTCTGATGGATATTTACTTTTATTTGTTTGTTTCATAATACATAGCAACTGAGCTTTCCTTATACTACATCAAAGGTCAACAATCATGTATGACAAAATTGAACATGGAATAATAATTTGTAGTGACCTACCTGCCTATTGCTTCTAGATACCTCAGTACTGCTTATGAAAGGGTACACGATGTAATGACTGATAAGAATAGGCTCTGATACTTTATAGACCTCGTTAAACTCCAGTCTTGCCGCTTATCATCTGGGTAAATTTTAGCATATTATAGCTTTTGAGCTTCAGTTTCTTCTTCATTTGTAAAATGGGGAAAATCATCCCTACCGAAGTTCAAAGAATGAATGAAATACTAGAAAGAGGGTGTCATCAGGTCAATGCTCGTGAACTGCCCCACCTTTTAGGTGTCCACAAATGGCATTGGTCTCAGTGATCCTACAACAGTTGCATTCTGGATTTCAGTCCTGAAAGTGCAGAAACTAAAAGTCGTAGGGACCTTAGACAGACTCACCTCAGCAGTTCTGAGTTAACCTATCAACACAGAAGAAACAAGTATACACAGTTGTATATTAGTTTTAATGAGAGCCTCTGCCCTGTGACCCTTCTGTGGCATCCTGTCCCTGGAAGTGCGCTACACAGAAAGCCAGCTGAACAGAAAGGTTCTTGCTGAGTGAGGGAATCAGATGAGGAAAGTGGGTTATTTGATTTGGGCATACAACATAACTGGCGTATCTTTCTCCACCATGTGTCTATGAAAGGGATCGAACATACCACCCCCAAAATGCCGCTTGGGTATATTATTTTGAGCCTAAGGCAATTGAAGAAAAGCAGATGCAGAAAAGGCTCTCTGATCTCCCCTTTCTACCTAAAAAGTGGGGCCTACATTTCCTGTGAAAAATATTTCCTCTCCCAGAAGAGGATATTCTTATCAATTCTCATCATCTATACGAACAAACCTACCATAGTAACCCTTACCTTCCATTAGTCTCCCCCTATACTTGCCAGGCACTTTCCCACAGTGTACCCCCCCAGCACACACACCTTTTCCCTTTGTCATGTCACGTCACCACAAGATATTGCTCTTTGTTAAAATGGTATATAAGCTCTCAGGTCCATCTGCTTCTTTGAGTCTTCCTTTCTTACATATGAAAGCTCTGTGCACATGTACAAATATTAACATCAAATAAAATATGTATGCTTTTCTCCTACTAGTCTGTCTTTTGTCAGTTTAATGAGCAGGTTTAGACACAGAACCTAAAAGGGTCTAGGAAAATTCTTTCTTCCCTTACAGCTGTATTTGTCATGTTGTCATACTATTCCAGTCCAGAGGGCCCCTGCTTCATTCATAGATGGGCATTCTCAAAATTGGCCTCCACTTTTTGTTTTTCTCTTAAGTCTCCACTACGTTTTTGTTTTTTTTTAAGATTTTTATTTATTTATTTGACAGAGAGTGCGAACACAAGTGGGGGGGTACGGGGAGCAGGAGAGGGAGAAACAGGCTCCCCGCTGAGCAGGGAATGTGATGCAGGACTCCATCCCAGGACCCTGGGATCATGACCTGAGCTGAAGGCAGACACTTAACCGACTGAGCCACCCAGGCACCCCTAAGTCTCCATTACTAATCAGCTTCCCTGTTGATTGATACAATACATGAAGAAAGGCATTTTAACCTTCAGATATTTTATAATGGAGTCCTTTAGGCCTAGAGCTCTTCTTTCTTTTTTAGGGCAATTTTTCTGATTTTATAGATAAACTCTCAAAAGGCAGTCTTATTTCACAGTTTTTTGTGCATTCCTCAGGTCATGGTCAAGCATTAGCTAAAATATCTACCTCATACTACCTGGTATTTAGTAAGTATTTGATAAATGCTAGGGTTTTTTGTTTTTTTTTTTTAATTTTTCCTCATCATGAGTTTATCTTTATTTATAACCATACTGTACGTCAAAGAAATAAAGTCAAATTTTGTCTGCAATCTCATTTGCTTACAATCTAATTATAATCTCTCAAATGATGTTAAAACTAAAACTACCCAAACTGCTTCGTAGCTGCTACTCAATCAGCCTATAAGACAAACCTCCTCAGTGTTAAGAGCATATTAAAACTCAGGTCTCTCTGGGGAGCCTGGATGGCTCAGTGGATTAAGGGTCTGCCTTCAGCTAAGGTCATGATCCTGGGGTCCTGGGATGGAGCACCACGCTGAGTAGAGGGGAATCTTGTTTCTCCCTCTCCCTCTGCCATTCCCCCCAACTTGTGCTTACTCCCTCTAGTGTTCTCTGTCTCTCCCTCTCTCTAACAAATAAAAAAAAATCTTTAAAAAAATTAAATTAAATTAAAAAATAAAATAAAATGCAGGTCTTTCCTACTATCCGAAAGTAGAGCATTCTGATGAAAACTTCCATAAATTAAAATGGCATAAAGTGAATAAGAAATCACCATTAATTTATATGAAAAATGTTTGAGCATTCCCGGACCCCCAAAAAATAACCGTTCTTAGGCTTTTCTTGATACTTTAGAACACATCGTACTAACAAATGCACAAAATAAAATTGAGATAAAGCACGGATGCTCACAGACACGATTCAGGGCTCTGGCAGCTTGAGGCTGAGACGCTGAGTGTAGTTCCTGAGCAAGAAGCTTGGCGGGGCCGCTCTTGCTGATCCAAGCCCCCGCTGCTCCTGTGCATCTGGGGCAAAACGCACACGGAACGCAGTTTTGGCTTTTTGTCTTTTTTTTTTTTTTTTTGGTAAAAGTTAAAATCCCCTTAGATTTCGTTTAGTTGCCAAAAACAGCTTAGTCATAGAGGTCTTTTATAAAAGTGAAGTGGGGAAACATGAACTTTCAAAAAGGTGAGGATAACCTGTAGTTTCACTGATGGCAGGTTTAGGAACGTGGAGAAGAGTATTTTCAAAGGAGTTGTAGAGGAAGAGCAGGAAAGAACTCAAGAGCAGTTATATTCATAGTATTTGTTTAATACTTTGTTTCTTCTCCTTCGCTACTTATGTTAAACAGAGAAAAACAAAATGGGGTATGGAAAAGAGGAGGCCCAAAGAGAAAGGCATTTTTAAAATTTCAAAATCGCAGGTAAAAACTACTTACCGTTTTCATCTGGAGACCTCCTCCGCGGCGGTGGCGAATAATGGTCCCCCTCACCATTTCCACCCACTTGTACAGCTGCCTGACCTCCTCGGTCGGCGGCTCCCCCACACAAACCATGCCTCTGACCCGCTTCAGTCTTCTAAGTGAGAACAGTTTCTTCTTCTAGCCTTTGGTGTATTCATAACTAATTAACTAATTAACCCAATGGCTACTCTACAGGCAAGAAACTGTGAACCGAAGAACACTAATCCATCAACAGGGGAATAAGCCTCAGAAAAAGAAGCGAGGCCTTTGAGAGGAGCTGGGAGAGCTCCCGACTGAGTAGGCTTCAGCCTCCCACCGCAGGTATTTGAGGAGCAAACGCCCCAGGCCGTGGACAGACTACATTAAGCCGAGTTGCAGAGGACAAAGTAGATGCAAATCTGCACAGTTTGAAGCAACCACATTAGGAATGGGTGGCAAAGAGGTGACCTTAGTGGAACCGAACAAATGGGAATCAGCAGAGGAAACCGTTCACACCTACAGAAATATGAAGTCTTTCCTCCTGCAGTCACTGGAGATACTCATTACGAAAAGGGGCTAGACATTGTTCTCCCTACATGGGCAACCTTTGAGGCTACTTGTGACCGAGAGAAATTTCTAAACACCTAGCCTAACATTTTTTTGTTTCTTGGGAAAAAAAAAAAAAAAAAAGCCAAATTTTCATTTGGACACTTATAAATATAAAACCCTGGAGTATAAACTCTGAATTGCTTATCTCCCCTCTGGGGACATTTATTTAGATTTCCATAGGCAAGAACCCAGAGACCTTTCCTTTTCTTCCCAAATGGAATTTGTTTACATTAGGGAGATGGGGTTGCTCTTTGTCTCTCTAGAGACTGTACTCCTCCTGAATAAGCTCCTAGGTTCCCAGTTTTGAGGTTCCCTTCCTATAATGACCTAAAAATCCCTTTGCACATACTGGTCTGCCCATGTGGTCCCCCTCACGTTGCTACAGAAAGGGCAAGAACTAGTGCAGTTATTGCTCTAAGTAATAATAATCTACCTTGATCCAGAAATGCACAATATGAATAGATACAGAAATTAAAAGCATATCATAGATCTCTAGATGGAAAGACAGGTAGATAATATAGAGATAGATATAAATACATAAAATGGTAATATGTATTGTGGTAATACTCCTTATTCATGCTCCGTGAACATGCGCAATTTTCAGTGATTGAACTTTGCACCATTACTATTTGAGGGTAGCATGTGATATGGAAAATAGTACTAAAACCACAGTGGTTCTAAAAATGCAGTTTGATTCACATATACAAGCTTTTGCATTGGAAACCAAAGCTACTTAGGCTATAAAAGAAAGCCCTTACCACCCAAGATAGCCATGAAATTTCAAGAAAAATATTTAGTTTCTTCCTGGTGTTATTAAAATTGCCAATCATGTTTATGCATAGGTCACTAAATTCTAACTTTTTCCTCCACTTTTTATAGATATTGGCATTATCTACAAACAGTTATTGTCCCATTCCGGTGTTTTGCCCAGAAAGTCCTTACTGGTCTGCAGTATCAAGACATTCAAGGTTTTTCTGGACAGAACATTTGACTGGAGAGAGCACAAGCTCGACTGGGACTTACTTGATATAGCAGCATATTTTAGAGACTTATTTTCACCGTTGACCAACCAAAATATTTGTAGAGTGATCCATTTCCTACAAGAAGTACAAAGTGAATGTGATAATAAGGTAATACCAAGAGTGGACACGTTTTCTGATGATGTCGTGGTAGATCCTGTTTTTTCAATGACTTGATAGAGAACAACTTTGAGGAACTGCCTGAAAACATTTTGAATATTATGAAGAAACATTTAGAAGACAATAAAACAAAGTATCATTGAATTAAATGTTTAAATCGTTTGAATAGGTGTCCCTGACAATATCACCTTGCAGATTCTGTGGGCATTTGAATTCAGAACCCTTGTTTAAAGTGTATGAAAGGAAAAGAAAAACAGTATTTCAACACCAATAGACTATTCTTAACTGCTATCACTCCCTCCTTATTTTGCATAACTCAATTCAGTCTTCAAGGACAATTTCAAATAGAAATATTTTTTCTGAAGAAAACTTTCCCTAGGCACTAAGGGGAATTAATTGCTCCCCCAGTAATGCTTCATTTACTCTGCTAATCTGGTACTTCCCTCATGGTAGATTCCTTACATGCAAACATGGCAGCCATCTAGACATCTGAAAGCCTTTCAGGACAGGGACCATCTTTCTTATGCCTGTTTTTAATCACCAGAATATAACAGATATTTAATAAACATTTGTTGATTTTTGAAAAGTGTAAATGCATTTTTTTTTAGCATTTGTATTTTTATCTATGGCAAAAATGCTCTCAGACAGTATTAAACACATATGGAAATACATTAATCTTTGCGAGTTAGAAAAGTACAAATTAATTTGCAGACAAGAGGTCATGCCATTCATGCCACTCTGTGGTACCTCCGGCAATTTCAGGAACATTCGAACCAACTCCTCAAGGTTCTATATTCTTTCTTTCTTACCTCCACCACATACTCTTCATGATTATAGCCCTGCATGTTATAGTTCTTTCCTTTCTCTCCCTGAGTCCTGATGGTTGACAGCAGAGAAGAGCATCTCTTGGGTGGCGTTGGGAGCCACAAACTTCTGAATCCTGATTTGGAGCATGGCATTGGTCTGGAAGAATTAATATAGCTTTCGTTAGGAGTGAATTAGACTTTGGAAGGCTATCACCCAACATGCCCTGTATGATATTTTTCCTATGCTTCTCTGTATTTTTCTAGAAATATGTCCTACCAACCTGTTATTCATTACTATGTATAGTGTTCACTTCAGCAAAACATATGATTGTCTTTTAGTGTGGTACGAAAGATCATTTTTCTTTTAAATTTGTATGATTATAACTAATCCAAGTAATTTCGTTTCTGCAAAACATCTCTGATGATAAATACTAAACCATTCACAGAAGTAGCTCTGTTTCCAGAATGTTGGAAAAAACATTGTTATGTGGAATGAAGACTGATATTTTTTTTTAATTGTTCTCAGGAGTTTGAACACAAAGCAAGTTGTATGTCAACATTTAGACAGACCATTAGAGCTATCAGTTCGCAGTATAGGAACGCTTCACAAAAAAATGGACATTATTATGGATAATAAGTTGGGCTCCATTATATTTGGCAATAATTAAGTTGAAGTTGGAACAAGTCTGAAGATAAGCGATTGTCCTCCGGCTAGAAACTAGAGACATATTCATGCTGAGTGTTTGAGGGAGGAATAAGACTAAAAGGAAGTCTACATTTTAAACCTTAATGCCATCAAAAATTTCCTTTAAAATCCTGCTGAAGTTTTGGATATGAGAACATACCACTCTATATCATGTCACTCCTTTTCATTATTCTAAGACCAAATTTATTAAAAATCCTATGGATTGCTTCAGTAGTAACTTGACATCTTTAAATGTTTTCTCAGTAACAGTATGTGCAATTGCTGTATTTTCATTTTAAACATTTTCACCAATTGTTTTATTTCCATAAATTTTGATTTATACAATATGGTCTGAGTTACTGACATGAAAAGAGGTATTTGAAAGAAGAAAACATATTTGATTTATTTTAATTTCCATCAGATTTTCAAAAAAAGTAGGTTATAACTACCAGAATTTTGTGTTCAGTTCAGTTCAGTTTTTTTATTAAGTTTTTTTATTCTAATTTCAGTATAGTTAACATACAGTGTTATATTAGTTTCAGGTGTACAATACAGTGATTCAACAATTCTATACATTACTCAGCATTCTTCATGGTAAATGTACTCTTAATCCCCTTCACCTGTTTCACCCACCCCCCACCCACCTTCCCTCTGGTCACGTTCTGTTTGTTCTCTATAGTTAAGAGCCCATTTTTTTGTCTCCTTTTTTTTCCTTTGTTCTTTTGTTTTGTTTCCTAAATTCCACATATGAGTAAAATTATATGGTATTTGTCTTTCTCTGACTGACTTATTTTGCTTAGCATTATACTCTCTAGCTCCATCCACGTTGCTGCAAATGGCAAGATCTCATTCTTTTCTATGACTTAATACTCCATGGTATGTATATACCACATCTTCTTTATCAATGGACACTTGAACTCCTTCCAAAATTTGGCTATTGTAAATAATGCTGCAATAAACATGGGAGTACATATACCCTTTTGAATTAGTGTTTTCATATTCTTTGGGTAAGTATCCGGTAGTGTGATTACTGGATCATAGGGTAGTTCCATTTTTTAATTTTTTGAAAACCCTCGAACTATTTTCCACAGGGACAACACCAGTTTGCATTCCCATCAACGGTGCACAAAGGTTCCTTTTTCTCCACATCCTTGCCAACACTTGTTTCTTGTGTTTTTGATTTTAGCCATTCTGACAAGTGTGAGGTGATATCTCATTGTAGTTTTGATTTGCATTTCCCTGATGATGAGTGATGTTGAGCATCTTTTAATGTATCTGGAGAAATGTCTATTCATGTCTTCTCTCTAATTTTTTAATTAGATTATTTGCTTTTTGGATGTTGAGTTGTATGCGTTCTTTATATACTTTTGAATACTAACCCTTTACCACTTATGTCATTCGCAAATCTCCTCTCCCACTGAGTAGGCTGTCTCTTGGTTTTGTTGATTATTTCCTTTGCTGTACAGAAGCCTTTTATTTTGATGTAGTTCCAGTAGTTTATTTTTGCTTTTATTTCTCTCATCTCAGGAGACATATCTGGAAAAAGTTGCTATGGCTAATGTCAAAGAAATTACTGCCTGTGCTCTCTTCTAGGATTTTTATGGTTTTAGGTCTCACATGTAGGTACTTAATCCATTTTGAGTTTATGTTTGTGTGTGGTGTAAGAAAGTGGTCCAGTTTCATTCTTTTGCACGTAGCTGTCCAGTTTTCCCAACATCATATGTTGAAGAGACAGTCTTTTTCACATTGCATATCCTTCCTTCTTTTGTCAAGGATCAATTGACCATATAATCATGAGTTTGTTTCTGGGCTTTCTATCCTGTTCCATTGGCCTATGTGTCTATTTTTGTGCCAGTACCATAGTGTTTTGCTTTGTAGTATGACTTGAAATCTGGAATTCTGATACCTCTAGCTTTGTTTTTTCTTTTTCAAGATTGTTTTGGGGTAAAAAAAAATAAAAAAAAAAAAGACTGCTTTGGCTATCCAGGGTATTTTGTGGTTCCCTACAAATGTTAGGATTATTTGTTCTAGTTCTGTGAGGAAAGCTTTTGGTATCAGTTCAGTTTTCTTTAAGGTGGGTATATTCTCTTTAGAGCTTTTATATGTTAAATTAAAATTACCTTAATTTAAATTTTTTAATTAGCTTCTACATTGTTTTAATTGCAATCAATCAAGGAAGTAAAAAAGCAAAGCTTAAACTCCCCCCACACACACACACACAAAATGCTCCTTAGTTCCAAAAAGTTTAAAAGATTGAAGTAGCATAAAGAAAAAATTATAACAAAGAATAATAGAATAAAGCAAAACTCCAAAGTGTAGAAAAAGACTGAAATTACTGGCAAGTAAAATTAGTAAGAATGCCACTGAAATTAACTAACGCTATTGAAATTAATTAAAAGAGAAGAAAAGTAAACAGAGAAGAACAATGGAAGACAAGAAAATGTTTACTTACCTGCATGGTGAAACATTACACCATAAATCAACTTCTCCAAAGCTGGTTGATTTATAACTTGAGGGTTACTTTATACTTTACTGAAAAGAAATTAAGAGTTGGTGAGTTGTATAATAAAGCTGTATCTTCATTTTATCTACAAATCTATAATGTGAGGAAACTGAACTATACTGTGTCTAAATCCCTCCGGATGAAACATACCATTTATTGATAGATTTTCTTCATGTATATCCACAACATGTGAAAATGTTCAGGGCATGCCAGCCCAAAATATGCCACTTTGATATATTGATTATTTTTAGCTGAAGGCATTTGTGAAAGAACAAATGCAGAGATTTGTCTGAATTCCTTTTAGCTGCTTAAAGACAGAGCCTCGAAAAGGAACTCAGTTGTCATAATCCCCTCCCTGGGAGTTTCACCAACCAGGGAAGACTCACTCTTATTACAGGAGAGGATGCTAGAAGTTGACACCACACCCAGATGAACTTTGGCCCAGATGATCCTACTTCCCATCTATTCCCCTAAGGGCCCTACATCGTTCCTAAAAATCATTTACTCTCCCTCAGTGGCCTACATCCTCCCTTCTCCTGTCTCTATTAAGACAAAGATAAGCTCCCAAATCTCATTGTTTTTTGCCAATTCATTTTTGTTTTCCTGTGATACCCCAAGCACATGCTATTAAAATTAATAAATTTGTATATATGTTCTATTAATCTACCTGTTGTCAGTTTGTTTCATAGGCCCAGTTATTGAGCCTAGGAAAGTAGAGGAAAAGTTTTTTTCTCCTCTATACATGCAAACTCTCATATGTACTCTGGAATTCAGAGATAAATTTTTCACACTCAAATCTGCCCAAATATTTTAAAAATATGTTTAGTCTAAGTTATTGACATTTATATTACTATAGTGATGGAAGAACTAAAAAAGATTCAGCACTGGAGACAAGAGAAGTATCCAGTTAATAGACCTGGCAGGTTCCTATTCTTAAGGCAGATATTCGTTAGAGCTGCCTCGGCAGAAAAGCAGATACAATGAGCCACTGAGATCCTCTTGTAGGACTCACAAAGCCTCTGATCACCCCAGAGTCTTGGGCTGAATTGAAGTTAGAGAGAGTCAAGTGGCCTGCACTTAGTTAAGAAGGTCAAAACAGCACAAAGTCAAGAAAATTTTCACATGTACTCCACTTTCCATAATTAAAGTCAAGAATTTGCTTGCAAAATTTGAAAATACATTTTGGGAGAATCTGCGATTTACCTTTGTCAAAAATACTCACTTGAAAAGCTAATCTATTTTTTTGTATGTCTAAACAGATGTCAAAGATGCCTTGAACCACGTTAGCATAATTATACTTTTCAAACACTTCTAAGTATTAGTCTCCCATAGAAACACACTTATGAAAATAGATGTTACAGCAACAAATATAAATGGAACAGACAAGTCTTGCCTGTCAATTTTAATTATCAAATGTTTATTATTAAGTTGGTAGTTCGTTTTGCACATATTAATGTAGAATAAATTGTAACTGGCAATTATTTTAGAAGCAAACAAAGTTTATGTTTAATTGTTCTTATAACTTTAACTTACTTTCTAAATACACAATGACCTGAACTTTTTAATTGATGGAAAAAAGTATGCTGTGCCACCTTCCCCCCTTGATAAGTCATGACCCCCAAAGAAATGTATATTACTAAGCTAATTAGGGATTTAAAACAGGATTTTGAAATGTAAAGCATTCTTATTTTATGGGTTATTTTAAATATTAATAATTACAAAGAATGTAAGTTTTCTTAGAGGTTGTCTCACATTCAGAAACGTGCAAGGAGGACAGATGTGAGACTAATCATATACAGTAATTCTAAAATAAAATTGACACCTTTGAACTGACCAATGATAACCACAAGACGTTTTCTAAATATCCTTAACCACTGAAAGGAACCAGGTATTATTTAAAAAAATAGCTGATCCAGAGGCTGAGCAGGGAGAGTACATGATGATCCTAGACCAACTTGTGCCAGAGAACAAGGAAATTCTCAAGAATGATAAAAACCTATCAAAAAGACCCAGGAGACAATTTGAAGAGGTTTTAAGTGGCCAAATTTATAAAATTTTAGAATCGAATTAAATAAAGACATAAATGAATTAGAACTTATCAAACAAGAATACATACTGATATAAATAATAACTAAACTAGAAGAAAAAGCTCTATCTTAGAGCTTTACTAATAAATATTGAAGGAATAATGGAATTTAAAAATTACCATTTAGCAGCCATAACACTTAATTCAAGGCAAGAAGCATCAAAGAGTGAAATTTTAATACATATTATATATACATACACATACACAAAGAGGGAAGGAGAAAGAATGACAATGGAAAATGTGATAGAAAGCGAACAATTAAGGGATTTAGGCAATGGGTATATAGATTTCTCTAACCTCACTTTCCAGCTTTTCTACTAACATAACACTGTATCAAAAGATTAAAGTTACTCAAAACCTCATTATTTCAGACTCCATTAAGCCAGCCCCAAATATAGTATTTTCATTTGTTAACAATGTTTTATTCTTAAAATTATTTGATTCAGGATTTCTGTAGATTTCCAATAGCTATATTTGAAATTCTCAGGAAGAAGATAATTTTTAAATCGTTTCAATGTCTGGTAAAGATGAAAAAAACTAATAATCAAGATTAGAGTTTGATGTTTTAAATATTCAACAGGTATTTATTGCAAATTTGCTATTTACAGAGTCAGACAGTATTTAGGCTCTGGGTTCAAAATGAGGTTTGCCAGGAAGAAATGACCAAGTGGCTATGCATTCAATAAAGAATGAAGACCACTGCACACTTATTGGATGGGGGAAGAACCAGCCCTTTCTTTAATGCACGCCAACATGTGCAACCCTCAGTTTGTTTCCTGAGATTAAGAGTCTCTTATGGTTTGTCTCCCTCTCTGGTTTTGTCCCATTTCATTTTTTCCTCTCTTTCCCCATGATCCTCTGCCTTGTTTCTCAAATTCCTCATATCAGCTAGATCATATGATACTTGTTTCTCTGATTGACTTATTTCCCTTAGCATAATACCCTCTACTTCCATCCACATCATTGCAAATGGCAAGATTTCATTTTTGATAGCTGCATAATATTCCACTGTATATACATACCACATCTTCTTTACCCATTCGTCTGTCAGTGGACATCTAGACTCTTTCCATAGTTTGGCTATTGTGGACATTGCTGCTATAAACATTGGGGTACAGGTGCCCCTTTGGATCACTACATTTGTATCTTTGCGGTTAATACACAGTAATGCAATTGCTGGGTCATAGGGTAGCTCTTTTTTCAACTTTTTGAGGAACCTCCATACTGTTTTCCAGAGTGACTGCACCAGCTTGCATTCTCACCAACAGCGTAGGAGGGTTCCCCTTTCTCCGCATCCTTGCCAACACCTGTCATTTTCTCACTTGTTAATTTTAGCCATTCTGATTGGGGTGAGGGGGTATCTCATTGTGGTTTTGATTTGTACTTCCCTGATGCCAAGTGATCTGGAGCATTTTTTCATGTGTCTGTTGGCCATTTGGATGTCTTCTTTGCATAAATGTCTGTTCATGGGGTGCCTGGGTGGCTCAGTCGTTAAGCGTCTGCCTTCGGCTCAGGTCATGATCCCAGGGTCCTGGGATCGAGCCCCGCAGCAGGCTCCCTGCTCTGCGGGAAGCCTGCTTCTCCCTCTCCCACTCCCCTTGCTTGTGTTCCCTCTCTCGCTGTGTCTCTCTCTGTCAAATAAATAAAAATTAAAAAAAAAAAAAGAAATGTCTGTTCATGTTTTCTGCCCATTTCTTGATTCGATTCTTTGTTCTTTGTTCTTTGGGTGTTGAGTTTGATAAGTTCTTTATAGATTTTGGACACGAGCCCTTTATCTGATAGGTCATTTGCAAATATCTTCTCCCATTCTATCCGTTGTCTTTTGTTTTTTTTGAGTGTTTCCTTTGCTGTGCAAAAGCTTTTTGTCTTAATGAAGTCCCAATAGTTCATTTTCGCTCTTGCTTCCCTTGCATTAGGCGATATTTCTAGGAAGAAGTTGCTGCGGCTGAGGTCGAAGAGGTTGCTGCCTGTGTTCTCAAGGATTTTGATGGATTCCTGTCTCACATTTAGGTCTTTCATCCATTTTGATGAAAATGATGGCCCATTTTTGTAAGTGTTGTAAGGAAATGGTCCAGTTTCATTCTTCTGCATGTGGCTGTCCAGTTTTCCCAACACCATTAGTTGAAGAGACTGTCTTGTTTCCATTGGACATTCTTTCTTCCTTTGTCAAAGATTAGTTGAGGGTCCATTTTTGGGTTCTCTATTCTGTTCCATTGATCTATGTGTCTGTTTTTGTGCCAGTACCATACTGTCTTGATGATTATAGCTTTGTAATAGAGCTTGAAGCCTGGAATTGTGACGCCACCAGCTTTGCTTTTCTTTTTCAACATTCCTCTGGCTATTTGGGGTCTTTTCTGGTTCCATACAAATTTTAGGATTATTTGTTCCATTTCTTTGGAAAAAGTTGATGGTATTTTGATAGGGATTGCATTAAATGTGTAGATGGCTCTAGGTAGCATAGACATTTTCACAATATATTTTCTTCCAATCTATGAGCATGGAACATTTTTCCATTTCTTTATGTCTTCCTCAATTTCTTTCATGAGAATTCTATAGTTTTCTGAGTACAGATCCTTTGCCTCTTTGGTTAGATTTATTCCTCGGTATCTTATGGTATTGTGTGCAGTTGAAAATGGGATCGATTCCTTAATTTCTCTTTCTTCTGTCTTGTTGGTGTATAGAAATGCAACTGATTTCTGTACACTGATTTTATATCCTGCCACTTTACTGAATTCCTGTATGAGTTCTAGCAGTTTTGGGGTGGAGTCTTTTGGGTTTTCCACATAAAGTATCATATCATCTGCAATGTTTGACTTCTTCTTTGCCAATTCGGATGCCTTTTATTTCTTTTTGTTGTCTGATTGCTGAAGCTAGGATTTCTAGTACTATGTTGAATAGCAGTGGTGATAGTGGACATCCCTGCAGTGTTCCTGACTGAGCCCTTAACCTGTGGAATCTGACGCTGTCTTTGGGTAGATAGTGCCAGAATTGAGTTGAATTGTAGGACACTTAGCTGGCTCACAGAGACTTGCTTGTTATTTGGGGGAGGGGGATGGTTGGAAACCTCCACACCTTTGGTGATCAGAAGCAAAATATTTCATGTGACTAGTAAAGGAGACACACAGGAGAGAAAGTCATAGTTAAAGAGAACTGGGTGTTTCTGGGTGGGGGGGAAATCTGAGATTTTCCATTTACAGACTCCTTCAGCCTCTGGAAAAGTACAACACAAGCCATCTCTACAAATTAATATGAAATCATTTGTTTTGGTTTTTTCCCATCATTCCAGGTTCAGAGCCATCAGATACAATCCTGAGATCACAAAGATTGAGTTCTGCTGATTATTCTCACAATACAAAGTGAATTTTATTAGACCTGAACCTGGAAATTATATCTGGCATTAAAAATAATTGTTGACATCAGAGTTTTTAAAAATGACATTCTGGTCTATTTTATAAACCAAACCAACATGTGCATTTCTAACCTTTATTAAGATAACATTAACTGTAAAGATAATGTTTCATTAAATTACTTTCTGCCTTGCTTACTAAAATGTAAAATGATTTCTGATTTTGGTAGTTGCCATTCATAACAATCTATTGTAAGGAAATATTATTGTGTGAAACTTTAAAAATATCTAAGCATAGACAATGTGCTATAAATAGGTGAGCACGTAGGTTTTAATTTGGACTCAGAGTGGTTTGTTAGCATTTGAAAAACTAATCAGAAGCCCACATTGCACAGATAGCTCTTGCAAGTGTTTCAGCCTTCTTTTTCTCTGATGCTAAAGGGATTGTTATTTAACATAAGCAATATAAGACTTTTTTCCCCATTGGTGGAATAAATTAAATGGTCAAGATGTGGGTCAACTAGAAACGGTATACAGGTACCTCAACTCTTGCAGGAGAAGAGAAGGATTTAGAAAGGCTAACAGCCAATATCTTGAGAGCCATTCCCTAAGCCTAAGGACTCTTCTGAATCTTTTGTATACCCTTTCTAAAAGATCATGCCACCTGATCTGACTTGAAGTTTAGCTGAACAAAGTTGTTGGCATACTGTTGCAATTGCCTTATGAACCTTTCATTCATGGTGCTTGACAGAATGCCTACAATGACAGTGAGCTGGGACTTCAAGCTTACGGACTCTTTGCCCCTTTTTTCACCTCTTTGGTAATAAATGTTTATACATGTGACAGAATTTGACCTGAGACAACAGGGGTTGTCATACCTCACCTGTAAGCAAGATTGTGGACAACTGTAGCCCTCAGTGACCATTAACCTCTAGAGGTTACCAATATCTACCAAAAAATGTCATAATTTTGAATGACCAAATTGGCTTACAGCAGTTTGTAATAGATGGTCTCCTACTAAAATCTTTTCAATAGCCCTGTAAACATTATAGTATTGGGAGACAAGTAATAATATTTCAACAAAGTCTAGAGGGGCTTGGCACTGAATGCTTATTGATGGCAGGCAAAGTGCTAGAGGCCTGGGGGTACCAATAGAGGGTGTAAAGGTAGAGAATTCGAGGAATTTATGGTCCAGTGGGAAAACAGATGCTTAAGTATTTAAGTATAATACAATCTGATGGGTATAAAGACAGAGATATGCATGTAGAATTGGGGGTGAGAAGCTTCTTAGGATGAAGAAAAACTCCCTGGATAAAGTAATCTTTGATTTGAGTCTTCAAGAAAAAATAAGATCTAGCCGTGAAAAGTCAAGCAGGAGGGAATGGGTTTATAGTGGCAAAGACACCTAAAAGACAAATAGCATGTTGTATAATGGGGACCACAAAGAGTTACGTGTCCCTGGATTGTAAAATACCAGGTGGATAGTTATGAAAATGAGCAGAAGAGGTAGCTAGGAGTCATGGAACTGTGAGTCTTTTTTGAGAAGCCTGGTGCTTAGTCAAAGGTTACCAACTTTTTTAAATATCAGCATCCATTTTGAGTTTTTTTTCTATTATGTTATGTTAGTCGCCATACAGTACATCATTAGTTTTTGAGTAGTGTTCCATGATTCATTATTTGTGTATAACACCCAGTGCTCCATTCAATATGTGCCCTCCTAATACTGATCACCGGGGTAACCCATCCCCCCTCCCCCCAAAACCCTCAGTTTGTTTCCCATTTTTAGCATGGATGAATTTAGGGCTTCCACGTGATCATCAGTGTATTTTTACTATACATATACATTTAAAAATATACACTATCAGAAAGTTACTACAAATTCACTGCCATTTAGGAGTTTATTATTTATATTACTAATCATAACCTGTATCTATATACTTTTGAGAAATAGTCATGGATACATGTGTAAGAAATATTATTTGTTCAGCCTGTAATCAAAGATTGCAGTGGTTATTAAGGAGGGTACTTGTTGTGTTGAGTACTAGGTATTATATATAAGTGATGAATCACTAAATTCTACTCCTGAAACCAATATTACACTATATGTTAACTAACTAGAATTCAATAAAAATTTGAAAAAATAAAGATCGCAGCCAGTATAGATCTGCAAACATTAACCAAAATTTTAAAATAAGGGTCTGTAGACCACAAACTGGGCACCACACTGCAGCTCATTAAAAGTCAATGAAGGATTTTAAACCCAAGAGAGAGGTGGTCAGAACTGCATGGTAGAGCCAGATCCCAAAGAAGGAGAGCAGGAGGCTGGGGTGGCTCTTCACTTGAGAGATCCTCCATGAGGGCAGTGAAAAAGTGAAATGCTCAAGAGTTAACTGACTGGATAGAAATGGTGAAGGAAAGAGAAGACTCAAAGCTCAATAAAGGAATGACTTAGGTGAATGATGGTGACATTAACAAATAGTAGGAAATTTAGAATGGCAGGTGGCCATTTGCAATGATGTGGATGGGCCTAGAAGGTATTATGCTAAGTGAAATAAGTCAGTCAGAGAAAGACAAATACCATATGATTTCACTCATATGTGGAATTTAAGAAACAAAACATATGAACATAGGGGAAGGGAAGGAAAAATAAAATAAGATGAAGTTAGAGGGGGAGGCAAACCATAAGAGATGCTGAACTCTAGGAAACAAACTGAGGGTTGCTGGAGGGGAGGTGGGTGGGGGGAGATGGGGTAACTGGGTGATGGGCATTAAAGAGGGCCCCTTGATGGAATGAGCGCTGGGTGGTGTATGCAACTGATGAATCACTAAATTCTATCCCTGAAACTAATAATACAGTATATGTTAACTAACTTGAATTTAAATTATTTATTTAAAAAAAAAAAAAGAATGGCAGGTGGTGAATTTGTTTTGGACATGCAGATCTGAGCTGATGTGAAGTAAGAAAATGTACAGCAGGCAGTTAAACACTCGTAAAGTTAGAAGGGTCCACAGCACATAGCTAGTAATAGCCTAAAATTTATGAGACCACACAAGGAGAGCAGTTATAGGGTAAGAAAGAAGGATAATACCATGAATTGTAGAAAATACCCAAGTTTGAAGGGTTAGAAAAGAAAAAGGGAATGAGATAGAGAAGGAAAAGGGGCATCAAGGAAAACCAGGGAAGTCTGGGACCACAGAGATCACTGGTAGGAGAGTTTGAAGTAGGAAGGAACGGTGATATGTATTCAGTGCGGTTCATGCAGAATCATATATCACAGTGGGCTGCCGCTAGGAAGTGAGAAAATGAGAAATAGAGCCAGAAGCGGCTTTAGAGATCATCTCGTCTATGCTAAACCTCTCATTTTGCAGATAGGAAATTGAAGTTCAGAGAGATTTGGTGTCTAATTCATAATGAACTGTTAATGGCAGAGCTGGAGTTTGAGCCAAATCCCCTAATGGAAAGCAACCTCTCATAAAACTGTTATTAAAGTCTGATAATTAAAACTACCTGAGGCCAGTGTCCTACCTTTCTTAAGATAACAAATAAAGAGAGACGCCTGGGTGGCTGAGTCGGTTAAGTGTCTGCCTTCGGCTCAGGTCATGATCCCTGGTCCCAGGATCCAGTCCCACATTGGGCTCCCTGCTCAGTGGGGACCCTGCTTCTCCCTCTGCCTGCTGCCCGCCCCCCACCCCCGTCCCCACTTGTGCTTTCTCTCTCTCTCTGACAAATAAATAAATAAAATCTTTAAAAAAAAAAAAAAAGTAAAGAAGGTACAGTCTTTACAAAAATGCTGCAGTTTCCAAGGGTATATTGGCCTGGGCATCTCATCAGCTTCAACTCATTGGTATTCCCTAATTTGCAAATCTGTAAAATTTTCATAAGGTATTTTATCCCAACACAGAGATGCAGCATGTCCTTCCATTCCTCTGTGCTGGGGGCTGGAACTCTGGAATTAGACTCTGGCATGGATCTACCTATAGTTCCTTAGCCCCCTTCCAGATCCAACCATGATGACCCCTTGCTGAGGAAAAAGACTTTTGTATCCATGAGACAACTAATGGACAAATGCAGACACCTGCCAAGTAGTTAACCATAAGAGATGCTGAACTCTAGGAAACAAACTGAGGGTTGCCTGAGGGGAGGAGGGTGGAGGGGGATGGGGTAAGTGAGTGATGGGCATTAAGGCGGGCACTTGATGGAATGAGCACTGGGCATCTCATCAGCTTCAACTCTGTGTGTGTGTGTGTGTGTGTGTGTGTGTGACTAGATTGTTTACTCTATATCAAATACTTTTATATTGAGTAAATCCTTATGTGGAATAATCCCATGATAAATATAAATGGTTTGGTTAGGGAAGGCCAAGGTGATTTCCAGTTTTCACGGCAAAACCAGTGGAGTAAATGTATTGCAGTCTCTCAGTTTATACCTTTTGTAGCTTTGATAGATATTACGGAAATTTCAATTTGAAAAGTTCAAATATCCCAGGTTTCATAAAGTTGGAACATTTTAAGATCTTCCTTTTGGGATAGTGTTTGTGGCCTTTTTAAAAAGGGAATTATATAAGTTCTGTTTTCAATCTAGAGTAGAATTTAAAAAAATATACTATATACCGATGATTTTCTATGAATAGTCCTTTCAGAAAAGAAAGTTTCTGTTTTAGTTTTCATTTGTGTGGTTTTTTTTTTTTACAAGAAAATCAGTTCTTGTCCCACAGATTCTGAAAACTTACGGAACACAACTTACAAAAATAAGCAACCTGGTAATTTTCAGGGAACAAAAACATTAGAAAGCTAGTATAAAGGATATTTTGCTTTTGGTTTCCACTGTTATAGTGAAAGAAGCAAGAGTTAATGGTTTGTTTTCTGTTATGTTGGCAGTGGTAATGGTGGTATGGTTTTCAGAGAACGCAGGCTCTTGCTGACTTTAGTGTAGTATTTACTGTGAAGTAGTAATGGTAAACACAAACATTTGTTGAAGTTCCCCACGTTCTATCATATAACTTCGATTTCTCTATTGTTATATTTTAAGATAACTATGAGATGATAAAACACATTATAATCAGGATTTACGGAGCCATTGTGCAAGCTACTTCCAATCTCCCAGGGCTTTTTTAGGCTTAATAAAAAATAGCTTTAATTCAATCAAGGAGGAGAAAGATGTCAAAACGCTGTACCCATTTAGATGTGGATTTAGTTAGGTTTCACAACTATATTAAAGATACATAATTTAGTTCCATACGTTGAAATGCTTAAGGTCTAAAATTATGTTCAGCTTTTAGAGGAACCGGTGTGCATGGCAAACTTCGAAACCTCATCCACACAGAGAAAAGACAATGGCTTTAAAAATTGATTAAAATACACAGATCAAACCAGACATGGCAAATAGCACTTTATTTTCACAATGTTACCTCATTTTGGCATGAAATGAAATAAAGTCCCAAATGTAAATGGTCAACTACATTGACCTCGATGATCAATGTGATCAACGTCACTCCTGAACATTTCTCTGTGTTAGATGGAACTAGTCAACTAGTGTTGATTCCTTACTCTGTAAGAGGCACCGCATCGGTTGTTATGGGATACAACATCCCCACCCTGTATTTAAGGGAGCAGTCACGGCGTGTCCTAGGAGCTAAGGGGCACTGTGAGCCCAGGCAGTGTCTCCCTGCAGCCCAGGGCTGATGTACCAGGTCAGATCACTTTGCTTCACTTACTTGTTTCATTATCTTAAAAAAAATAGTAGTAGTACATTACTGCAGCAAGTGCTCCAAATATAACTCAAATTTCCTGAGGGAAGGTACAAGTTCTCTTCAAATTGGTCCACTAACAAAATTCTCCCAATCTCATTTTATAAAAGATAATTTCCTTATGGACCACTAGGAAGATGTCTTGGAAGGATTAGGGATTTACCTGAAACTTTAGGGAGAATTTTCTTTCCAAAGACACTTCATTGATAGTTTTACAGGATAGTCAGTCTATTTGAAAAGATAGATTTAGTCAAACTGAGGTGGTTGTCTTAAGTTTGAGGCCATCCATGAAATTTTGTTAAGAACTAAGCAATTTATGGGGCACCTGGGTGGCTCAGTTGATTAAGCGTCTGCCTTTGGTGCAGGTCATGATCCCAACGTCCTGGGATCCAGTCCCACATAGGGCTCTCTGCTCAGCGGGGAGTCTGCTTCTCCCTCTCACTCACCCTTTGTGCTCTCTCTCTCTCTCAAATAAATGAATAAAATCTTAGTTAAAAAAAAAAAGAGGGGCACCTGGGTGGCTCGGTCATTAAGCGTCTGCCTTCGGCTCAGGTCATGATCCCAGGGTCCTGGGATCAAGCCCAGCATTGGGCTCCCAGCTCCGCGGGAAGCCTGTTCTCCCTCTCCCACTCCCTCTGCTTGTGTTCCCTCTCTCGCTGTGTCTTTCTCTGTCAAAAAATAAATAAAATATTTAAAAAATAAAAAAGAATTAAGCAATTTATTTCTCTTGAGGTACAAAGTCCAATATCTGAGCTAAAGACTATTCAGTTACATTTTTATAATGCAATGAATGAGAATAAACAATAGCAATTAATTATCATTGTAATTTCCTAAGATGATAAAAATATAACAATTTTTTGAGGAAAATTTTAAGTTTAAATATTACTGGAAATAGAAACTATTGCCAATCGCAACAGCCTTATCAAGAAATTTTTACCTTCTCAGTTAATTGGCTAGTCTAAATTATAACAAAACTCCTGTTAGTAGCTATGACCCCTACTAAGATACTATATATTCAAAAATAGATGTATCAGGAGGAATAAGCTCTAACCTGGAGAAAAAAAGCACCATTGATCTCAGTGAATCTGGTTTCGCCTTCATCAGTGAAGTTCCTATTGACTTGGTGAGCACGGTATCCTCCAGGTCTTCCTGAGGATAAATATTCACATTCCTACTTCTCTGAACCCGTCCCCTCCTGCCCCATCTGCCACAGCAGTTCTGCCCTCTTACTTCCTTTAGTGCAGCTCAAAGACTTCTAAACTTCTAGGTGCCAATCCAGAAGGTATTTCAACTGCTCATGTGCAAGTATTGAAACCTGCACCATGGAAGGATGCCCCATATTGAGAAACTCTTGCTTATCTATCAGGGGCCTCCAAGACATTCTTCATAGTCTCCTGGTTCCTGCCAATACAAACTAACTAAGTTCTGCAGTTCATTTGGTCTCTATCTTTGCCTCTGACGCAGGCCCATTACTTCTCTCTCTCAACTATGCTGGGATTTGACTCCAGTTATTGTTTTGGCGATCAGGAGTGGATATAAGGGCCAATGCTGAGAACAAGCACTTTGTTTGTGTCTTTGTCCTCAACTATGAGAAAATGGGCCTCTTCTGCAAAGAGTTTGAGGGAATCTATGGACTCAAGGTTCTCAAGTACATCTATTCAAGTCTACCCATTTGAAGTCCTGGGGTCGCACCTCTCCCACAGCACACAGCCTTGACTTTGACATAGGAGACTTACCTGAGCTGAAAAATTCAACCTCCTCTAAAGTCTTTTCCAACTGTACAATTCAGTCCTATGCCCAAATCACAGTTTACGTGGCCCTCTGGTTGCAGAAGATGAGTCTCTTGACATATTGTCAAAAAGTTTCTTTGAACATCACACTGAACTTCAAGATGTTAATTAATATATCTAAGCTTGCCACTTCTCCCTGACAATAAATGATTTGCAGTTAGCAGTAGACCTCCAATTCCATAGTCCTTAGAATTACTCTTCTCCCCAACCCTTTCAAATGCTCAAGAAATCACACTATCTAGTGCATCCTCTCTCACCTCTATCTCATCCCAATCCACCACAAGTGAAAGTCTCTGCAAATGTTATCAATACAGCATTCTAGTGACCATCAGCCTTCCACCTACCATCCATAACAGGATCCGTTTTTCAACCCAGTTGAGATTAAGCAAATCCTATCCTTACAGTCTGTTTCATAGGCCCACTCCTGGCACCAACTCTCTTAGATGTGGTTCCCTAGAAGCAGAGCCTGAGAAAAGGATTCTTGTTCAAGATTTACTGAGTGAATTCTCAGAAGAGGACAAAAGACAGGCTAGAGCAGGGGGAAAAAGCAAAAAAGAAAATACAGTTTCAGCTGAAGGCTGATTTTCAGCCTGATCTCATGGGGAAACTCCAGGGCACAAATCACCATAGAGTCCCCCCTCACAGTAAGAAGACTGGCCTTTTGTGCTCTATTGCCCTTCAGATCCTGGCTGGGGACTGCCCCTGGAGGATGATGCATAAATTTCCAGGTAACCTAGATCCTGTCTTCTGGGGCATTTCTTTAGAGAAGGACATCTATGAGCTGCTAACAGCCAACACTCATGGCAGCAGGGGCATGGGTGTGTCAGTGAATAAAAACAACTTGGGCACAGCACTGCAGCACACACTATGACTACACTTCACAACTGGGTACTAAGACTTAGTACCTCTTCCACATACAGGAAGTCACTTGTTCGAGAACCGTCCTTTCCCAGCTACAATCTTTCCCTTCGATGAGGAAAAGACCACACACACGCAGCCACCACAGATAGAAATCCCTGCAACTCTGCTACTATATGTCTTGAGATCCAAGGCAAACTGCTCCAACTACATCCAAAAATATGGGTGATCTCCACACTGCCTCTCTCTATGGACAAAAAAAGTAGCTCGTGGTCCCTGGGGCCTCTGCTAACACTCCAGCACCGGGGTGAAAGTTTCACCACTCAGCTTGCCAACAGAAGCAACACAAACAGCAAATGCAGATCCTGTGTGAGTACATCTGACTGAGCATAAATCACTCTGGGAATCTAATTGCAAGGATCCTGGGAAACATAGATGATGTATAAGAATCCTGTTTTGGGGGGTGCCTGGGTGGCTCAGTCGGTTAAGCATCTGCCTTTGGCTTAGGTCATGATCCCAGGATCTTAGGATCAAGCCCTGCATCAGGCTCATCAGGGTCCCTGCTCAGCGGGGAATCTGCTTCTCCTTCTGCCTCTCCCTGCACCCCCCACCACTTGTGCTCTCTACGCGATCATTCTCTCTCTCTCAAATAAATAAATAAAATCTTAAAAAAAAAAAAAAAAAAGAATACCACTTTTGGCCACTTCATCCTGGAAGTCACCCTAAAAGGAGAGAGTAACGGATGGTCAGCACCTGTCCACCGAATCCATGTCTGTCCACTCCTGTTACTCAGCATCTATCTCGAAATACCTAAACTTCTAAAGAAGAGAGCATCAGTACCAATAACAGGCTGACACCCATGCCTGGGAAACATGTCTTCTCTATATTTATATGACTCAAGATATCTTAATTTTGCCTTCACTCTCAGGTCATAGTTGAGCTGTATAGAGTTCTAGGTTGACAATGATTTTACATCAGAACATTGAAACTATTATTTCGCCGTTTTGTATCTCTGGATTGCAGCTGCTGAGAAATCTGTTGCCAATTTAATCATTGTTCCTTTAGAAGTTAGCTGGCTTTTTTCCTTTGATTAACTAAGTTTTTCTCTTCTTGATATTCTGCAATTTTACTGTGGTTTTTCTGGGTATAATTTATTTTTCTCTTTCCTTTTGGATCTTGGTGTACTTCTTCAACCTGAGAGCTGTCTTCAATTCCAAGAAGTTCTTCTGAGCTATTATCTCTTTTAATACCAAGCTCTGCCATATTCTCTCATTCTTTTTTTTTTTTCCTGGAATTTTATCAGCATATGTTGATGGATATTTTTATTTTATCCTCTACAGATCTTAGCATCTCTTTCATATTTTTCATCTCTTTATCTCTCTATGCTTAATTTTTCTCCATTTTTTTATCAGTCTTTCCATTCACTTTTCCAATTCAGTGATTACACTGTTTACTTAATTAGTTGCACTTTTCAAGCTTCAGTTTCTGTAAATTTTATTATTCCTAAATATTCTTTTTTGGTTTGTTTCCAAGGTTACCTGTTATTTTATATATTGCTTGGCTATTGCCCCTATGGTCTATCAGATATTTTATGTCTACAATATTTGTGCAGGCAAAGTCTCTCATTTATTGCATTCTCTGACTCTTGGTGGCACTTGTTTCTACTTGTCGCTTGTCATTTTTAGCTACATATCGGGGAGGAGTTAATTTTCCAACGTTCCCTGGGTTGGAGAAGAATCCTACTGAGCAATTTTTGAGTGTTGAATTTTGAGCCCTATGGGTCTCACAAGTCTAGGACCAACTTTGTGTGCATTTTTTTTTTATCTTGGTGCTCTGAGTCTTATGAGGAGTTTAGCTCCAGTCTGCTGCAGACACAGAGCCCACTTCAAGTCTCCATTCCCTTGCCAGGGCCTCATGTCACATCTAACGCCCTGACCTGAGTTTCAAGTCCCTCTTCATTCATTTACCTGAGGAGTCCCCTTTCTTTGGAGCTCAAGTATATATTTAAGGATTTTTCGTTTTTGCTGTTGTTATATTTTATTTATAATTTTTATGTATTGAAACTTGAGAAGGATTTCCCTTATCTGCTCAGGATAATCCTTCATAGCAATCAAAAGCATTCTGTCAACGACTTATTTGTCTTCCATATACCTAAGAAGAAAATAAAAAGGGAGTGTCAGCATCCCTCTGGCAACTTGGTGAAGCAGAATTAACAAACCATAAGCTAACTTAGGTAACTAACAAGCAATAAGACACTTTCTTTAGTTGATATTAATCTGTCAGTTTGTGGGTAGGAGATGGATGCTACCTGAAGAAGTAAAAGGATCCTCATTATTACCTTATTTTCCCTTAACACACCCATGGTTGTTACTGGTAAAATCTTATTTGAAGGGGGGAGGGAATAAAAAGTCTATTTATGCCAAACACATCTACAGTTAAAATACAGATGTTATAATATCTTATGGTAAAGAAACTAATATCTTTTTATTATATGACCAAAGTCTTTGATAAACAAAAAGTTAATAAGGATAAGCCCAGTTGCTGGAATTCCCTAATAAATTGAAAATATATTTCTCACATGGAGAATCCTTTCAGCACCCTTCAGCACTCCACCTGAGCCTTCTCCGTCCTCACCTGTTAACACAAAAGACACCTTGCGACACTGCTTCATCTTCACAGAGCCTTGTCAGCCCAGCCCCAAAACGGCAGCTGATCAAGACAAAGCAGGCAGCTATCGTGCGTAATGACTAAGGGTGTTAATTGCAGGGGCCACTGGCCTTCCTCGTACAACTGCACTGAGACTCTCCCCTGGCACTGTCAGGATGTCTAAAGCTGAGATATACAGCCATACCAGCTGAACATAGACTTCTCTGTGGTGTTGAAAACTAAGGAAGAGGACCAGTGGGAGCTCTCCGTCCACATGATGCCAAGTGGGCATTACTAGTTTCCCCTTTGAAAAGAGTTGAAAGAGTCAATAAGTTTGGATTCCCATGGGCTCAAGTGTCCCTTCTACCAGCTAGTCATATGCATACAGCAGGTTATATAAGGTTTTGAATTCTAAAGGGTTTTTTCTCCTTCATTTTCTATTCTGATTTGGTTTTAATACCATTGTTTTCATTCTTTGTAGAAGTTAACTCACTAGCTCTTCTTTAGTCTTCTAAAAATACTAGGATCAAGTTAAAGAGTAAGGGTCTATGAGGGAACTGGAGATTCATCTTCCAAAATTAGTTTCTTGAAACAGACAAAAAGCAGAATCAGACCTATAAATACAGAGAAAAAACTCATGGTTGCCAGAGGGAAGAGGGATGAGGGATGGGCAAAATGGGTGAAGGGGAGAGTGAGATACAGGCTTCTGGTTATGAAATGAGTAAGTCATGGAAATAAAAAACACAGCATAGAGAATTTGGCCAATGTATTGTAATAGCTTTGTATGGTGATAGATGGGAGCTACACTTGTGGTGAGCGTAGTTTACTGTATGGAGAAGTTGAATCACTACACTGTAAACCTGAAACTAATGTAATATTATGTGTCAACTATACTCAGACTTTAAAATATTTTTTAAATTAGTTTCTTTGTTTCGACTTTAATCAGTTACAGATGCACTGCAGATGTGCTGACATTCCAGAAAAATGTTCCCAAATGTAGTTTTAGCTACTGCTATAGAATACTAACTTAAGGAAGCCATCATTAACACAGATGCCTTTGCCATTAAAATGAAACATTTGTTGTGTTGTTAATATCAGCAATTACATGAAGAATTCAGGAATTTTTTAGTAGTAGAAATAGTAGTCCTGATTGAGAGTGGAACACCACAATTTTTTCCTATAAAATATTTTTCTGTATCTTAAGATTAAACTTTGAAGGTAAGTCCCTTCTCCCTTCTGGGTAAAACACACTAGAACTTGAAAGTGGGCAACCTGCTGGTGTTTCAGAGGGACTATGTGTACTCTTTGAAAAAGGCAATTTGAAAATATGTCTCCACCAAGCTCTGACTCTGTTGATTGTTTTGGAGATTTTTTACTTGCAAGTGGATTTAACTGTCCTGGGACTCTACACTAAATTTCACCTCCTTGAAATGTGTGTATATGATTGGCCAAGAAGGTCTCAATAGATATCAGTCAGAAGCTGAATCTCCCACCTGACTATTGATTCAAGCTGGACAGCAAACTTCAGGAAAGCACTGGATTGGATTTGGCTATATTTAGCATGTATGACTCAGAGGTGGTTCTGAATAGAGTAATAAAAACTTCCACATGCCAAATTCTAAGTTCTGGGGTGAGTGCTGAAGTCTCACATATCTCGCAGAGCTTACCTTCCAGTGAGAGAGAGAGAAAATAAACAAGTCAACAAAGGAACACACACACACACTAAACAAGAATGTCACATAACTCTACGATCTAAGTCTAAGGTACTGTGGTGGTGAAAAGATAGGTGGAAGCAAGGGGCTATTGGAATTGGATAATCAGGGAAAGACTTCCTGAAGAGGGGCTATTGTACTGAGACCTCTCGGGAAGAAGTCAGCCATGAGAGAACCCAAAGGAAAAGTATTCCAAATAGAAAGGAGCATGGGAGCAGAAGCACTGGAGCAGAATCAAGCTTGGAATAGTAAGCAATAGAAAGAAGACCCATGTGAATAAATTATGTGAGTGTGGGAAAAGGGGGTTACAAATGGAAACGGGACAGGTGGGCTACAAAACCATGCAGGGCCTTCTGCGCATCAACGAGCCCTTTGAACTTGATTTTAAATGTGACAGAAAGTCCTTTGGGGGTTTTAAGTAAAAGATCTTGATTGTATATACATGACCCCAATGTAAATTAGAATCGACTATAATCTTTTGGTTCGTGTCTTCCTCCATCTATCTGTTTGTGAGGCATCTTTTTCTGTTTTAATCTGCCCTCTCTTTGTAAACTCTGTCAGGGTAGGGAAGAGACTGCTCTCTTTACCACTGAATATCTAGACACTAACAGAGAGTGTGCCACATACATGATGGGTACTCAATACACGCTGGGCGACTGAGTGGCTGACTATTAAATGTTTATCTCCAATTCTTTTTAAGGTCACAGGATACCAAAATAACCCTCTCCATGCAGTAACTATAAGATTATTGTACGAGGTGAATCAGTTCCAGGCATTATCCCAACTTTCTCAGCATGAATGTGTCCACTGAGCCCAAAGAAAGACATATTTTTATGTATTTTTAATATTTGAAATTGGCATACTTGCTTCTAATAAAACACAGAGAACCCGAAGAATAAAAAGGTTCTCAACACAGAACGAAAACAGTATCAGGAGCTCCGCAGGTAGGATTTCAATAGCTATTGTTCTATATGGTAGGAGCTCTGTGATGGTTTCTGTTGTAAGCTGCAGTTCAGTGGATTGAATGGTGTAAAACTGCATTAGTAAATAAAAGAACTAAAAGGATTTTACAGCCATTTCCTTCAAGTAATTCTGCTGGATGGAACCATTACAGCCTGAAACTCTAAAACAATAAACCCACAGTAGTTCTTTCAAGGAGAGACTGTTTCTGTTCTAAAGATACTTAGAATCGTTCTAGTGAATCAAATCTGTGCATGCCTTCCTAGAAAGAGAGCATTAAAGAACCATTTCCAGGGCCATTGCCCAGCCTCCAGCGGCTGTGTGCTGACTCCATCCAGACCTCCAATTTAAGTGTGTATGTCTGTGTGTTTCAGGGTGGGGATGGAGCATGCTTTTTCAGTTCCTGGCTTTAGAAGTACTACCAGCTTAAACAAGGAATAGGGACAGCATAAGGATATGCACATAAGCATTTATCTTTTGTGGTTTCAGGGAGGGAGGGAGAATTTTTATCATCAAAAACATATCTTATTGGTGGAAATTCTCTTAGACTCACAACTTTCCATTTGTCCACTAGAATCAAGACAAATTCAGTGGAAGAGGTGATATACTCTCATATATTCACAGTCTCACTAAGGTGTAAATAATCATGTCATATCGTCATGTCTGAGACTTCCCTGAAAGGAAATTTAGTGATGGAGAAAGGGAGTATCCTGAGTCTCTAAAAAAGGTTCTGCCTGGGATAAAGGAGAGTTTTAGGACAGGGGAAATGGAACCTTCATTCCCTCATGACTTTCCTGGGATCATCTTCCCTTAGAAGTTACCCCTTCATCCTAGAAATAGCAGCATGATACCTGGACTGCTCAGGAAAGGAGATAAAGCAATATAAATGCATAGAAGGAAAGAAAAAACATCATATAGAGATTGCTTTAGGGTACAAGGTCATTGGACTATGTTAAAAGGAAAACTTGAAACAAGGATTTTGAAAAAGAGTCTGTCCTCTGACATCTACTACTTTTCTCCTTGATTCAACTTGTCCTTTGGAAACTAATATCAGGTTATTCATTAAATAATCATAAAATTTTGCTCAGTTCCTGCTTGGGACAGGAGCTGTGCTTGGTGCAGAGGATACAAAGATCATTAAAATGAATACCCTGATCTCAAATCATATACTAACTAGTGAGGAGACGGAGGGCAAATTAACCATTGTGGTAGAACTCATCTTCTCAGGAGCAGAAACTTTTTATATTCTTATTTAATTCTCTATCCCCAATGCCTAAAAATGGCCAGGCATACAGTATCTGTTCAATAAACATGTGCTGGATGTTGAATGTATATGATCATTGCTCTAAAGGAGATAATGCTAACAACTGCACCCACAAGATGGCATTTGGATTGAGACTTGAAGCATTGATAGGAAATTGCCAGATAGGCAGGACACAAACACAGAGGGGGCAGAGAAGAGTTTGCCCAAGGGCACAGGAGCGTGAGAGAGCATAGAATATTCAGGAATAGAAGTAAGTTTGTAGGGATGAAGCATTAAATTCAAAAGAAAGTGGCAAGAGATGAAATTAGAAAGGTAGGCAAGAGCCGTATTGGGAAGGGTCATGTGATTCTTAAAAAAGACCTGAAATTGAATATGCACATAATGAAAAACACCAAAAAACTTTGATCAAGAGTAATATATGGGGCACCTGGGTGGCTTAGTTGGTTAAGCCACCAACTCTGGCTTTCGGCTTTTGTCATGATCTCAGGGTCATGGGATCGAGCCCCATGTTGGGCTCCAAGCTGAGCATGGAGCCTGCTTAGGATTCCCCCTCTCCCTCTGCCCCTCCTGTGCTTGCTTACTCTCCCTCTCTCTAAAAGAAAAAAAAAAATCTATAGAAAAGAGTAATATATAATGGTTTATATGTATTAAATGTGACAGGCAGGAAAGAGGAATGGGTGAATCAGAAGGTGTCAATACGTGAGGTCAGGAGACCAATTAGGAGCTACTGAAGTAGTTGTCATAGACCACAAGGGCCTGAACTAGGGCATCAAAGGTGGGAATGAAGATGAGTGGAGGAAAACTATAAGCATTTTTAGGTGAGACCAAACGATGTGGAAATTTGATCTGGAAACGAAGAACAGACGAGAAATCTAGGGTTTTTTTCTCTGATTTTGGCTTGAAGTACTGGATAGATTGTTGTGCCATTTGTAGAGAGAAGAAATAATAGAGGCCCCTACACCAGAGATAAACAAATCTGACAGTATAGTAAGATCCCATTCTCTACTGGTGGGTGGAGTGTAAAATGTATAGTGCTTGGCGTGAACACACCCACCAAGGCCACCTTACCCAACTCTCACATGTGTTTTCCTGGTCAATATGAAAAGGCTCCTATACCTCTTTCAGGTTTTTGCTCAATTCCAGGTCAACCCTGGATGCCTGCTTCAGTCTGCTTGTCTGGGGTCCTGACATGTTTCTTTGGCAAAGGACGTCATTTCTCTATCTCAGCCACTGCGTGGAAGTCCTTTGTTGATACAAAATGACACAACTCCTGCTCTTCCTTATGACTTGCTTAAGAGGACAATCGTGGTAGACTCAAGAAGTCCAACCACTTGGATATTGACATTAATCTAGATAAATTTCAAAATGTGAAACATCACTTGAATATGATCTGGATTGCTGGTCACCTTTCTTAGGGTACAGGTCTATAACAAGAATGTGACCCATATTCTCCAAACTCTCACCATAGAGGTGTTCAGTATGTCAAGTTCACACAAAGAATAGAAAAAATATTCATAGCTTGATAGCCATACAGGACAAACCTTAGTCTTGAAAGAACCTAAAAATTCTCATTAGAATGGCCTCAAACTTCAAATAATGAAGGAAATATCACATTAAAAAAAAAAAAAGTTCAGGTAATAACTAAAAAAAATCCCAGTCATCTATGTATATACATGATTCATTTATTGAAGTTCTTACTATATTTTAGCATAACTTCATTTGACATAATTTTGAAACTTACATAATTTTTTATCATAGTTCTCAATTTTTTCCTTTCCAACTGGACTGGTGATTTATAAATAAAGACATCTATCAGAATCTCCTGAGAAGTCTTTTTGTTTGGTTTTGGTTTGTTTAGTTGTTTCAAAATACACTTGCTTCCATGCACTAAACCTCTGAAGGTAGAGTCTGAGTATGTGTACTTTTAACTTCCATTTTGATACCATTGTAAACTCCTGAGAAAGCTACAAGAATAGTATAAAGAACTGCCATATACTCTTCACTCAGAGTTCTTGCTTTCTATTGCTACATAATAAACATTTCAAAAGGTAGTGACTTAAAAACAAAAACAAAAACAAAAACACAGTTCTATTTTAACTCACAGACCTGACCTTTGGTGTGTGTCAGAGGGAAGGCTTGTCTCTGCTCCGTGCAGCACCAGGAGCGGTATTGGTTAGAGTAGTTTGAGCAAGATGGCTCTTCCTTTGACTGGCAAATCGGTGTTGCTATGAGATCAGTGCTCAGCCAGTGCTGAGAGCTGTGGACCTCCGTTCCTTTCCGGGGGGCGCGGGGTGGGGGGACTCTCCACACGGCTTCCAGAGAGGCTGCTTGAGCTTCCCCAGAGCATGGCAGCCGGGGTCCTAGCGTGGGCGTGCAGGAGAAGCAGGCAGCAGCTCTATTGCCTTTTATTATGTAGCCTGGAAAGTCATACAGCATCACTTCTGCCATAGACGTGCCCACCCAAATTCAGAGGGGGGAAATACACCCCTCATCCTAGTAAAAGAACTATGGGATGAAAGGTATTATTGTCAGTATTTTCACAAAATACAGTGCTTCACACCCAGAATTGTTTATATCTTGCCCCATTTGTTTTGTCATTGTCTCTATCGATTTGTTCATCTCTCTCCACATAGATACAGATATAGAATATCTATCTATGGATGTATATTTAAGTGTGTATTTCCCAAAAACAAGGGCATTATTTTCACAGTACAATTACCAAAATCAGGAAATTTAATATTGATAAATCACTGTTACCTAATCCATAGTCCATGTTTAAACTTTATCAATTGTTTCTCCCTCTCCTTTCAAATCCATCAAGGATACTATCAGGCATGCGTATTTTTTCGAATCTCCAAAGGTGATTCTGGTGGGTGGTCTTAGTCTAGAATAATGTAAATATTTGGGGACAGATCGAAAGTCAAATCTCAGCTTTGTCACTGATCAGAAGCATAATCTTTGGCAAATTACTTTCGCTCTCTCTGTCTCAGTTTCCTCATTACTAAAAATAGGAGTAGTTTGGGCTACATCATAGAATGGAGAAAAAAATGTAAGGCGCCAGCCTCTCAGCAAACGTTAGTTTTGTCCTCTTTCGCTCCTTAAAATTACTCACAGAGAACGTGGTGCTGTAAGTGACGGTGTCCATGCCACATTTGCTCTGCTCCCCTTAACTCTAACTGCATAGGGATGGCAATTCAGTAGAAATCCAAGATGCTTTCCCGAGGCTGCAGTCACTTATTGGGGGCATATCGTTTTGAGTCTATTTCATAAATTAGAACCCACATGAGCCAGTTCGCTTTTGTCTTGCTCCCTGCTCTCAAACAACACCAGCTTCCTGCATTCAAGAGCAACAGGGGAACCGGCAAGCGTGGTGGTATGAATGGCGAGGAAGTCAAGCCCGTTCTAGCCCTTTCCGTGCTTCTCCAATAGCACCATCCTCCAAACAGGAAGATGGTTTTTCATGGTGTGATTTGATAAGTACTAAAAAGGAAGCACAGGGATGACTTCCTCATTGGGTCTTTCATTATTACCGTTCAAATGTAAGCTAAAGGAAGAAAAATCTTACTGGTTTTTTTTTTCTTACCTTTAAATATGCCCCCAGGATACCTGCTATTAGCTCTGCTATTTCATCCAATCTCATTAGAGTTCAGTGGGTTTGTTGGACCAGAGATTTCACTGAAGGTGACTTTACTAATTTTTACAGCTTTTGTAGCTTTCCTTCTCCCTTGATGATGACACCACTAAATAACCCTTTTTACAATATATAAACAAACATTTGAGTTACGAAGTCCTAAGCAACTTGGTCCAGTTTATCAACAGCCACCAGATTTTTGAATGCCTTTGATCTATTATTTACCATGCTTTATTGGGACTTTTAAAACCTGGTAAATAATTCCTGGCACATTGCTTCAGTCTGGTTCTAATAAGGCTGAGTCCATTCCCATGCATGTGTTTAGATTGCACAATACATAGCAACAACTCAGGCTCACCGCCAGGCTTCATTGCTAGGAGACACAGAGGGATCCGTGGGACAGACCTGACTTCTGCTTGTTGTCATAAAGGACAACACAGATAAATGTGGCTGGACAGGTCATAATGTCACTAACAGATCGCCTTAGCAGTTCAACCAAAAAAATCAGGCCAATCCTTTCACCTAAACATGTATAAATTTTAATGAAGCGTGTATTATTGTCAATGCTGGTCCAGTCTCCAAGTCAAAGATTTTTATGTCCTGGCTAATTTCACAAAGTCACAAATTGGTACAAAAAAAAGAAAAAAAAAAAGCACTCAAAAGACTTGAACTCTCACACAAAAAAATCACAGGATCAAGACAGAGTGTGCCAGATGAGGCTTTGTTGCTGATTTTTTTTATTCTGTCCCAATGTATCTTGAGGCCATAACCCGGCGTTGGTCCTGAACACAGTCCTATTACATACAGAAGTCAGTTTCCTCTTTTAGCATACAAGCACTGCAGGATAGCCTAAAACATCTTTGTGAAGATCCACAGTGGTTCTATTACCCCCATCCTGGGTCAGCTTGCACACCTCAGAGTTTGTATTACATAACTAATAATTTGCTTCAATCTAAACTGAAGCTATACTGTATGCTTGAGCTGGAAAGGTTAATTGTTTTTGCAGAGCTGATCATAGCTTAGTATTACACTTAACTATGTGTTTCTTCTTAAAGGAGACTATAATCCTTTCACAGGTAAAAGCTGAAAGTCACATCATCAATAAAGTTTTTATTGCAACTTTTAGCAATGATCTGTACTACAGATTTTAAGTCACTTGTAATATTGTGAAATATTTATCATTGGGTAAAGCCAGTTGAGATTAAAATATTTTTCCAAGTGATAAGTATAAGTCCATTCTAGTCACCAGTTAACTAGAAGTTTGATATTTTAAAATTCCAAAATTTTAATTCCATCCAGGACATTTTTAACACTTGTGTGACTTTTTATTTATTCTTAGTTACACTATAACAATTGGAATATATAGGCTTTCAGAAACAAGTATTTTATTTGAGCCACCTACTTTTTCTTTGAATGGCTGCAATGCTTTCACTAACCTGCAAACCCTAGAATATTTAGTACATATAATAAGGAAGAAAAGGAAAATAAAAATATAAGAAAAATAATTTTTTCATCCTTTATCTGTTTTGAAGGTTTTTCTCTAGCCATTGCAAAATCATAACACAATAGATAATTTGCTAGGCAAAAGCAATGCCAAATGATTGTCCTAAATTGCTTTTTCTATTTAAAAAAAAGTAAATTCTAACTCTTACATTTTAAATAAATGAATGTTTACACTCAAGCTAATTTAGTCACATGTGAGCAGTTTTATCCTAAAGACAAAGTTTTAAAATCTTGACTAAGGCAAGGTACCAGTTGCAGCTGTGAATTAAACTATCCAGAACAGTCTGAGGAAAAACACAAATATTACATCAGTCAACTCTAGCTTTCAGATACTATAAAATTTTAAGGCCAGAAAACTTTTATATTTACAAGAAATGTTTTGAAAGTAAGTGGAAGCTCTAAAATTTAAGAAACATTATATTGAGATTCAAATTGCCCTCTGGTGAAAAGGGCACACTGTTTAGAACTTTGTGCCTTAATATTTGCTGGATGAGCTCATTCCATGCTCTGGATAGACAAAACAAGCTGCTAGCCGATTATATTCTCTCTTCTAGAGAAGCCACAGAATGCCGGCCATGTCCACAGCCTTCTTCAGCTCGTGGCATGTGATGGAATCACAGCTCACTGGGTGTCTTACCCGAAAGAAGCCCATCCATAGGGTGGCCAGTAACCTCTGAGGTAATCTGATGATAGAAGTCGGCCAAGAGCTCAATCAAGTCCTGTAATTTTTTTTTCTTTTGGGGTGTGCCTTTGTATTACCTGCAAAAGTAAGACACAGTAGCTGGTAGTTTTGAAGCATTTCAGATGACCCTCATTTACTAGATAAAATAAGACACTGCACGTGAATGGCCATGTACTCCACAGCAAGGGAACATCCCGCAGCAAATCTTTTTCCCTGATTTACTATCATTTGTAATAAAAGACATAGTCATTTGGTGTACAGACAGAAAGAAGATAAATGCATAAAGTATATACATTATAAAACAATGACATAATGAACACCAATGAAGCCATCACCCAACCAGGAAATAAAACGTTATTTGCCTCTACTCATGTATTTCTCCTCATCCCATTTCCCCGCTTCCTGTCCAGATCAGCACTAATCACTATTTAAATTTTGTGTTTAGCATTCCCTTAATTTTTAAAACTTCTTGTCACAAATATATGCATGCATTCAACATTAAACATTCACAAATCACAAATCAGATGGTTATTTATTTTATTTTATTTTATTTATTTTCATGATTTTATGCTTTCTTGTGTTAAACTTCCACAATTTATTAATCAATTCTGTTAAAAACTGTAATTTTCTTTTTTTTTGTATTTTATTTATTTAGTTGAGAGAGAGAGACAGAGATAGTGAGAGAGAGCACGAGCTGGGAGGAGAGGGAGAAGCAAGATCCCTGCTGAGCAGGGAGCCGGACGTGGGGCTCCATCCCAGGACCCTGGGATCATGACCTGAGCCGAAGGCAGACACTTAATTACTGAGCCACCCAGGCCCCCAACTACCATTTTCATAATAGAAAAAATATATATCATGATCTGTGCTGCCATGAACTTTCTTCTAATTGTTCCTGGTGCATAGGTACAAAATTTTCTCCATGGCATACCTAGGAGTGAAACTGCTGGGTTGTACTATATGCAAATGTTCTGCCTTTCAAGATAAATCCCAGTGGTTTTTCAGAGAGAAGAGAGCTCATCCTGGTAGATGCAGAATTAGTATCATCAGAAATCCAGAGATATTGCTAGATCCTGAAATATTCCAGTTTCTGAGGGCTGGCATTGGGGAGCACCACCAATAAAGAGTTGAATAGGAATGGTGATATTAGGCATTGTTCTCCCCTCCTCAGTTGTAAGGGTAAAGCTTTTATCACTTTACCATGAAGTGTGTTGTTTCTTGCAGGTTTTTGTACATTAAGGGACTCCCCATTGAGCCCTACTTTCCCAAGGGATTTATTTTTTTTAAGATTTTATTTATCTATTTATTTGAGAGAGAGTTAGCACGAGTGGTGGGAGGGACAGGGGGAGAGGGAGAAGCAGACTCCCCGCTGAGCAAGGAGCATGACTTGGGGCTCGATCCCAGGACCCTGAGATCATGACCTGAGCCGAAGGCACACGCTTAACTGACTGAGCCACCCAGGCACCCCCAGGGGATTTATTCTTAGGTCAAAAATAGGTATTGAATTTTATCAAATGGTTTTTCTGCATCTAAATATTATTGGATTTTTTCCTCTTTTTGCTATGAATGTAGTGAATTATTTTCTGTATGTTAAAGCAACGCTGCACTCCTTCCCAAAATAACTTTACATGTGCTGGGTTATTTCCTTGAGGTTTCCTGCATCTACGCATATGCGACAAACTGGACTTCCATTTTGAAATGTCCTGGACGGGGTTTGGGACCAGTGTTAACAATGGCTTTGTATAATGAATTGGATGTTTTCCTTTTTTTTCTCTATTCTAGGAAAGATTTTGTTTAAGATATTAATGAGTCTTACCTCGATGTTTGGAAGATTTTATTAGTGAGTTCTTCTGGGCCTGGAATTTTCTTTTGGGGAGGTTTGTGTTGTTCCTGTTCTATCACAGTTTAAAAAAACCCAGCTGATGTCAGTGTCACATCCTCCAGGAATACTGGCCAGTGCGCTGTGCTGAAGTTTCCTGCTGCCATTGAAGCCACTCCTATCATTGGTCACTTCACTCCTGGAACCTTCATCAATGAGATCCAGGCAGCCTCCCAATGGTTACTGATCCCATGGCTGACCACCAGCCTCTCAGAAAGGTGTCTTATGTTAACCTGACTAACATTGCTCTATGCAACACAGACTCTCACCTGCAATAGGTGGACACTGCACTGAGGGAGCTCACTCAGTGCTCTGATGTGGCAGAAGATAGCCAGGGAAGTTCTGTGCATGAGTGGCACCATCTCTGGTGAATACCCAAGGGGACCATGCCTGACCTCTACTTTGACAGAGATTCTGAACAGATTAAAAAGGAAGAGCAGGCTGCTGCTGGAAAGGCTGTGGCCATGGAGGAATTTCAGGGTGAATAGACTGTTCCAGCTCACAAATATACTGCTATACAATCCGAGTTCACTAGCTGGTCTGAAGGCTTGGAGATGTTCTCTATGCCTACTCAGCATTTCCTCATTAAAGACTGGAGTGCTCAGCCTGCCATTGAAGACTGGGCTGCAGCCCATTAGTAGGAACAACAACCGAGTGGTCTTGAGCTGTTCTTTTACAAATTCTTTTTTTTGTTTGTCTTTTTTTTATGCTGAAGTACAGTTGATATGTTACATTAATTCCGTGTACAATTTGGTGATTCAACAAGTCTATACATTATGCTATGCTCACCACAAGTGTAGCTAGCATCTGTCACCATACAACACTATTACATATCATTCCCTATACTGTACCTTCTATCCCCATGGCTTATTCATCAATAAGTGGAAGTCTGTATTTCCTGCTCCCCCTCGCCCATTTTGCCCATCCCCTCAACCCCCTTCCCTCTGGCTACCAGCAGTTTATTCTCTGATTCTGCTTTTTGTTTATTCCTTTGTCTTGTTTTTTTAGAGTCCACATATGAGTGAAATCACATGGTATTTGTCTTTCTCAGTCTGACTTACTTCACTTACCGTAGGTTCATCATGTTGTTGAAAATGGCAAGATCTCATCCTTTTTCTGCCTGCATAATATTCCATTGTGTATATACACCACATGTTCCTTATTCATTTGTCTATCTATGAACATTTAGATTGCTTCCATATCTTGCTTATTGTAAATAATGTTAAAATAAACATGTGTGCATATATCTTTTTGAACTAATGTTTTCATTTTCATAAATAACCAGTAGTGGAATTATTGGATCATATCGTATTTCTCTTTCACAAATTCTTAAACAGAAAATGGAAATAAGGGTCATGGGGGAAAAAGAAGTTTCCAAAGAAAAAAAAGAAATGTATCGCTTATTTTCTAATCATTTAGGGATTTTCTCACTCTATTTTTGTTATTCATTTCTAACTTAACTCCACTATGATCAGAGAACATACTTTGATTTAACATGGAAAAGTTGTTGTGATTTCCTGTGTAGTCCAAATATATGTATGTGATTTTGGTAAGTGCTCCATGTGAACTTGAATAGCATACGTATAATACAGATGCTGAGTACTATGATTTAGCAGTATGTTTTATGCACAAAGATGTAGTAAAGTTAATCATATTGTTCTAAATTTTTATATCTACTGATTATTTTGTCTGTTCTGTCAGTTCGTGATACAGGTATTTTAACTCTTCTATGATCTTGGTTTTGTCTACTTTTTTTTTTTTTTTTTTTAGTTCTGTCAGTTTTGTTTTACATGTTTGAAGACTATGTATACAAAATTAGGAGTGTTATTATTTTTAGTAATAATTTTTGCTCCAAAGTCTACTTTGTCTGTTACTAGTATAGTTCTGCAAGCTTTCTTTTTGTTGGTGTTTGCATAGAATGACTTTTATCCTTTTGCTTTCAACTTTCCTGGGCCTTATATTTAAGGTGTGTTACTGATTAGTTTCTTTTTATTACAATCTGACAATCTTAGTTCTAGTGTGTTTTCCCTAGAATAGAGAAAGAATTTTAACTAGAGCATTTGGTCCATTTACAGTTAATATAATACTAAAATATTTGAGACTGTATCTACCCTCTTACTCCTCTTTTTCTCCCATCTTGCCTTGGCCTGTTGGCTAAATCTGGCCAGATCTAGGTCCTCTGGCCACACTCATTTGTTGATATATTGTTTTCAGCCGGTTTTGTACTGCAGTATCAGAGCTAAACTAAGAGCTAAGTAATGAGCTATTTAAGTGTAGAGTAGTATTCTAATACATGAGATAGTTTTCTGAAAATTCTTTAATACATAAAATCTTATGGAAAGTAAAATATTTGTGGTACCCATATACAACAAAGATCTCATATTCAGAACTCCTAAATTCAGTATGTTAGAAAAAGGAGATAAGGAAAGAAACTCCAAAATAAAATGAACAAAAAATTTGAACATGTATTTCATAAATAAGGATAACCAAATGGCCAGTAAGCATATAAAATATGTACTCAACTTTATTAAACATAGGAAATTACACATTATAGCCACAATTCTATAAGGCCTTTCTCTTAGAATGTCTAAATTTTTTGAGTCAAAAAATAACACGGATTAATAAGGCTATGGAGCAACCAGAATTGCTATACATTGCTGGTAGGAATATAAATTGATACACTTTGAGAACTCTTTGGCAGTATTTGCTGAAACTGAACATACACCTACCTTATGATCTAGCAATTTTACACATACCCAACAGAATTTCATGTACCTATTCAACAAAAGATATGGACAAGAATGTTCTTAGTAGAGCTATTCATAATTGCAATGAAACTAAAATCTACTTTAGCAGAATGAATAAGTTGTGCTATTTTTCCATAGTGGATACAAACACAATGAGAAAGAGCAAACTATAGCTGCACACAAAAATGAATCTTAAAAACATAATATTGAATGAAAGAAGCTATACAAAAAAAAGTGCATATTCTTTTTGTGTAAAGTTCAAAATCAGGCAAAACTAATCTATGCTACAAGAAGTCAGAAAAGTGAATTCTCTCTGGAGGGGTGCAGTGATTTGGAGTGGTTTGGAGGGAATTTCTTGGTACCAGTAAGTAGTGTTATGTTTCTTGGTCTTGGTGCTGGTTACAAGCACATTTAGTTTCTGAAAATTCATCCACCTGTACTCTTATGACTGGTGTGCTTTCCTCTATTATGGTATCCTTCAATATTATTTTAATTTTATGGCTCTTTAACTTGATTAAGAGTACACTTCTAGATTTAGTAATTAAGAAATAATGTGTGATTATTTAGATGGAAAAGTTTAAGTGTATTTTTACTCGGCAAACTAACATATTTAGTATAGTACAGAGCAGTTATCAAAGCAAATGCCTATGCCTGACAAAGCTTCCCCCATCTCTCATTTCCTTTCTTTTACATATTATTATACAGTAAATATTTACTTTTGAGTATGAAAACCATATGCTCAAGATGGAAAGAATAAAAATTTTTATTGCATCTCCTTTGTGAGAAACCAAATGTCAGTCAGAATAAATTAAATACAATTAAAATGAACTTTATGGATAGGGAAAATCTTGGTTCCACTGTGATGGTTGAATACATATTTGAATGCCTTCCTTTTTAAAGTATATGTCATTAAATTAAAATTACTTATACTGTATAAATTTAGGACCCACAAATGACATAAATTTATCTCAAAAATATTGAACAGACATTGTGTGACAGTATATTCCTCAGTTCATAATTCATAGGAAAAAGTAAGCATTTACTCTTTGAAGTAATTAGGCTATTATTTGATCATCACAAAACCAAAGTGCAAAGAATCTGGATCCTCTTATTTCTTTATACTATACAAAAGTCGAGATCTATAATGAACAGTTGCACAGCAAGCAGTGAAAGCAATTGTTAATTATTAATTAGAGCAAAATTCTTATGACCACGGAGTTAAAAATTTTATATAAAGCTTATTACTACTTACTTTATAACATCTTTTGCTACACAAATTATAACCTACCAAGGAGCATGCTTTCTTATTATCTTACTCCCTATACCTTCTTAATGGCTTTGCAGTGGTAAGTGAACACACCATGAATTTCCATCCTCAAAAAGCATTCCCTTGAGCCCCTTTATAGTCAATCCCCTCCCACTATGCCAAACCCTGTAACTACTAGACTGCTTTCTATCACTACATGGTGCCTTTCCCAATCATAGAATAGTAGTCTTCTGTGTCTGATTTCTTTCACTTAGCATAATATTTTTGAGATTCATGCAAGTTGTTAAGTGTATCAATGTGTGGTTCCTTTTCATTCCTGAGTAGTATTTCATTATATAAATTTATCACAATTGTTTATCCAGTCACCAATGAATAGACATTTAGGTAGTTTCTAACTTGGAGCTATTATGATGAATAATAATATGATTCTAAGGTTTGTAATTAAAGCATCTGGATGGACAAGTTGCCACAAATAGAAATGGGGAAAATTTTAGGGGGAAAGTTAAGAGTTATTTTGGTCATATAAGTTTTTTAAGTGCTCATTATATTTCTAACTAGAGATGTCATGTAGATAGTTATATGTAAGGGATTCTGGAAAGTTTGAGAACAAAGGTATAAATTTCAGAGTCATCAGGGTGTGGATGGTATTTGGAACCAAGGAAGAAATCTGAGGATTGGTAACTTGGTAATTGTTTGGTTTAATTGAGCATAAAAATTTCAATGGATTTACACATTCTTCAGGTTTTAGTTCTTCTTAAAAATGTCATTATTTACAGGAAAGTGGCATGACACAAAGGGCTCTATTAAAAATATGTGTGGAGTACACAAACAGTATTCACTTTGTATGCATGCTACTAATGAAAAGACAATTGCAAAAGTGCAATTCTCGGGGCGCCTGGGTGGCTCAGTCGTTAAGCATCTGCCTTCGGCTCAGGTCATGGTCCCAGGGTCCTGGGATCGAGCCCCACATTGGGCTCCCTGCTCAGCGGGAAGCCTGCTTCTCTCTCTCCCACTCCCCCTGATTGTGTTCCCTCTCTCGCTGTGTCTCTGTCAAATAAATAAATAAAATCTTTAAAAAAAAAAAAAAGTGCAATTCTCCAAGCTAGGCAAAGACCTTGGAAAATACTTTTTCTCAATTTGTTTCAAGAGGGGGAAAAAACAGACATCACTCTAGAATGCTTACATTCATGGCAGGATATAGTCCACATAAAAATGGATTGTTATTCAACATAAAACATTTTACCCAACTTAATTTTTATTGCCTCCATCACCTGTTGCTATGAAACAGAAAATAAAATGTGCATAAATGTCACACAGGCAGGGTCGCCATGACCAATGATTTGATTTACACTCTTTGTGAAAACAATCAGGGAGAAATCTGCTAATAGTCAAAATACTTAGATTCAAGCTTTAAAAGGTAAAAGTTTCCAGGCTACACAAAGAAAGAGCTTCTAGTGTTTGAGGGGCAGGGAATTGACAGTCTAAAAATAGTGGAATATTAACTTTTCTCTCCATTCTCTTTGTGCTTATTATGCATATTCCTTTTCAAAGGAAATACACTATTTGATAAAAATATAAATCAAGTGTTCAATTAATTAAATTTAAATCAAACATAAGATCTTCATGTTGCTGGAAATACTGAAGTCATTAGCTACTACAGAGCCAAAAAGCCCCAATGGCTTCTACTACCATGAAATTTATTGCTTTAGGTTCTATCAACCATATAATTTTTTTTCTTCCCCACGCTCTTCTATTGTCCCTGCAAAACAACTTTAAATTTATTACTTTAGGTTCAATCAGTTTTTTTTCTCTTTTCCTATTCCATTGGCTTCTGCAAGAATAAGCTTCTAACAAGAAAATTTAAAACATTTGAGAGAGGTAGGAGGAGCAAGATGGCAGAGAACTAGGAGACCTAAATTTCGTCTGGTCCCAGGAATTCAGCTGAATAGGGATCAAACCATTCAGAACACCTACAAACTCAACAGGAGATCGAAGAAAAGAATAGCAACAACTCTCTGAACAGAAAAGTGACCACTTTCTGGAAGGTAGGACGTGCAGAGAAGTGAATCGGAGGGGATATTCGGGAAGATAGATGTCAGGGGAGGGGGCCTCCGTCAGCCGCTTCTGGCAAGTGATAGAGCCGCGGAGCACAAAATCGAAACTTTTAGAAGTCGGCTCCGCTGAGGGACGTCGCTCCAGTGGCTAAACGAGGGGTGGAACCCTTCTGGGACAGTGTGGTCTCAGGACCCTGGGGTCACAGAAAGACCGGGGGTGCCTGAGTGCGGCAGAGCTCCCAGGTATCGGAGCGGGGAGGTCGGCTGCAGAGACAGAGCCGAGGCGCAGGCTCTCAGCTCGGGGTTGCCATAAACCGTGATCCACAGCACAGTCGGGCCACTGTTCCTCCAGCAGGGACCCAACAAGCGGCAGATCTGGGGAGACTCTCCTTCCTCCCCCAGGAGGAGCAGCGCGGGAGCTCACCGCAGGGATCTGCTGGGTTTGGAGACTCCACACGGGGTCATGTGCCAGAGATAGAAATGCTTGGTCACAGGCCGGGTGAGCACAGAGTGCGGCCGGAGACCCGGGGAGACGGGAGTGACTGACTGCTTTTCTCTGGGGGCTCACTGAGGAGTGGGGCCCCGAGTTCTCAGCTCCTCCAGGGTGGAGATGGGGAGGCTGCCATTTTCACTCTCGTCCTCCAAAGCTGAACAGAAAGCTTGCAGGGAACAAAAGCTCCCTAGATCAAACCCGAGCAGATTACTTAGCCTGGACCGGGCAAGGGCGGGGCAATTCTGCCTCCGGCAAAGACATCTGGGAACCACGGCAACAGGCCCCTCCCCCAGAAGATCAGCAAGAACAGCCAGCCAAGACCAAGTTTACCGATCAATGAGAACAGCAGAACACCAGCAAGAGGGGAATACTGCACATAGAATTCATGGCTTTTCTACCATGATTCTTTAGTCTTTCAAAGTTAATTTTTTTTTTGAATTTTTCTTTTTCCCTTTTTCAACCAACATCTTATCAATCCCTTTTTTTAAAAATATTTTTTATTTTTCATTTTTAGAGTCATATTCTATCCCTTCATAGTAGTTAACCTTATTTTTGGTATATATATATATAAGTTGTTCTCTCTTTAAAATTTTGGGATACAGTTTCCTCTAACAGATCAAAATATACCCTAAATCTCTAGTGTATGGCTTTGTTCTAGTCTCCTGCCTGATCACAATCTCTCCCTTTTTTTTTTAAATCCTCTTCTTTCTTTTTTCAACCAACTTCTTATGTTATCAATTCCTTTTATAACATCTTTTATAATTTTCATCTTTACAGTCATATTCCATCCCTTCATCATATTAACCCTTATTTTTGTACATATATGTTTTTCTTTCTTTAAAATTTTGGGAGACACTTTCTTCTAACAGACCAAAATACGCCCAAAATCTAGTGTGTGGCACTGATCTATACACCAGCCTGATCATATTTCATCATATTCTGTTTTGTTTTGTTTTGTTTTGTTTTTGTTTGTTTTTATCTTTTTCTTTTTCTTTTTCTTTTTTTTTTTTTTTCTTTCTTTTCCTTTCTTTTCCCCTGGTTTCAGGTCTTTTCTGATTTGTTTACTGTATATTTTCTGGGGACTTGTTACCCTGTTAGCATTTTGTTCTCTCATTCATCTATTCTCCTCTGGACAAAATGACAAGACAGAAAAAAATCACCTCAACAAAAAGAACAAGAGGCAGTACCGACTGCCAGGGACCTAATCAATACGGACATTAGTAAGATGTCGGAACTAGAGTTCAGAATGATGATTTTAAAGATACTAGCTGGGCTTCAAAACAGCATGGAAGTTATTAGAGAAATGCTTTCTGGAGAAATAAAAGAACTAAAATCTAACCAAGTCAAAATCAAAAAGGCTATTAATGAGGTGCAATCAAAAATGGAGGCTCTAACTGCTAAGATAAATGAAGCAGAAGAGAGAATCAGTGATATAGAAGAGCAAATGATGGAAAATAAAGAAGCTGAGAAAAAGAGAGATAAACAACTACTGGATCACGAGGGCAGAATTTGGGAGATAAGTGATACCATAAGATGAAACAATATTAGAATAATTGGGGTCCCAGAAGAAGAAGAAAGAGAGAGAGGGACAAAAGGCATATTGGAGCAAATTATAGGAGAGAACTTCCCTAATTTGGGGAAGGAAACAGGCATCAAAATCCAGGAGGCACAGAGAACCCCCCTCAAAATCAATAAAAATAGGTTAACACCCCAACATCTAATAGTAAAAGTTACGAGTCTCAGAGACAAAGAGAAAATCCTGAAAGCAGCTCGGGAGAAGAGATCTGTAACCTACAATGGTAGAAATATTAGACTGGCAACAGACCTATCCACAGAGACCTGACAGGCCAGAAAGGACTGACGTGATGTATTCAGAGCACTAAATGAGAAAAACATGCAGCCAAGAATACTATATCCAGCTAGGCTGTCATTGAAAATAGAAGGAGAGATAAAAAGCGTCCAGGACAAACAAAAACTAAAGGAATTTGCAAACACAAAACCAGCCCTACAAGAAATATTGAAAGGGGTCCTCTAAGCAAAGAGAGAGCCTAAAAGCAACATAGACCAGAAAGGAACACAGACAATATACAGTAACAGTCACTGTACAGGCAATACAATGGCACTAAATTCATATCTTTCAATAGTGACCCTGAGTGTAAATGGGCTAAATGCCCCAATCAAAAGACACAGGCTATCAGATTGGATTAAAAAACAAGACCCATCGATATGCTGTCTGCAAGAGACTCATTTTAGACCCAAAGACACCCCCAGATTGAAAGTGAGGGGGTGGAAAACCATTTACCATGCTAATGGACACAAAAAGAAAGCTGGGGAGGCAATCCATATATCAGACAAATTAGATTTTAAACCAAAGACTATAATAAGAGATGAGGAAGGACACTATATCCTACTTAAAGGGTCTATCCAACAAGAAGATCTAACAATTGTAAATATCTATGCTCCTAACATGGGGCAGCCAATTATATAAGCCAATTAATAACAAAAGCAAAGAAACACATTGACAACAGTACAATAATAGTGGGGGACTTTAACACCCCCCTCATTGAAATGGACATCATCTAAGCAATTGAAATCATCTAAGCAAAAGATCAACAAGGAAATAAAGACTTTAAATGACACACTGGACCAAACGGACTTCACATATATATTCAGAACACTCCATCCCAAAGCAACAGAATACACATTCTTCTCTAGTGCCCATGGAACATTCTCCAGAATAGATCACATCCTAGGTCACAAATCAGGTCTCAACTGGTACCAAAAGATTGAGATCATTCCCTGCATATTTTCAGACCACATGCTTTGAAACTAGAACTCAAAAACAAGAGGAAAGTCGGAAAGAACTCAAATACATGGAGGCTAAAGAACATCCTACTAAAGAATGAATGGGTCAACCAGGAAATTAAAGAAGAATTTAAAAAATTCATGGAAACAAATGAAAATGAAAACACAACGGTTCCAAATCTTTGCGATACAGCAAAGGCAGTCCTAAGAGGAAAGTATATAGCAATACAACTTTTCTCAAGAAACAAGAAAGGTCTTAAATACACAACCTAACCTTACACCTAAAGGAGCTGGAGAAAGAACAGCAAATAAAGCCTAAACCCAGCAGGAGAAGAGAAATCATAAAGATCAGAGCAGAAATCAATGAAATAGAAACCAAAAGAACAGTAGAACAGATCAATGAAAGTAGGAGCTGGTTCTTTGAAAGAATTAACAAGATTGATAAACCCCTGGCCAGACTTATCAAAAAGAGAATAGAAATGACCCAAATAAATAAAATCATGAATGAAAGAGGAGAGATCACAACCAACACCAAAGAAATACAAACAATTATAAGAACATATTATGAGCAAGTATATGCCAGCAAATTAGATAAACTGGAAGAAATGGATGCATTCCTAGAGATGTATCAACTACCAAAACTGAACCAGGAAGAAATAGAAAACCTGAACAGATCTATAACCACCAAGAAAATTGAAGCAGTCATCAAAAATCTCCCAACAAACAAAAGCCCAGGGCCAGATGGCTTCCCGGGGGAATTCTACCAAACATTTAAAGAAGAATTAATACCTATTCTTCTGAAACTGTTCCAAAAAATAGAAATGGAAGGAAAACTTCCAAACTCGTTTTATGGGGCCACCATTACCTTGATCCCAAAACCAGACAAAGACCCCATCAAAAAGGAGAATTACAGACCAATATCCTTGATGAACATGGATGCAAAAATTCTCACCAAAATACTAGCCAATAGGATCCAACAGTACATTAAAAGGATTATTCACCACGACCAAGTGGGATTTATCCCTGGGCTGCAAGGTTGGTTCAACATCCGCAAATCAATCAATGTGATACAATACATTAATAAAAGAAAGAACAAGAATCATATGATCCTCTCAACAGATGCAGAAAAAGCATTTGACAAAGTACAGCATCCTTTCTTGATCAAAATTCTTCAGAGTATAGGGATAGAGGGTACATACCTCAATATCATAAAAGCCATCTATGGAAAACCCACAGCGAATATCATTCTCAATGGGGAAAAACTGAGAGCTTTCCCCCTAAGGTCAGGAACACGGCAGGGATGTCCACTATCACCACTGCTATTCAACATAGTACTAGAAGTCCTAGCCACAGCAATCAGACAACAAAAAGAAATCAAAGGCATCCGAATCAGCAAAGAAGTCAAACTCTCACTCTTTGCAGATGATATGATACTTTATGTGGAAAACCCAAAAGACTCCACCCCAAAACTGCTAGAACTCATACAGGAATTCAGTAAAGTGGCAGGATATAAAATCAATGCACAGAAATCAGTGGCATTCCTATACACCAACAACAAGACAGAAGAAAGAGAAATTAAGGAGTCGATCCCATTTACAATTGCACCCAAAACCACAACATACCTAGGAATAAATCTAACCAAAGAGGCAAAGGATCTGTACTCAGAAAACTATAAAATACTCATGAAAGAAACTGAGGAAGACATAAAGAAATGGAAAAATGTTCCATGCTCATGGATTGGAAGAACAAATATTGTGAAGATGTGAACGCTACCTAGAGCAATCTACACATTCAATGCAATCCCCATCAAAATACCATCCACTTTTTTCAAAGAAATGGAACAAATAATCCTAAAATTTGTATGGAACCAGAAAAGACCCCAAATAGCCAGAGGAATGTTGAAAAAGAAAAGCAAAGCTGGCGGCATCACAATTCCGGACTTCCAGCGCTATTACAAAGCTGTCATCATCAAGACAGTATGGTACTGGCACAAAAACAGACACATAGATCAATGGAACAGAATAGAGAGCCCAGAAATGGACCATCCACTCTATGGTCAACTCATCTTTGACAAAGCAGGAAAGAATGTCCAATGGAAAAAAGACAGTCTCTTCAACTAATGGTGTTGGGAAAATGGGACAGCCACGTGCAGAAGAATGAAACTGGACCATTTCCTTACACCACACACAAAAATAGACTCCAAATGGTTGAAAGACCTCAATGTGAGACAGGAGTCCATCAAAATCCTAAAGAAGAACACAGGCAGCAACCTCTTTGACCTCAGCCGCAGCAACTTCTTCCTAGAAACATCGCCAAAGGCAAGGGAAGCAAGGGCAAAAATGAACTATTGGGACTTCATCGGGATAAAAAGCTTTTGCACAGCAAAGGAAACAGTCAACAAAACCAAAATACAACCGACAGAATGGGAGAGGATATTTGCAAATGATATATCAGATAAAGGGCTAGTATCGAAAATCTATAAAGAACTGATCAAACTCAACACCCAAAGAACAAAGAATCCAATCAAGAAATGGGCAGAAGACATGAACAGACATTTTTCCAAAGAAGACATCCAAATGGCCAACCGACACATGAAAAAGTGCTCAACATCGCTCGGCATCAGGGAAAGCCAAATCAAAACCTCAATGAGATACCACCTCACACCAGTCAGAATGGCTAAAATTAACAAGTCAGGAAATGACAGATGTTGGCGGGGATGCGGAGAAAGAAGAACCCTCCTACACTATTGGTGGGAATGCAAGCTGGTGCAACCACTCTGGAAAACCGTAAGGAGGTTCCTCAAAAAGTTGAAAATAGAGCTGTCATACGACCCAGCAATTGCACTACTGGGTATTTACTCCAAAGATACAAATGTAGGGATCCGAAGGGGTACGCGCACCCCGATGTTTATAGCAGCAATGTCCACAATAGCCAAACTTTGGAAAGAGCCAAGATGTCCTTCGACAGATGAGTGGATAAAGAAGATGTGGTGTATATATACAATGGAATATTATGCAGCCATCAAAAGGAATGAGATCTTGCCATTTGCAACGACATGGATGGAACTGGAGGGTGTTATGCTGAGCGAAATAAGTCAATCAGAGAAAGACACATATCATATGACCTCACTGATATGAGGAACTCTTAATCTCAGGCAACAAACTGAGGGTTGCTGGAGTGGTGGGGGGGTGGGAGGGTTGGGGTGGCTGGGTGATAGACATTGGGGAGGGTATGTGCTATGGTGAGTGCTGTGAATTGTGCAAGACTGTTGAATCACAGATTTGTACCTCTGAAACAAATAATGCAATATATGTTAAGAAAAAAAAAAAAAGAAGATAGCAGGAGGGGAAGAATGAAGGGGGGGAAATCGGAGGGGGAGACGAACCATGAGAGACGATGGACTCTGAAAAACAAACTGAGGGTTCTAGAGGGGAGGAGGGTGGGAGTATGGGTTAGCATGGTGATGGGTATTAAAGAGGGCACGTTCTGCATGGAGCACTGGGTGTTATGCACAAACAGTGAATCATGGAACACTACATCAAAAACTAATGATGTAATGTATGTGATTAACATAACAATAAAAAATTTTTAAAAATGCAAAGGGAAGAAATTTTTCCTTGTGAAAACAAATATCTGGGTAAAGAGTTTTAAAACTAGAATTAGATATTTTCTTAGAAATCCAATTTGGTGACTATACTAACATTTACATAAAAGGGAGGGGGAGGTTACTTTAACAGACTTTTTATTAAGTAAAATATAGGACTATAATTTACCCATTTATAATCTGAGAAACAAAATATTTGTTTACATCAAAGATAATTCTAATATTCTTTCTTTGTTTTATATCAGCTTTATTAAGGTGTTTGAAGTGCACGTTTCATATGTCTTAACATCACCACTATAAACATAAGAATATGTCACTCCCAAAAGGTTCCTAGTGCCCCATTGGTAATCCTACCCTCTTGTTCCACTCCAACAGTTTTTCCTCTCTCCTCAGACAACTAGTAATCCACTTTCTGTCATAGATTCATTTTTATTTACTAAAACTTTATATAAATAGAATCATGAAATACATTACCTCTTTTGTCTGGATTCTTTCACTCATAATAATGACCTCCAGATTCATCCATTTGTTGTGTATACCAGTAGTTCTTTCCTTTTTATTGCTGAGTATCATCCTATTGTACAGACATACAACAACTTGTTTATCCATTCACCTGCTGACAAACATTTGAGCTGCTTCCAGTTTTTGGCTATTACAAATAAAGCTGTTATGACCGTTTGTGTTCAAATATTTATATGAACATAGGCTTTCATCACTCTCACATAAATACCTAGCAGTGGAATGGCCAGATTATAAGGTAAGGGTATGTTTAACTTTTTTAAAAAATTGCCTAACTACTCTCCTATATGGTTGTACCATTTTTCATTCCCACCAGGAGTTTATGGAAGTCCCAATTGTTCCACCCTTGCCAACAGATGATATGAGCAGTCTTTAATTATAGCAATTCTAGCAGCTATAGAATGGTATCTCAATGTGGTTTTAATTTACATGATAGTGAGCATCTTTTCATATGCTTACTTGCCATCCATAAATCTTTGATGAAGTCTATTAAATTTTTGACTATTTCTTTTGGAGTGCTTTGTTTCTTATTATTGTGTTGAACATCTTTTAATATTCTGGGTAGAAGTACTTTATTAGATATGTGTATTGCAAATATTTTTCCTGGTCTATGACTTATTTTCATTCTATTAATGGTATATTTTGGAGAGTAGAAGTCTTACTTTTGATTACATCCAACTTATCAATTTGTTTTTTTATAGATGGAACTTTTGTTGTAGCTAAGAAATCTTTGATTACCATCTTTGATGTCACCCCAATAAATCCAAGATCACAAAATTTTCTCCTAGAAATTTTATAGATATAGGTTTTATATTTAGGTTTATAACTCATTTGGACTTAATTTTTGTGTCTTGTACCACTTATGAATCAAATTTCATTCATTTGCATGTGGATATTTAATTGTTCCAACACTATTTGTTTAAAAGACTATGTTTTCTACACCAAAATTGCCATGGCACCTTTGTCAAAACTCAACTATTTATATGTGAGTCTATTTCTGGACTCTTTATTATGTTCCGTAATACATCTATTTTTACACCATTAGTACAGTGTCTTGATTACAATAGATTTATAACAAGTCCTGAAGTCACATAGTGTATGTCTTCCAACTTCATTATTCTTTCCAACATGGTTTGACCTATTCTAGTCTTCTGCATTTCAATACAAATTTCAGAATTAGCTTGTCAATTTCTACAAAAATGTCTGCTTAGATTTTGATTGAAATTGCATTGAACCTACAGATCACTGTGGGAGAAGGGTGCAGTGACATCTTAAAAATATTGAATCTCTGATCCGTGAACATAGTATATCTCTCCATTTATTCAGGTCTTCCTTAATTTTTCTCAACAATGTTTTGTATTTCTAATGCCACTGCAGTACCTAGAACCCAAAAGTTATTCTGTCATCTTTTGTTGAACTGAACTGATATAAACCTATAATGAGAGAAATCAAGCATTATCTTTAACTTTTAATAAAAGCATACAATGTACAATAATCATGTGCTAAATGTGCTAAAATCATTCCAACTATCAATACATGTTAACCATAATGCCATTTAGAATTTTAAACAATTTCATACTGATTAAATAACATTTGTTTAGGCAATCTTGGCAAATTCTTGAATCAATATTCCTTTGATCTTTGATATACTTGCTAAATAGGCTTATGTTTTTAATTCCCTTTTGGTCCTGTTCCATTTCTCATCTTGACTTCTCTTTCCCTGGAGGGGCAGGTATAGACTTAGCCTCTCTTTATACAAATTTTATTGTTAATTTTCCTTTTGTGTATTCTGACACTAAGAATTACATTCTCACCCATTCCTTTTCTTCTACCCCCACGTATTTCCTATATCATGAATAAATGACTCATTTACTGTTTATTATCAGACTATCCTATTCAGCATAACCCAATATTCATGAAGCTTAGAGCTGAACCTATTTCTCCCACATACGCATTCTATGCCTAAAACAAACATCATAAATCTTTGTTTCCCTTCCCTCACTCCAAAATTGTATGTGTAGCAGGTTTATTCATATTTTAAGTGATTCCAACTGTAATGTTTTGCTGTCCTTAAATAAATTCCTTCTTGAAGTGGGATCACTGATTCCTTTCTCTCATTTGGATAGAAATTATATATCTTTAGAAGTTAAATTTCAAATGCCTTGGTTAGTGATAACAATGTAATCTGTAGGACATATAACAATAGAAAAGAAATGGAAAAAAGTAAATGAGTCATTAAGCAATGAGACTTTTTCCTAGCAAAGAACAGAAGAAATTGGAAAATTTTATATCATTTTTTTTTATTTTAGCATGAAAACCTTAACCTATGAATTCTGAACTGAGAATCAGATGGAAGAAAAAAAGACTATAGGATGGTTGTATGCCTCCCATGACCTGCTGACATGAAGTGTATAGATAAACCTGAAGAACAGATAATCTGAAATAGCTATTTTAAAGAAATGTACTGTAGTATATTTTAACAAATTTTTTGTAATAGAGATCAGAAAGAAATAGACAAGAAGAAGCTGTAGGCTTACTTGTTTATTGAAGGTTTACTTGTACCCTATTAAGTAGAAAATAAGCCTGGTTTTATAAAAAGGCTTTATTCTATCTTCCTGCTCTTTGAATTTTAAAGATTCACTCTTAAATTTTATTGTTTTCCTTCAAAACTACTTATAGCTATCTCACTGGAGGGCTATTTTTATGAAATAGAATCATGGGCCAACAAGATGGGCACCATCTTGCCTCAGAAGCATTTAGTCCCATCTAGGACTGGAAAACTTAACTGTCATCTAGAGATGGTGATAACATATTACAGGAAAATATGAAACATTTCAACAAATCTGTTGAAAGCTATTTGGCAGTAGATACAGTTAACTCTAAAATGGCATCACTGCCTATAATCCAAAGTGACATCTAATTTATCTGGCAACTAGCAGTTTTCACTCCTTATCAGTGTTTATGACATTCTAAAACCACCTCAGTGTCAAGGCTTAACTATTGGCCCAGCAGTGGTCAAGATAGGACTTTATCAACTAATCAACTCAAGGAGAATAGGAAGATAATGTAATATTTTATGTAGCCTGTAAAGAATGAGTAAATTATAGTTTTACATGTAGAAGAAACTAAAACAATATTTCTCAGGGAGTGGTCCATGACTGCCTTCATCAGAATTATCTGAAGGGACTCTGGAATCTGCATTTTCAACAAGTTTCCCAAGTAATTGTCATGCGCATTACAATTCAAGATAATTGTTCTGATGTATTTTTTATTTGAACTATTAGCAAATATGAAAAGTACAAGATACTTCTTGCAGGATATACACAGTTCACAATAAACAAGGAGGGAGATAAAGGAGGAAAAATCTGCATGGCCTGCTATCAGAAGTTGTCAACGAAAAGTTGACATTTAAGGGAAAAGAAGAAAATTCTCCCTTTAGATTTTAGAAGCACAATGACTGAAAGCAAAAGGAAGGCATGAGCCTTTTATGTGAAAAGTCTGAAAAGACAACGGCCAGAATTTTACATAGACATAGATTTGGTGACAGTGGTGGTTAATATTAGATGGGCAAGATAAAATCATATAGATCATGTAGAGCTTGGTGAAGTTTAGTCTTGATGTATTATTCATCTTCTTACATTTGGCAATAACATGATATACACCAGTTTAAGGAATTTAATCTGGCAATTGATACATACTTAATTATATACATTATATATTACTATTCACATACATATTACTATTTATATAATATACGTGAATAGTAATGGAAAAAACAGGCAGTTCAGCCAAGTAACAGCTTTGGCAGTAGTGCACTGTGGGAAGAGAGAGGTCTAGGCTCTGTGTGTTACAAGTACTTTTAGCATCCTACTTTAGAGACATAACAAATGTGAGAGGAAGTCTTTTACTATCTCCACTATTTATTAGATAATCAAGAGTGCACTTTTTTCCATTTCAATAGAAACAAACATAAAAACAAAACAAAATGTAAGAGGTTGATTTGTGTTATCTGTAATAAATAATTCCAAATATTTAGTAGCCAAGCCATTCCACAAAGGTTACCTTTCTGTTAAACAAATCAGACTCCAGAAGTCTTTGCTGTATCTAGATGGTATTGCATTAAGATAATAAAGATACCAATTTTCCATTCACTTCCATATTCTGCTTCTTCCTTAAAATGCACATTTTGATTCATCAAATTGGCACATAATACATCAAATAAAGATTAAGTCAAACTTTATTAATGCAAATGTTAAAAATAAATACATTCTGAAAGATTTCATTTTGTATATTACACGCATGTCAAAAGGAATTGTTGGTTTCATAAAATTGACTTTGTCACCTACCTTTTCAAGATTCTTTACAAATTCACTCTGTTGTCATTGTAGTAATAACTCTTGCTTTTTTATATTTTTAGGACCTGATGCTGCATATATTTTGGAAACTCCCTAAAGAGAAATTCTAAGTCTAAAGCACTTTAAAAATATTGAGAAATGCCTTGGGAAATCATTATATGCACTTAAGGCAAAACTGGCAAGGAGAGCAATCAAGTCTAAAAGAAAATCTATGGAAGCAAAATGGATGAGGCTACTTTTAGTAGTGTGTATGTAAACAAACTTCACTTATCATGGAGGTTTTAATATTTTTTATTCACTCAATATTGGCATTATGCATGAGCAAGTAATGTTGATGCTTCTCCCCTTTCCTTCTGCCCACCCGAGTGCACCTGAAACTGAGGTAGAAAGCACCTGGCCAGCTAACTTCCCATGTCAAGGGTCTGTTTCTCTTCTATGCTTGAGGTTGTTTTCAAAATATAGAACCAGGAGGTACTGGAGGGCTGAAGAATTAAGACGATGGGGCCATCTTAAAACAACAGAGGATGAGAGCTGGTGGATAAATGCCCCAACATTCCTGCCCTCCAAGGGACAGGAGTGTTCCATATAGTTTCTCAAAGTGCTCCCCACATGACTGTGCAATCACAGCAATAGCCTGCTCACTAATACATGCCCTTCTTTTTTTTGGCTTTTCTCCCTTCCCTTTTCCTCTTTCCCACTTCATTAGTTTGGATTCTCCCAAAGGTTTGTCTCTTGGGGGAAATCCGAACTAAGCAATGTACTAATACATAATGAGAGATGTTTATAGGAAATCCAATTAAATCAGCTCTCCAAGGGTATCCAACATGTAAGCCATAATTTATTTCAACAATTCTTCATCATTCATAGGTTATATTATTAATCCAGGAAATAAAACTTTCATGTTTATTACTCATCTCCAGAAATTTATGAATGGCCCTTATGCATATATTTTGCAAGTGCTATAGTAGTCAGACAGGAACTGGGTGTCAGCTCCTAATGAATATGATCTAAAATACATTGTGGGGAGAAAATGTTTACCATCTTTGATAGCTAAAATATCCATGAAGAAATATGGCAATAGTAACATATTTAGGGGACTTGACATTTAAAATCTTGCTATATGGGGACCCAGCTGGTAGAAGAGATATGCTAGTGGAATAGGTAGGACTTAATGAAAAGTTAAAAAGATGACAGAGAATGCAGAGAAATCTATCATATTAGTTTCTTTTTGGTTCTCTACTTATCTCTCCATTGCAACAGCACTCAGGGTTGGTAGATTGCTTATTTGCTGTCTTCAGTTGCTCTCTCTTCTTCTTGTCCATGGACCTATTTCCTGAGTCAGTTTTTTTTTATCAGAGCAAATATTCAAAATGGAAAAATAAACAGGACAGTTGTGAAGGCAGGAGGATATTAGAATGGGTTTGCTCAAACCATTGTCTTTCCCTCCTCATTCCTATCCTCCAATCTCCACCTTCAAGGCAACTTCCTTACTCTTAAATAAAAATGGGAAGCTCTTCTCGTATTAGAGAAGTAGCATTTTGCACAAGCACTGAGTTGCTGAACACAGCATATTTCAAAACCTTGATAATTCAAGCCTCCTTTTCCCAAGTTGAGTATGTGATGGGAAATGCCTGCCTAGAAGGAATAATTTACCACAAATATGCATTTTTTGCTTTAATGTCTCATTTTAATTTTTGCAATATTATCTCTGATGTTTTGCACGAGTTCTCCAAAAATATGTATAACCCATAATGACAATTATGAGAAGTTCTTCATTGCATTTCATCACCTCTAGCTTCCATTCCAAAATTACTGATTTTAAAGCTTGTTTTTCAGGACAAAAAGATGTACTATGCCTTAAATAATATTTGGATGCCTTTTTATGTGATCTGAAAATATTTTAAACCACAATAATAGTGAACGATAAAATAACAGTATAGCAGTCACCACATTCCCCCAGAAAAAGTCCCAATTCCAATAAGCAGTAATAGCTGGGTTCCCAGGATGCTGCAGGAGTGATGGACATTTCTATCAGCTGAAGTGGCGCCACCACCTGGCAGTAGTGTAAACACAGTTTACCACAGCAACCTTGGGATTGCGTTCAATGTGTAGGTGGCTTTGGGTAATATAAACATTTTAACAATATTTGTTCTTCCAATCCATGAGCATGGAATGTTTTTCCATTTCTTTGTGTCTTCTTCGATTTCTTTCATAAGTGTTCTATAGTTTTCAGCATACAGATCTTTAACCTCGTTGGTTAGTTTTATTCCTAGGTATCTTACGGTTTTTGGTACAATTGTAAATGGGACCTATTCCTTGAGTTCTCTTTCTGCTGCTTCATAATTGGTGTATAGAAATGCAACCGATTTCTGTACATTGACTTTATATCCCGTGACTTTGCTGAATTGACGTATCCGTTCCAACAATCTTTTGGTGGAGTCTTTTGGGTTTTCTACATAGAATATCATCATTTGCCAGACCAACCTTGAAATTATTCTTTGTTTTTTATATGCTATGGATAATACACATTGTTTCACATTTTAAAAAGATTTAATTAATATTTTATGTTATTTGGTTATCAATTTACATGATTCCAGTTCCCATAAAATACAACACACATCGTATATTTAGATTAACTTTTCAGAAATATTCTAAATAACACGATGTGTCCAGGTTCAACATTGGTGGTAAACAAAACCGAGCTCTCTAGTAATAAGGTGATCCAAAATCTGTTATGATTCTTATGACAAGTAAGCATGAATTTTGACCTATTATGTTAACATCGTAACATGTAAGAAACAAAATAAAGTTGGAAGAATAAAGAGAACTGGATAATCTGCACGTAAGTATATTTGGAACTCTGTTACTGGTGGCCCTGCCAAAGAAGTCCTTTGTTTGAAAATACTGGTGCTCAGTAAAAAAGTGAAAAATAAGTAAAAACAATTGCCCAATCTGTTCTGGGAGTCCTGGCAATAAGTATGATGAAATATAAAAATATGTGAGTATTTAGCTATAATCTTACCTTTAAAAAACATATTTTACTTGTACTAATATTTTATCCAATCAATAAATTGTATATGTTTATTTTAGGCATAAGTCAAAATATTTTAACAAGAAATTAAGTTCATTTTCACATTTCTTTAGACCAGCCATGGCCTTTGAAATTTGATAAATAATTTGGCAAAGGTGAAAATAAATGTGGATTACTTTGCAGTTGTTATCTATTTTCTGAACAAAAAAAAAAATTATGCAGGGAATGCTTTGACTCTAAAAAGGTTACATTTCTTTGTAATTATAGTCCCCTATCTTGCTTGGCTGAGCAACTGTGAAAAAGAAACCACTCTGCATGTATGAAGATAAACTAAGTGCACAGACTAATAAGAAGGTATGGTGGATATTAATAGAAAAGCTAGATATGAGCAACAATTTTCCATTTAGTTAAATATGCTGTGAAATAATAAAATGATTACAAACTAGAGAAATTGACTTCACAGGCATCTTTGGCATTGTACATTCAAAAAGCATCACCTGCTCCTTTTCCATTTAGTTTTTTTAAGTGAAATTAGAAATCCTCAAACTTCAAAAACCAACCTCTATTAAGACATAAAGTTACCTGAGATGCCCATGATGAACCAAGTGCTATTTGACCCACGAGCCAAATAACTGGGTGTGCCCAGCGGCCGACCATCACCAAGTGGACACTGCATACATTAGATGGGGCTCAAACTGCTACCGAAGGCACAAGTCAGTGGCATGAGCCATGGCTCTGATTCCTATGGCACAGTCCCTCACGCCAAGGCCTTAGGATGCTCCTGACATAGACCCAACTACATAAGAAGGCAGAAGGAAAAAAAGAAAGGAGCAGAAAAATCCAGGAATGGAATGTTTGGAAATATTTTTTACAGCAGGAACAGCAACCAAACCATTTTATAGAGCATTCTTTCCCAAAGTGCGCTGCATGGAGCACCAGCTCTGTGGTTGCTAGTAGATAGTACACACGCACATGCAGACATGAGTTCTGGAGTCAGTTTGAGAAACTCTGGGTTCAACAAATTGAAGTTTATTTTGGGGTCCTTGCTTCTGCACACATAGCTTTTTCTCACCTCTGAGATTTCCAGTCTGTCGGATCATATCACCAACTAGTTATCCTCAAAAAATGTAACTAGTGCATTCCAGAATGGTGTTTGTTACCTTTTTCCTACCTAATCATCGTGTGGCTGGTCAGGCACCATAGTTATTCCTACTTTTTTCACAATTGGCACTAAAATGAGATAGCCATAACTCTGCCAAGGGCACGTGCTCTCCCCATCCCAGTCATAGATGCATTGTATTCCACACCCATCTCTATTGATGTTCAGCCTGAGGGGCTATTTCTTAAGTAGGAGTAATGTGAAGGTCATATACCAAGACTCGTGCTCTAATTGATGAAAGCCACAGTGTCCAATACAGTAGTCACTTCTTATATGTAGCTATAAAAAAATTTAACTTACCTTAAAAATTAATTTTTTACTCACCCCAGCCACATTTCAAGTGTTCACGAGCCACATGCAGCCAATAGCTACTGCACTGTATGGTGCATATCACAGAAAGTTCTGTTGAACAGCACTGGACCCATGTTATACCACCTGCACACATAGACACAGATAGTCACCTTCCTTTCGAAGGAAGCTCATTAAATCTCAGGAGCCTGCAGAATCTCATGAGGAAATCCACACTTTGCAGCATCCACACCTCTAACTGGCCTGTTAAGTGAGTGCTAGCACCAAACATGCAGGTAAAAGAAAACATCCGCCATCAGCATTTCCAGACATTCTTGCCTCTCAAAACAATTATAAACCACAAGGACACACAAGTGCACATGTGCGCATGTGCACGTGCATGTCCAGGCACACACTATCTTTTTCTCCAAATAGAAGATAACAGACTGATTTACCAAAGGAATCATGATAAATTAGAACTGTACTGAGTCCTGTGTCTTCATTGTTCCAATCATTTTTGACCCTCCAAAAACTACTTTAGTTTCCTTTTGGTCCCAAACTATTTGATATACTTTAAGAACTGAGATCAGCCTTTGGAAAACTGACCCACAGTAATTCTATCCTGAGATAATAGGGATCAGCTGGACAGTCTCCAAGCCACCAAAACTCATTCCTTCATGATTTATTTCTTTGTTGATGAACTACATTTTATTTGCAAATTAAGCTCATTTTAAAGGTTCAAGTTTACATGCTTCATGTTGTTTCTAGGTCTTTTTACAATCCGCCAGCCTAACATGGTTTATAGTTGGTTAACATTCCCTAAGGGGGTCAGGGTCAACAACAAGTCAAGGATCAGAGAGATTCCAGGGAATATGGTCAAGAACAAGCCAGAATCAGAAATCAGAGGATTAGCCAATGTTTCAAACCAATACTGCCCAAACCTGGCTGCATACCAGAAATAACTTGGAGTTTTAAAAACACTAATGCTCAGGCCCTACTTCAGAGATACTGGTTATGGTCTGGAGAATTGAGATTATTTAAAATCTCATCCAGTGATTTTAGTATAGTACACACAAGGTTCAGAACCACCATCTGAGAAAATACTTGGGTCCCAGCCTCTAGAACTGGCATACCATAGTCCTTTAGGCCAAAGAGCTGACACACTATAGCCCATTGGACCAAATCCAGCCCAGTGCCGGAAAACCCATTTGTTTATATATGGTCCGTAGCTGCTTTCCCCACTACAATGGCAGAGCTGAGGAGTTGTCATGAAACCACGTGACACACAAAGCCTAAAATATTTGCCATCTTGTCATGACAGAAAAAGTTTTTTGACCCCAGCTCTAGAGCAGTGATTCTCAAAATTTGACCGCTAGCGTCAGCAGTACGTGGGCACTTATTTGGAATGTAAATTCTTAGGCCCACCCCAGACCTACTGACTCAGAAGCTCTGGAGGTAGGGCTCAGCAACCTGTATTTTTATTAGCTGTCTAGTTGACTCTGATGTTTGCTAGAACAGTGGTTTTATTCTCAAACTTTAACATGTACCAGAATCAGCTGGAGTGCTTGTTAGACAGATTGCTGGTCTCTACCCACACCTTCTGATTCAGTAGGTTCAGGGAAGGGACAAGATTTTGCGTTTCTAGTAAATTCCCAGGTGATGCTGATGTGCTGGTCAACAGCATCTCACACTTTGAGAATCACCACCCTGGAGATTCTGATTTGACTGATCTGAGGTGAGACCCATTTATAAAACCCACTCAGATGATTCTTAGGAGCTGCCAGGATTGAGACCGACCTTTTTTAATTTGTGGATGTATCTCTGAGTTCAAAGCAGCAAGGAATACAGAATCAAGACAGCAAGCTAAGTGAAACCAAAGATATCACGACATAGACATACCCCAGGCACGATATTAAGTACTGAGAATATAAAGGTCCCTGCCTTCATGGACCATGCAATTTAAAAGAGGAGGCAGAAAATCAAAACATCATAAAATATGTAATTAAAAACTGTGACAAGGGTTTTGAAAGAACACTTAATAGAAATTTTGAGAACATATAACTAGGAGTTCTGATTTGATCTAAAGGGACAAAGAATACTTTTCTGAGCAAGTTGACAATTGATTGAGCAGAGACCCAAAGAGTGGTAAGTAAGAGTTAGCTAGGGGACGCGGGGAGTGCTCCAGGCAGAGCAAACATCCAAAGACCTACTGGCAGAGGGATTTTGATGTATTTGAAGAGCTGAAAGGGAATGAGGCTCAAGAGGTAGCTAAGGGACAGGGAATGAAGAGTCCTGATGACCAGGAGTTTAGATAGAGATGTTCTCTTTTGTGATTCCACTGAAAACAATGAGTCAGGGCACTTGATTTCACTGGTATATTGTGGAAGAAAAGCCCATATAGCTATATGAATGAAAGAAGAAGGTTCAATTGCAAAGAATTCTGATGAGCAGACCAGAAGCAAGGTAACTACAGAATTATATTTGATACTGATTTTTATGTTGAATTACTTGCTGTTTTATGTAAGAGGAAAAGTATATAACTTTTCCTTATTTGTTTTCAGGGCCCTCTTCCCTTGATTTCACATGTCAAAATATAGTGGGGCTCTGATATTTGACTCTCTAAAGGTTTTTATCTTTCCTTCCAAATTTCAAATCAAAATAATTAAAATGGTCCACCAGCATAAATTTAATTTCCAAAGATTCAATAGGAACAGTTACTCTCAGACAGGGGTCAGCAAGTACTCTGGTAAATTTAGGTGCAAATGCTGCCAGATTAATACCATTTGGGGAACTTTTAAAGACCTTCTTTGAAAACTAATCCAATAAGATACATCTTAAATGTAGGAATTTTGGACACTTGTCACTAAAGTAAATATTTAAGCACTTTTTAAGGAATATGGTATTTCTTACCTTCTCTCATATCATTTAATGTAGGTGCTCTTAAGAATGTCTCTCTCTGCCCCACATGCTCGATCTCTGACATTGTATACATCTCTCTGCTTTGTATTTGGAAACTGTGGTTCCAAAAATTCACAACAGTCCTTTCTTCTTATCAATATCATAGTTCTCAATTTATTTATTTTCTGTTCACCTATGATGTGCAACCTATTATGTTCAATCTAGACACAAGTCTTTAAACATACACATACTGTATAATTCCAACTATATGGTATTCTGGAAAAGACAAAATTATGAAGATAGTAAAAAGATGGTTAATTGTCAGGGGTTAGAGGGGAGAGAGGGATAAATAGGTGGAGCACAGAGGATTATTAAAGCAATGAAACTATTCTGTATGATAAATTCTTTATGACAATATATAATATATGTTATAATATAATATAGTATATAATATGATAATATTATATATGTGTATATATATATATATAAAATATATGAGATGTACTGTACCATGTGGGTTGTTTTGTTTTTTCTTTACTATTATTATGCATATATGTAATTGCATTTATGTATATTTACATATATATGTAATTTTATATGTATATATAATTCTTTACTATATTATACATGCATAGCACCTATTATACACACAATTAACACAATGAATAATCTTTTGCTGATGTCATTTCCATTTATACTAGAATGTTCTTGGATTATATTCCTAGAAGTTGAAATGCTGGGTCAGAGAGTAAATGAACATGTACTTTGGAAAAATATTGCCAAATTTCTTTTCATAGGGACGTAACAATTTTGCATTCCCACCAGTACTGTACAAGAGTGCCTGTTTCATAATAACCTTGCTGACAGAATATTCTGCCAAACATGGATCGTTGCCAATCTGACAGGTGAGAAATAGTATCTCAATATAGTTTTGATTTGCATTTCTTCTATTACAAGTGAGCCTGAATATCTTTAAATATCTTTAAAGATCAGAAACTCAGTTTTCACTTCTTGTGAACTGCGTGCCATGTCTTTTGCCCATTTTTCTATCACTATTAGCTTTTCCCTTTCCTACTTTTAGTACCTTCTTTATTTCTTAAATATTTAAGATGCAAATATTTTCTTCACAATGTGCGATTTTTCTTTTGCTTTGTTTATGGTGATTTGCCATGCAATTGTTTTTAAATAGTCAAATCTATCAATTCTTCCTTAAATGAGAAAGCCATGAAGTTTTAGTTGTTTTCCTGACAATGGTGATAAATTTTGGATAATTCATCACCTCTTGCCCAGACACTATTACAAATAATGAATAATATCTCCCAAAAAGTTAAATGTCATTTAAAAACAGTATGTGACCATAAGTGATATCACTCTTGTACCCAAAGGTCAAATTAAGTGTGCAGCTTTGACTTATTAGTGCTTTTCATTCAACCACACATTATGATATTCTCATCTGTACCAGACCCCTCATCTTACTGAGGATGTAATTGGGGCTCAGAAAAGTGTACTGGTTTACCAGCATCTACCCATTTAATTAGGGGAAGTGACTCTTGCCCTGGAGCCCAACCTCCGAATTCTTTCCACTTTCTCACACTGGTTTAACTTAGGGCCCGCCCATTGGTTTCTATATTCATAAATCACCATGCTAAAGGATTATGTTCTCTTTATTCTATTTCTTAACAAACCTTTCTTTTTATATCTCCCCTCTTCTTTGGAAATCTAACCAGGAGTTATTTGGACTTTTTCTTGCTTAATGGAGAAAAAGCACAGGTGAGAACACAAAGATGACATGTGTATTCCCTTCGTTACACACGCCTTTCCCACATGCAGTAAAGAACTGCTGGGCAGATACCATTTTCCAGGTTCCTTACGCCAGCCTTGCCTGATAGGGTAGACTGTGTCTTCCCACAGTGTCTCCCTCTCCAACCTAGATACTGAAAAGTAATGAAGGCAGTTTCTTTCCTTCTACTAAAGTTGAGACATACGATACTGTTTGACCATATTTCTATAACTTTTAATTCAGTCCAGTTACATACATATTGCTTTCAGTAATTAATATGAACACTTTTTAGAATGTGTTAAAAGCTGGAGAGGAGAAAAATGAAGCAGTAAGAAGGTAGGATATTTATCCTTTTCTCTCTAGCCAACAATCAATTCAACGATCCTTTTCCTACACACACGTACATCTTTCTGATGACTGTTTACACGCAACTTAATGATTATATTTTCTTTTCCTACCACATTTTTTTCAACTCTACTTTCTCTGATTTCACTCTTTCTCATTTTTTCTGGTTCAAAATTAACCAGATAGGTTAAGAAACCCAAAATATTAAATGCACCAAGAATTTCTTTACAAAGCAGTAAATATTCCTATGTTTTGGTTAATGAAAAGGGCCAACACTGGCTAACATGGTCTTTTTTATTGCCTTGATCTTTAATATTTTAAAAGGTTTCTTATTCACCACTTTCATAAAAACAAGTTATTCAAACAATGACTCATTGTTGTACAATTTCCTTAACTACCAGTTATAATTTATTCCTTTTTTAATCATAAGAATTCCACTATGTATTTTGTTAAACATGTCTTATTTATTCCATAACCAAGCAAAGCAGGTTTTAGAGGAATTCATCAAATCATTTACTGTATAGAAAAGTTTTATAAATTAAAGTGCTGTATTTAAGAAAATGTAAATACAATTCTCCACTGCTATTGAAATTCACTACACTGATCCATTGATCTGTCACAGGCCAAATAAATTGTTAAAAGGAATTGAGATTAAAGCAATTAGAACCTTATTCAATCATGTAAATATCACTGACCAATGGATGCTAGTAAAGAACAGCTAAATATATCTATTGATTCTCTCATAATTGAACATCTAGAGTTCAATAAAGATTAACCAAATGACTCCAATTAATTTCTTAAATTGCAGAATTACAGATCAGAGCAAAAATTCTAGACTGTAAGAAATAAAACACACACACACACACACACACACACACCCATGGTCAAGTAATTTTGCAATGTTGCAAGTCATTTTCACAAGTCACCAGACTTGTTTTTTTGTTGTTTTAAGCCACCAAATTTGTGGTAATTTGTTAAGAGCAGCCCTAGGAAACTAATTCAAATAGTTAAACAATAAGATAAATATTGGTTGCAAAGACTCTGAAAACTAATCATTCACATGCACAGTGTGTATAAGGTACCCCATTTTCTAATTTCTACGTGAATTTTACTTGTATGAATTTGTAAATTAATACTTTCAATGGGCGCCTGGGTGGCTCAGTTGGTTGAGCATCTGACTCTTGATTTCAGCTCGGGTCATGATCTCGGGGTCATGAGATCGAGCCCTGCGTCTGGCTCGGGCTGGACACTCAACAGGATTCTCTCTCTTTCTCCCTCTGCTTCTCCTCCCTGCTCACGTTCTATCTCTCTCTCTAAATAAATAAATAAAATCATTTTTTAAAAAGTTTAAAAAAATACTTTCAATAGTTTTCAGTTTTCAAGCTGGATGGCTGGCATGATCCTCCAAATTTTAGAGGCTCTTTAGAAAATTATCCTCTTATCTTATTATAACATGCTATATCTAGCAGCCTGTTCTCTTTAGCTCTCTGGAAAAAAAAAAAAAAATTCACTCAGTTAATTGCCAAGGGCAAATTTAGAAAAGATATTTCCCACAGATCTCTGATGAATGTCATTGGCAATCAAAGAAAAGAAGTTTTCTTAGGTCACCTAGTGTGGAAGAGGAGCAGATACCTAGATAATTATTCTGTCCTCTCAGTCTCTGAAGTGCAGAAAAAAGACTGGGTCCTTGGAAGAACAATAACCCTTAAAAATACACGTGAACAGTTTTGGTAGTCCATGGTTCATTTTGGTCACAGGTGCTTATTTTTTCCTGAAGTATAATAGAGGCCTGGCAGTATATTCCTATGAAGAAAAAGCGTAAATCATAGACTATTCCCAATGCCTCCATCTTAGCATTTTTCATTAATTTAGCATTTTTTCCTTAATTTGTTCAATAAACACTTATTTATCCTCTGTTTTGACTCAGTCACTGAGTTAGGTACAGTGAACACTAAATCATGTAAGAAATGGAGGATAGAGGAATTGGAGAAGAAGGAAGTGAATTACAGTGTGAAATTAAAAAGAACTATTACAGAGATATGGACAAAATGTTATGAAAACAAAAAATAAGGGAATAATTAAATCTGCCTGGAAGGACTTAGAAAGACACCACCATACCAGACTTCCAGGAGGGCTCCACTGAGGAGGCCTTTGCCATATGAAAGATGAAGGCAGAGGGGAAATAAGGACAAAGGCTAGGGGGTGTGAGATTAGCCAGGATTCTCACACACCTTGCAAAAGAGGAGGTGTGTGTTCTCTGGCATAAAAGGGAGAATTAGCCTCATTCAAATTAATTCCAACTCACATACTTGTCATGGTGAAGACTGAGTAACTGACATTTGAATTGACAATACCAAGAGGGAGTAAAACCAGCCAGAAAGAGCCATTCAAAGAAGCCATGGGTCTTCCTCCTGGTCTAGGTGGCTGCCCTACAGAGTCCCTGAGTGCTTTTGGCTAGACTCCTAAGGAAAGTCAGGGGTCACATACCCAGAATATGACACATAGTTTTATATCATTGAAGAAGAAAATGTTCTGGAAGAGAAGAGGAGGCAGATCTAGTCCAAGCAGAGAAAAAAAATCAAGCTCATTACTAAAGAGAAAGAGATTCTCAATTAAAACATTCACATTTCTTTTTTAAAAAATGTATTTATTTATTTGAGAGAGAGACAGAGAAAGCATGCATGAGTGGGTAGAGGGGCTGAGGGGGAGAAAGAGAGAGAGAGGAGCAGGCTCCATGCTTAGTCTGAAGCCCCCTGGGGTGGGGGTGGGGTGGGGTCTTGATCTCATGACCCTAAGATCATTACCTGAGCTGAAATCAAGAGTTGGACACTTAACTGATTGAGCCACCCAGGCGCCCCAAAACATTCACATTTCTTCATGCTAAACACCCTGAATCTTTTCTTGTTTGATTACCAGTCATGAACTATTGCTCAGCTCTGCACTTCCCCGTGCCTGTATTGAGAGTGTATAGAGACATTTCTATAAAGGCAAGAAACTAGTTTTGAGACAACCCTGTCTGAGCCTGCAGCTGTAATGAAGGATTCTCTTATAATAATCACCCAGGAAAATCATTTACCATTGTGGTGAGACTCCCTGCTACAAATGGAATTTGAGGTTCTGTTTTTGTCTTTTTCTCTTCTCAGGCTAGAAGTATGTCAGATATTTTCCCGGAAATCACTGGAAGTGGCCCCAACCCAAAGGGGAGTGGGCATCTTGGAATAATTACAGGCTGATGCCAAGAACAGTAAGTCACTTTTGAGACATAGAAGGTAACCCCCTTCAGAATAGGGGATGTACCCCAAAATTGGAAATTTTAAGGAAATGTTTGATAGTTCCATTATGCAGTAAAAGGGGGTTTATTCAAACTTTTAAAAAAGTGTTTATAAGAAAAAGTTGCCTGTTCCTAATGATCCCTATGGGTTGAGAAAGGAGGCTTGTTGCTGAATTCCTGAGAGGCAGATGTTTAAATCAACTCTGACCAGTGCCCAGTGCATCCAGGACCCTGAGAAGGCAGCATTTAAGGAGCTGAGTTCCTGGAAATGAAACCAAAGATGTGTTGATATAACTATACCAGGAAGGGAAGAGAGAGTGCACTCAGCAGGCTGAACCTTCAACTACCAAAACAGGAAGTTGGAGAGAAGATCTAATGTTGATCAATAAAAATAACAGTAGGAACATATCATTGAGAAATATGAAAATAAACACCAGAAGAAACAACTGGAAGAGTTAACAGTGATTGCCTTGGGCGACCAGGACTGAGAACACAGAGTGTTAGGTCAAGGGCCATCCTTTTTTTTTTTTTTTTTAATATAAGCCTTTATTACAAATAATGAGCATGCATTCCTTTTTTTAAGTGTTTAAATTTAAGGAAGCCAAAGGAAAAAATACTGTATTATTTTTTAAAAATCCAAAATTGAAGTTTCATTTAACTAATGATAATGAGGTACATTTTAAGTAAATCAAAGTGCTTTCACTCCTTTCAAATAAATCTAGAAAAAAAAATTTTGTATAACTCCTCCATAAGTAGTGAGAAATCCACAGACCTTCATGACTCATTACATAATCAAGTGCAAGAGGTTAGCTGCTCAGGGTTGATGAAGTATCTGCCTCTGAGGACATCTGCCTGGTTTTCAATCCATGTTTTCTCCTGCCTATCTGGTATGCAGCTGTCATTCCTGGCTTGGATTCCATCTCATTATTTCCATAGCTATAGACCAATGGGTCTCGGACATGACTGAACATTGGATCTTATAGAGGCATTATTCAAATGTTGATACCCAGACCCCAACCCAGATAAGTTAAATTCAAATAACTAGGTGCAGGGTGCAGAGATCTTTTAAAGCTTCCCAGGAGATTCTAGTGGGCCACCAGGTTCACTAACCCCTGCTATAGGCATTTGTTTCTGCTGTGGCTCTATTGTCTGGAATGCACTTTGGTGATCATACCATGATACAAGGACGGAGAGCCTGGAAGAATATTTCACTTCTGCCTAGTCCTTCCCTGATGCATGTTCTCGAAACATGCTTCTATAGACTGAATGTTTGTGTCCCTTCAAAATTCATATGTTGAAACCCAACTGATGGTATTTGGAGGTGGGACTTTGGGGAAGTGATTAGGTCATGAGGGTGGAGCCCTCATGAGTGCAATTAGTCCCTTATAAAAAGAGACCCAAAACACCTCCGTTGGCTCTTCTATCATGTGAGGACACAGTGAGAAGCTGGTCATCTATGAACCAGGAAGTGAGCTCTCCCCAGACATCAAGTCTGGATGTGATCTTGGACTTCCCAGTCTCCAGAACTGTGAGAAATAAGTGTTTGTTGTTTAAGTCACCCAGTCTATGGTACTTTATTACAGCAGTTCAAATAGACTAAGACAATGCCAACTCAGTAATGGAATCTATATACCTCTCTCATTACAAGGGCTTTTGTCGATACTTCTTTGCTTGTGTTTTCAGTATATCCAATATGTTTGGCTGACCCCAGTAAAACAGTTAGAATGGAGAGAAACACCTGGTTTACTGAGGATGATAAAAATGTTCACCTGATATACACAGGTAATAGGAAAAGAAGTCTCCCTCATTGAAACTGGTAGAAAGTGTCTCAGTTCTTTAATTTATTTTGGTAACAGAGGAGATAACCTGACTTTATCCATAAGGTATGGCTTTATTTTAACTAGTGGCCAGGAAGCTACATGAATAGATTTCTTTAAGAAGATCCTCTGATCTTGTCTTCTTAGAAACAGGAAGTGCTAAAGATACAATGACTTCTAGATTATTCAGGAAATATTCCTCTTAAAGTGAAATTTTATGGTAGTTTAAGAAAAAGCACAACACATTATTCTTGGTTTTCTGAAAACCAAGTTTTGTGTGTGTGTGTGTGTGTGTGTGTGTATGTAAAATATATCATGTCCCTACCTGGTGCTTATTAAGAACTATATAAAAAGAAACTCTCTTTTCCTATAAGCATTTGACTATTTTTACAAAGATAAAAACTAAGGTAGATGTTTACATTTTGCCTTTCTTATGAAAATTTTCTTCAAATAATTTTAGTGAATGTAACCATAAATGTACAGCTGTATAATTATAGCAGCTCAATATCTACTTTTCCAGTTCTGAAAACTCATATTTAGTGCAATGAAAAAAAAAGATCTAAAGCAAGACTCACTTCATTTTTCACAAATAATTTATCTCATCTCAGAAAAAATATATATAATTTAGCAGAGCTACAAGAAAGAGCCAAAATAGATTCATTTTCATTTAACCCATTGTCTTTTGCCGCTTTCTGATGTAGGTTGTAATAAAGGGTAAAATAAAGTGAAGAATACTGATGCAAGAAAAAGCAAAAAGACAAAAGCAATTGATATTCTCTGTTCCTTTTTGTCTTGTCGGTGAGTTTCTATTTCATGTACTGTAGAAAATGCATATCAACACATGAAAGACTAAAGTTATGATTACCATAACAATTAAAAACATTCTTCTTTGCAGAATTGGTACTTCTGGGAGTGAGATACATTCATTATCTATACTCAGGAACTTAACTGTGGTCTGTTTATTCCAAAGAGGGTGACAAAATTAAAGATTTTACCTGGAGGTATGGTTGTCACCTTTCAAAATTTCAAAGTAGATAACAACAATCTTTGTGTATAAATCATAATGCTTAAAGAATATGCCACTGAATACCACTGATATATTTCTAAGACTAATTTAGCTTCTAGAAGAAAAAAAATCAATTGGAAATGAGCCTAATTACACTGGCAATATTAAACTTCAGTAACTGAAGAAAATACTGCTTTGTTTTAATATTGCTTTTATTTTTTTCTATTTTCTACATACCTAGTCAGGTTTCCATTCTTACCTAAAAGTACAAGTTCTCTTCAAGAACACAGGCTCATCAGGGTTATTTGGGTCACGATAATTTATTGTAACAACGGGATACATCACCCTAAAATGTTATTCACAAAATTGACTTATTTTGATACAATTCTTTTAAACATCAAGTCATTTCTATGATAAATCTGTTGTCCTGGTTTACAAGAGAAAAAAAAATTTTTTTTTCCTGTGAAGGTTTTATGTACTATGCCAGGATTCTTAGAAATCCCAATTCTCTTCTTTCTAATCATTTTATGTTTTAGACTCTGTCCCATTGGAAACAAAAGCTACCCATCTAAAATCTGACCCATTCAAGTCCCACATCCTCTGAGAGTTTCATTAGTAATTTCACCAGCAATTTCTGAGTATGTTGAAAAATGAGATAGGATAGCAGGGCTGTGATGCCTGAAACATCTAACCTTTACAAAGCCATAATCAAGCTGAAGTTGACAGTCCAACTGAAGCAGCAATCTGAAAGATATTCAGAGAGAGAGAGAAACTAGAGGAAGTCATGGGACAGAAGCCAGAGTTGTCAGAAGAGAGAAAGTAGATTCAGAATGGAGAGCAAGAGAGAATCTAGAGTTTCTCTCAAGAGTTTCTTGACCTATTGATAGTTAGGGCCAGCTAATTCTTTATTGGTGTGGTGGGGAGGGGAGTCTGTCTTGTGCGCTATAGAATGTTTAGCAGCATTTCCGGCCTCTACCCACTAGACGCTAGTAAGCCTCCTACTCCCGTGTGACAATCAAAAATATCTTCAGACATTGCCAAATATCCCTTGGGAGGCAAAATAGCCCCTGTGAGAACCATGGGTCTAGAGGGATTCTCTGAGGCTCTGGACCATAGCTGCATGAATTTAGTGTAGTAATCTGCAAGTTCACTTGGACTGGGACAGAGAAAATAATGGTATTATTATTCAACAATCTCCTCTGTTTCCAGTAACACTGAATTTTTGTGACATTCATTTTGAACTTTAACTTTCAGGGTTTAATACCAAATAAATAATGTCTCTGTGCTTTAGTTCATAAAGAAAATGGGCATAACAATAGCACCTGCATCACAGAGTTGTTAGAAGGATCAAATAAGATAATGCACTTAAAATGCTTCTAATAGTGCCTGGCACATAGTAATTTCAAATACATGTTAGCTATAATTATTAACATTATTGTTGTTATCAAACTCTTCCCTCAGGAACCAGGGCTTCTGTGGGACCTTCAGGTAATTAGGCAGAGGCTACTATGAATTGCAGAAACTTGGGAGTATTTACTGACTTCATAGCACGTGACAGTAAGCAATAAGGATGTCTCAAGTTCAAGATATGTGCATAAGACTTTCCTGAGGTTTGCATAGGCAAGACAACTGTTCTCATGATGAAATCTTTCGCTATTCTTTCCAAGTTCACTTCTCCCTTATTTCATTATGTGACAATCCATATTTGTAGTGGATTGTGAGAGATGAGGGGTGAAATCCTACCAATATAACCAGTATCCCCAATGTAAGTGTTTTTACCTGGGAAGAAGTTCTGGGAGAGAAGAGTAAAGGCTCAGTCTTTCCTGTTTATGGTTTTGTCTTTCAATTCTGTTACATTCTCTTCACCTTGCTACATTGTACATTCATTCATTTACTTAATTCAATAAATACATATTGAAAATCTAGGATATGCCGGGCACGGTTTTAGGTATCAGGATACGGCAAGAGTAAAAGTTCCCTCCAGAAGCTGACATTACTTGTGTGTGACGAGGTTTCAGGGTCAGGTGGTTGGAAGGTCCAGATGGGTTCAGACTTCAACCCCAACCCTCTGGCCTTCTGAGTCCCAGAAATGTCTGGGTATTCAATAAGTATAGCATTCTTTATTGGAGAGAACATATTTATGATAAAGTTAATGAAAATGAAAAACTTAGACAATAGATCTTGCCTTAATTTACCATAGCAACCACGGGGAAACTGGCAGTTAAAAGTAGAAAAACATCTTAATTGTATAGATTTGTGTGGTTCCCTAAAACTCCCTGCCCACCCCAATAGAAGGGAGACTTCTCTGCTACCAATGATGTTTAGATAAACTTCAGTGAAATGACTCTTCAGGAATTGGTGCATCAGGCTGCCTCCATTTATTTGATAAAATAGCTGTATGTTTTGATGACGGTAACAACCAGCCTCCAGTTTATTACCCCTATAAGACTGTGGTTAACGCTGCTTCAGAAGTATCACGTTTTCTGCTATTACACTGTGACTTTCAAGGGATTTGGGAAGTTGGTCTCTACTGCCATCCTGGGATAAACTTACCCTCTTGGATTTTAGGAATTCTCCAAGTCCCTACTGCTTATGCTCCTACTGATCCAGATTTACCACCAGCATTATCAACTCATTTTATGAAAAAATGTAATCTAAGTTATAGGCTTGTTGAAAAACACCAAATTAATAAATTCAAATCTCCTATGAAACATTATCAAACTATGATACACTTTTAGAACATAATGACCTTCTACTCTTCAGACTCCACTGGGAAAATGTTGAAGTGGAATTGATGCTAAATGACAGAAAACAGAAATATGAAAGAAAAAAATGACAAACAGCACAAATTCTGTGAATAGCAATGAAGAAAAGTCAGAAGAGTACATGGATATGAGCACCAGCATTGCTTGCCCTATGTTCTCCATACATCAAGCGCTATGGGGATATCTAAGATTGTCAGAGTCCCTCATGCATGTATAGTGCAAACATCCAACATTTTCAGGTACCTTTTGAGATCATATAAGAAGATGTTTTGTTTCTGGCTTCACCTCTGCCCCTGGATCCTTCCATTGTGGAAATATTTATTGCTCTATTAAGTGGTGTCTGTCCACTTACTATACCAATTTCTGTCAAAATTAGCCACTGTTCTCTTTTGCCATCACAGAGTGACTATTTTGCAGGTGCAGAAAAAGTATTTGGCAAAATCCAACATTTGTGATGAAGAAAAAAAAAATTCTCCCCATAGGAATAGAAGGGAACTTGATGAAGGACATCTACCAATAAACTACAGCTAACATTTTGGTGAAAGACTGCATGCTTTCACCCTAAGACTGGAAACAAGGCAAGGATGTTGGCTTTTGTCACTTCTCTTCAACATCATTCTGGTTCTTCTAGCCGTGCCATAAGGCAAACTGAAAAAGAAAAGGAAGAAAGAAATTAAGTACCCACATTGGACAGGAATGTGGGTACTTAATTTGCAGGTGATAGGATCCTATATAGAGACAATTCCAAGGAGGTGGGGGGTAGGGAGAGAGAACTAGAATTAAACAAGTTTAGCAAGGTTGGAGGATAAGATCAATATATAAAACCAACTGTATTTCTATGTAATGGTAAGAAAAAGCCAAAAATAAAATTAAGAAAATTATATTCTCAACAACATCAAAAATAAAATGAGAGTAAATGTGACTAAAGAAGAACAAGACTTGTACACTGAAAACTACAAAACATTATTGATAAAAATTAAAAAGCTAAATAAATGAAGAGACATTTCATGTTTATGGATTAGAAATCTCAAAATTGCCAAGATTGCAGTTCCTCCCAAATTGATCTATAGAATAAACATGGTCCCTATCAAAATCCTAGTAAACCTTTTTTGGGTAGAAATTGACAAGTTGATCCTAAATTTTATATGGAAGTGCAAAAGCCAGTCCTGATCTGTATAAAAATCAGCAATAAAAAGCCCCATGGTCTGAGTGTGAGTGCTCTCCCTGTCCCCACCATTCATTTGTTAAAGTGCTTGTGCACAGTGTGATGGTACTAGGAGGTGGGGCCCTTGGGAGTGCTTAGATCATGAGGGTGGAGCCCTCATGAGTGGGAATAGTGCTCCTGGTAAAGAGACCCCACAGAGCTCCCTAACCCCTTCCACCAATGGGGACACAACACAGAGTTGGCAGTCTAGCCTGGAAGAGGGCTCTCACCAGAACCTAACCATGCTGGCACCCCTGATCTGGGACTTACAGCCTCCAGAACTGTGAGAAGTAAATTTTTATTGTTTATAACCTACCTAGTCTGTGGTATTTTGTTGTATCAGCCTGAACTAAGACAAAAAAGAATGAACTATTGATACACACAACATAGGTGAATCACAAAGTGTTTATATGGAGCAAAAGAAGTCAGGTCAAAACAGAATACATGTTGTGTGATTCAATTTTAATAAAATTCTAGAAAATGCCAGTGGACCATTAGAAAATAGATCAGTGGTTGTCTGGAGAAGGGATCCAGTTGAAGGGAAGAATTACAATGGTATGTAGGTAATTTCAGGACTGAAGGATATGTCTATTATTTGGATTATGGTAAAAGTTTCACTGATATATCTAGATATCTGTATTTCAAATTATATTGTATGCTTTAAATTTGTACAGTTTATTATATGTCAGTTATACCTCAATAAAGCTATTTTTAAGAATCTTTATTTTTAAAAAGGTGACATTAGAGTAGTGTAGACAATCCAAGAATATCTATTTTGCCAGATGTAATAAGAGCTATAAAGAAACAAAGCTAGGGAGTGCTGGGCAAGAGGGTAGTTGATCTTTTATATTATGTGGTCAGGAAAAGAGTCACTGATGAGAAGTAAGAGACTGAGCCATATAGATGTCTCAGGGAAGAATATTCCAGACAAAAGAGCAACAAGTGGGAAAAAAAAAAAACAAAACAACCCTGAGGGCAGTTGTGCTTGGCATTTGGAAAAACAGCAAGGAGGCTAGTGTGGTTGGAGCAAAGGGAGCAATAAACCTATTCATAGATAATATGGTCAGAGAGAAATGGAGGTGAGGAGGAGAGCGGAGCCTGGTAGACCATTGGAAGAACGTGGCATTCTACTCTAAGAAAAGTAAGTGGGTTAAGTTTTAAAAGGTTTTGCCAGAAAAGTGATATGATTTCATTTTATATATCTAATAGCCATTGGTATGAATGCCATTTTTAGCTCATGTTTACTGAGAATTAACTACGTGTTAATGGCTATACCACCTAAAACCACATCCTTGGAAAGACTTCTGATTTGGGAAGCATCAAGAGAATTTGGGAAATTTCTCTCCCCAAAGAATAATATAAAATTGGGGGGAAATGTCTAAAACAATTAATTTACGGCATTGGATATTGCCAAAGGCAGACAACAAATTGAAAAGTATTTACATTTGAGGGGCACCTGGGTGGCTCCTTCGGTTGGGCATCTGCCTTCAACTCGGGTCATGATCCCAGGGTCCTGGGATCGAGCCCCACATCAGGCTCCCTGCTCAGGGGGGAGCCTGCTTCTCCCTCTCCCTCTGCTGCTCCCCCTGCTTGTGTTCTCTCTCTCTCTATCTCAAATAAATAAAATCTTTTTTAAAATAATAATTAAAAAAAAAAGAAAAGTATTTACATTTGACAAATTGCTAGGATGGTAGGAGTCTGTGGCAGGAAACCCTTGCCTGGAACACCTCCTTACCTTCCCCGAGTTCGGTGGTTAAAAACCAGCAGCTCTGCTGCCCGAGGGAAGACTCTGATGGGGCAGAGGGTAGACATTTTTCCTTTGCCATCTGAAAGTTAGGAATTTAGTTGAGAATGAACAGGGTAATCTCACAGTTTTTTGTATGTTTTGTTTTTGTTTTGTTTTTTAAATCTCAGTTTTTAAGCTCAAAGTTTCACTTTTTGCCAGTAATTTATTTATTTATTTTTAAAGATTTTATCTATTTATTTGACAGAGACACCGCAAGAGAGGGAACATAAGCAGGCGGAGTGAGACAGGGAGAAGCAGGCTTCCCGCGGAGCAGGGAGCTCAATGCGGGGCTCAATCCCAGGACCCTGAGATCACGACCTGAGCCAAAGGCAGACGCTTAACCGACTGAGCCATCCAGGCGCCCCTTTGCCAGTAATTTAATGGAAAGATTTTCAAAACCAGAGGGGCTAGAAATGGTCAATCTTGGAAATGTGGCAAGTGCAACTGGAGAATGTAATTATTTATTTAATTTAAATTCATTTAAAATGTAAAAGCCATATGTGGCTACCATGTTGAACAACACAGATTTATATAACCAAAGCCAAGGATGAATGATCAGAAAGCTGAGAGCAGCTGCTCCAATTAAAAGTTAGGATCCAGGGGCGCCTGGGTGGCTCAGTCGTTAAGCGTCTGCCTTCGGCTCAGGTCATGGTCCCAGGGTCCTGGGATCGAGCCCCGCTTCGGGCTCCCTGCTCCGCGGGAAGCCTGCTTCTCCCTCTCCCACTCCCCCTGCTTGTGTTCCCTCTCTCGCTGTGTCTCTCTCTGTCAAATAAATAAAATCTTAAAATAAATAAATAAATAAATAAATAAATAAATAAATAAATAAATAAAAGTTAGGATCCATTGCCCAGTCTCCGAACTTGAGCCAATTATCATGTTGGGAACTCACTGACTGGCGCTAAAACCCCATGAGCAAGGACCCTCCAACACCATAGCAGAAATATATAGAAATGATTCCTCTAATCCTTTCTCAACCTATGACCATTTATTCAGGTAACTACCCTGGAGAAAGGGGAACAGACAGACATTGAGGATTTTAAGATATAGAGTTTGAGTTAAAATCAAGTTCAAGAATTTTTGAACCATACAGAAAATATGCCACATATAGGAAATACAACCATGAATAAACCATGGACCCTGCCTTGGAAGAGCTTATAGACTTTATCATAAGCAATAAACCAGTACAGTGTTACACACACACCAGTGGTTCAAGCCTACCGGAGCTCTAAAGGTTGTAGTGATGACAAAGAAGTACAGAGTACGTGTTACATACTTTTTAATGTAGAACAATCTTTCTCACCTTTTGTTCATTACCACCCTTAAGGAGTCCTTGTAGGTATCTTCCTAATTCCTAATACCCTTCTCTCCCATGAAATTAAATACTTAATAATAAAATTTTGTTGGGTAGAGTTGGGTGCAGTGAAGGGCATTCCTGGCATCACATTTCCAGAAGAGAAAAACCCCGCATAAGTTAAAGTTTCCACCAATACCTTTGAAATCACACCATCTCCTTATTACTGCTACTGTAGTGGTTGGCTTGAAAATTCTATCAAAGGAAAAGATCAAAGATTACTCTGGAGATACCTGGAATAGACCATTACAAACAGAAAATGTAAAATGTGTGAGATTTATATTATTTTTCTTTAACAATATTTTTGCTTTTGATGCATTTCATATCATCGGTAATTTGGAATATTTCTAAATTCCTGTGGAATTTGAAAATCCACTGCTAACATACGCAGTGTCAGAAGTTTGTAAGAATAAACTTGGTAAAAATAAAAATACCATTTTCTGTAGGAAAACTACCTACTCAAAAATTAGGTATTGTAAGTTCAATTAACAGCATCAACAACATAACTCTAAAGAAAACTTCCTATACTTTCCTTCACATTTTTAAAACTATCATTTTCCCTTTCCAGCCAGCACCTCAAACCCACACACTTCACTATTGCCACCATATATTTAAACATGATGCAGTCCTTTGAAATATTTTACATGAGAGATGTAGATACTTTATAACCAACACATGCATTGGATAAGCCCTGGATTATAAGAGTTAGTCCTGATTCTGGGGCGCCTGGGTGGCTCAGTTGGTTAAGTGTCTGCCTTTGGCTCAGGTTGTGATCCTGGGGTCCTAGAATCAAGTCCGGCATCAGGCTCCCCACTCAGCAGAGAGTCTGTTTCTCCCCTTCCTATTTCCCTCTGCCCCCCCTTCTCATGCTCTCTCTCTCAAATAAAGAAATAAAATCTTTAAAAAAAAAAAAAAGTTAGTTCTGATTCATATTTTGTATCTTCACACCAACCTGACAGTAATCTCTTGACCAAAGTAAATATTAAGAAGATCTAATATTAAAATGGAGACAAGAATAAACTCATAGGGGAGAAAAAAATTATAACTCACCCTCTCCATTATTAGCTGGAAATATCTTAAGGTCAAATAGGTATGAACATCCAGCCCTTTGTTTTCATTTCCAGATGGTAAGATCAAGGATCGATTTTCTGAAAAGTAACATGTCCCCAACCTTAGTTAGTTTGAGTGCCTTATGTGTTATAAATGGAAAAATATGCGTATCTGCTTCTTGGATCTGATATAAAAATCAACCAATTTAGGATTTTTATTTTTGGCATGAGGCACTGATGACTCCATTACATGAAAAATTAAAATAAAATCCTTGGTCAGTATCTTATGAGACATTTCCTTTTACAATGGGGTAGCTATCATGAGGCACCAAGGAAGATTTGGCTTGGGACATCTCTTCAAAAATTTCTCTTTTAGAATCACAATCATGATGTACAAATAAAATTTTTCTAATATTTTGCCAGCCAATGGTCTCTGATTTAACTACTAAAAAATGTGAGAATGGATCCTATAAGCTCTAATAGTAAGCCACTAGAAATAGTTGTTGTATCAATGAATAAATAAATATGTTTAGCCATTTTTTTGAGCTTGTTTCAAGAATGATGATAACTTGCTTTGCTTCTATCACTTGAACTCCTTTTTATCACTATTACTACTCATCATTATAACCCAAATCCACTGATGCTGAGCCTTTTCCAGTTCTTCAGTCCACCTGGATTCACTTACTTTCTACTCCAGCCTGGACAGTAGGATAAATTATCTCAACTATCTTTTCACCAACCCATAGGGTCAATTTCTTAATCCACTTTCCCTTCCATTGCACTTACCTTACCAGACCCTAACTCCAGTTTCAAACTTTCAAATCTTTTTTTTTTCCCCCACGCTCCAGCATCCAGGTGGAGAAGCAAATATAAACATCTGGGTTGAAACACTACATCAAAAACTAATGATGTAATGTATGGTGATTAACATAACATAATAAAATAAAAAAATTTAAATTAAATTTAAAAAAATCTGGGTTGAAATAACAAATTGATTTTTAAAAAATAACAAGGGGCTCCTGGGTGGCTCAGTCAGTTAAGCGTCTGCCTTCGGCTCAGGTCATGATCCCAGGGTCCTGGGATCAAGCCCCGCATTAGGCTCCCTGCTAAGTGGGGAGTCTTCTTCTCTCTCTGCCCCTCATCCAGTTCGTGCTCTCTCTCTCTCACTCTCTCTGTCTCTCTCTCAAATAAAAAAATAAAATCTTAAAAAAATAAAAACAAATAAAAATAAAATAACAAATGGATGGTTTTCAGAAATATGTGGGCCTCTTTAATAAACTGCCTCCTTTTTTTTTTTTTTTTTTTTTTAGAGAGAGAGAGAGAGAGAGCAGAAGTGGAGGGAGGGGCAGAGGGAGAGGGAGAGAGAGAATCTTAAGCAGTCTCCACACTGAGCGTAGAGCCAAACTCGGGACTCGATCTCATGACCCTGAGATCATGACCTGAGCCGAATCAAGAGTCGGATGCTTTACCGACTATGCCACCCAGACACCCCGAAAATGCCTCATTTCTTTTAAAGGGTATTATTTTTTCACTCAAGTTCTGAAAGGTGGTCTTTCATTATTCATCCTTGTATGTGCTTAGAACATATATATTCTCCAAAATTTCTTGAGATTACAGTGGTGGTTATATTAGTTAGGGTGCATTTAACTACAGATACCAAAAAATAATTTTACAAATCGGCTTAAACAATAGGGAAATACATGATGTCACATGGTTACACTTGCTGTGGGAGTACAGCCTACAGGGTTGTTTGCCACAGTGACTCCATAAAGTATCAAAGACCTAGTTTATTGTTGCCTTTCTGCTATCTTCATTGTGTTGCCTTGCCCTCAGGCTGGCTCCACATGGCCCCAAGTTAACTGCAAGAAAGCAAATATCGCATCCAGATATAATGTCCAAAGAATGAAATGAACCATCTCTTAATATAACTCCTTCTATAAAATGTGAAATACTTTCCTCCCTCAAAAACCACTTACTGGCTTTCCTTGTATCCATTGAAAGGTATGTGGGTCACATGACTCTTCCTAAACCAATCACTAACCAGGGATTTCCATACTTAGTCTGGACTTCTAATTTGAGGGCATCTACCACAGATTACAGTGCAGACTATTAGAAGCTATCTCAAGGAACTGGCGTATGATCAAATTTATATAGACTTTCCTTGCTTAAGATTTTGAACCAGTAGGGACCCCTGGTTCAGTTTTTGCCTTCAGCTCAGGTCATGATCTCAGGGTCCTGAGATCGAGCCCCACATCAGGCTCCCCACTCAATAGGGAATCTGCTTTTCCCTCTCCCTCTGCCCCTCCCTCCCGCTCGTCCTTTCTCCCTTTCTCTTTCTCTCTCTCAAAGAATTAAATAAAATCTACATTAAAAAAGGATTTTGAACCAATAATTATTTTAGCCGACAGTTTTTATTCATTAGCTTAAAGAGAAGAAAATATTAATAGACTCATTTTTAACCAACATGTACCATATACAAACAGGGTGAAAAGCATTACGCTAAGCACTATAAGGAATAAAATCTAAGACACAGTCTCTTCAGGCCTCTGACTACCTAGCAGAGGATCAGGCATACTAAAATAAACTGCCATAGAAGGTAGATTTTAATGGTCATATTGGGAACAGAGAATGAGAAGTTCGTTCCAAGTGAGGCTTTTGCTGCAGAGACCATTACATCTAAATCTCTGATTTACGACTACATAAAGCCATAGACAGATGGTACCTCACAGGTTGGAAGAGCACATTTCTCTCAATTTTCACATGAACAGAGCAGTTCTCCAAATGGCTATCTTCATTTTCACACTCTACACATAAGTCAGTCACCATCCACCAGGCCGATGTTTTATTTTCTGGCATAATGTGGGGCAAACTGTACCTTTTAAGTGTTCCTGAAGATTGAGTCAGGATCAGCTGCCATTTCTGGAAAATGACAAGAGACCTGCGTCTTAAAAGTGACTCTGCTCTGGAAATGGAAACCTCAGGTTTCAGTACGGATTGTCATAGGGAGAAGTGGAAGCCAGAAATTTATAAAATCCCCATGCTTTAAAAGAATCAGAAGAAACTTTAAAAAGAATAAAAGACTTCACTGGATAGCTTTGGAGAACTAGCTTGTAAAATGAACTAGCTTATAACAGGACTGGCTTATAAGAGGGCAACATTGGTCCTTCCTGCGATGCTACTAGGCATCAAGGTTTGTGTTTTGGTTGGTTGTTTTTGTTTTTTTTTTTTCAGATACTATTAAATTCTAAATCCATTTAGGCTAAATTCATAAATGCCTCTACCTTAAAAAGGGGTTATCTTATAGACATTAACTGATTTTATGCCCCTCTCTGAAAATCCCTCAAAAATGTCAATAAACATTCCTAATAAGACTTCATGGGTCAAATCAATAAAAATCCCTTGATTTCCACCTCTGCTAAGTCAAAGCTACTTTACTGAGCAGTTGGATCTCTGATCCTGTCTTCTTATCAGCAGCCACTAACAAAGAGGAGTTAAATGGTGCTCAGGGGAGTGCTAACTGAAGATCAAAGCCATCCTGGCTCATCTGAAAGCCGCTCTTTGAAGTTCCTCTCTGGGACCCATCTTCCTGACAGACTGGCATAGATCACTGTCTTCACAGTTCATGTTCCTTTACCATTTCATACACTCATGACAAAAAATCCCAAACCACTGGCTCGTTCTTTTTAATTTGAAATCTGTTAGCTTTTATTGTAAAGTAATTTATGTTTATTATAGAAAAAGTAAAGAAACAAAATACAAATAGGCAAAAATAAAATACATGTTAAATGTAATTCCAACTGCCCAGAGGCAATTATTGTTAATTCTTTTTTTTTTAATTTTTTATTGTTATGTTAATCACCATACATTACATCATTAGTTTTTGATGTAGTGTTCCATGATTCATTGTTTGTGCATAACATCCAGTGCTCCATGCAGTACGTGCCCTCTTTAATACCCATCACCAGGCTAACCCATCCTTCCACCCCCCTCCCCTCTAGAACCCTCAGTTTTTCAGAGTCCATCATCTCTCATGGTTCATCTCCCCCTCTGATTTCCCCCCCTTCATTTTTCTCCTCCTGCTATCTTCTTTTCTTTTTCTTAACATATATTGCATTATTTGTTTCAGAGGTACAGATCTGTGATTCAACAGTCTTGCACAATTCACAGCGCTCACCATAGCCCATACCCTCCCCAATGTCTATCACCCAGTCACCCCATCCCTCCCACCCCACCCCCCACTCCAGCAACCCTCAGTTTGTTTCCTGAGATTAAGAATTCCTCATATCAAGGGGGGGAAAGATGGCGGAGGAGTAGGAGACCCTATTTCAGCTGGTCCCCGGAATTGAGCTGGATATCTACCAGACCACTCTGAGCACCCATGAAACCAGCCTGAGATGTAAGAAGATCTGAATCTCTACAAACAGAATATCGCAGGCGGTTGGTTTTGAGGTATGAAGCGGAGAGCCGTGATTCCGCGGGCAGATATCGGAGGATAAACGGCAGCGGGAGGGAGCCTGGCCGTGAGGATCCTACACCGCCGGTGAGTGACAGCCTCGCGCACTGCGGACGGGCACAGACTCGCAGACCGGTAGCGTCGGGAAAGGACTTTAGGGCAGCCCCCGGGGTGGAAAACCAGACCAGCGGGGTTGCGCACACATGAACGCAGGAGACAGGCTGGGAAAACAAGAGGCCAGCAACCCTAAGGTCCCAAGAAAACAGGTGCATCTTGCTTGGGTTCTGGTCAATAATTTGGACTCTATACATTCCCTCAAACACCCATCAACAGAATGACTAGGAGGAGGAGCCCCCAAAACAGAAAAGACTCAGAGATTATGACTTATGCTGCAGATTTACAAATGGATGCAGATATAACCAAGATGTCAGAGATGGAATTCAGGCTAGCAATTGTGAAGACAATGGCTAGAATGGAGAAATCAATTAATGGCAACATAGAGTCTCTAAGGGCAGAAATAAAAGGTGAATTGGCAGAACTTAAAAATGCTATCAATGAGATCCAATCCAATCTAGATAATCTAACAGCTAGGGTAACTGAGACAGAAGAGAGAATAAGCGGTCTGGAAGACAGTATAATAGATAAAAAGGGAAAAGAGGAGGCCAGGGAAAACCAACTCAGAATCCATAAAAATAGAATCAGAGAAATAAGTGACACCATGAGGCGTTCCAATGTCAGAATAATTGGAATCCCGGAGGGAGTGGAGAGAAAGAGAGGACTAGAAGATGTATTTGAGCAAATCGTAGCTGAGAACTTCCCTAATCTGGGGAATGAAACAAACATTCAAGTCCTAGAGGCAGAGAGGACCCCTCCCAAGATCAAGGAAAACAGGCCAACACCCCGGCATGTAATAGTAAAACTTGCATATCTTAGAACCAAGGAAACCATCTTAAGGGCAGTTAGGGGGAAGAGATTCCTTACATACAGAGGGAGGAACATCAGAATAACGTCAGACCTATCCACAGAGACCTGGCAAGCCAGAAAGGCCTGGCAAGACATAGTCAGGGTACTAAATGAGAATAACATGCAGCCAAGAATGCTTTATCCGGCCAGGCTTTCATTTAGAATGGATGGAGAGATGCAGAGCTTCCATGACCGGCAGAAGTTGAAAGAATATATGACCACTAAGCCGGCCCTGCAAGAAATATTAAGGGGGGTTCTATAAAAGGAGAAAGACCCCAAGAGTGATCTACAACAGAAATTTATAGGGACAATCTATAAAAACAACGTGTTCACAGGCAACATGATGACAATTAATTCATATCTTTCAATAATCACTCTCAACGTGAATGGCCTAAACGCTCCCATAAAATGGCACAGGGTTGCAGATTGGATAAAAAGACAGGACCCATCCATATACTGTCTACAAGAGACTCATTTTGAACCTAAAGATACATCCAGAATGAAAGTGAAGGGATGGAGATCTATCTTCCATGCCAGCGGACCTCAAAAGAAAGCTGGGGTAGCAATTCTTATATCAGACAAATTAGATTTTTAACTAAAGTCTGTAATAAGAGACACAGAAGGACACTATATCATTCTTAAAGGGTCTATCCAACAAGAAGATCTAACAATTGTAAATATCTATGCCCCCAACATGGGAGCAGCCATCTACATAAGCCAACTGTTAACCAAAATAAAGAGTCATATTGATAACAATACGTTAATTGTAGGAGACCTCAATACTCCACTCTCAGCAATGGACAGATCATTGAAGCAGAAATCAACAAGGAAACAAGAGCTTTGAATGATACATTGGACCAGATGGACCTCATAGATATTTACAGAACATTCCACCCTAAAACAACAGAATAGTCATTCTTCTCGAGTGCACATGGAACTTTCTCCAGAATAGACCATATACTGGGTCACAAATCAGGTCTCAACCGATACCGAAAGATTGAGATTATTCCTTGCATATTCTCAGACCACAATGCTCTAAAACTGGAACTCAATCACAAGAAAAAATTTGGCAGAAATTCAAACACTTGGAAGCTAAAGACCACTCTGCTCAAGAATGTTTGGGTCAACCAAGAAATCAAAGAAGAACTTAAACAATTCATGGAAATCAATGAGAACGAAAACACATTGGTCCAAAACCTATGGGATACTGCAAAGGCGGTCCTAAGGGGGAAATACATAGCCATCCAAGCCTCACTCAAAAAAATAGAAAAATCCCGAATTCACCAACTACCTCTACACCTTAAAGAGCTAGAGAAAAAGCAACAAATGACGCCTAAGCCACGCATTAGAAGAGAAATAATTAAAATTAAAGCTGAAATCAATGAATTAGTAACCAGAAACATAGTAGATCAGATCAACGAAACTAGAAGTTGGTTCTTTGAAAGAATTAATAAGATTGATAAACCACTGGCCAGACTTATCCAAAAGAAGAGAGAAAGGACCCAAATTAATAAAATTATAAATGAAACGGGAGAGATCACGATTAACACCAAGGAAATAGAAACAATTATTAGAAATTATTATCAACAACTACATGCCAATAAACTGAGCAATCTGGATGAAATGGAGGCCTTCCTGAAAACCTAAGCTGCCAAGACTGAAACAGGAAGAAATTGACAACCTGAATAGGCCAATAAGCAGTAACGAGATTGAAGCAGTGATCAAAAACCTCCCAAAAAACAAGAGTCCAGGGCCTGATGGATTCCCTGGGGAATTCTACCAAACATTCAAAGAAGAAATAATACCTATTCTACTGAAGCTGTTTCAAAAAATAGAAACAGAAGGAAAACTTCCAAACTCATTCTATGAGGCCAGCATTACCTTAATCTCCAAACCAGGCAAAGACCCCATCAGAAAGGAGAATTTCAGACCGATATCCCTGATGAACATGGATTCCAAAATCCTCAACAAAATCCTAGCTAATAGGATCCAACAATACATTAAAAGGATCATCCACCACGACCAAGTGGGATTTATCCCCGGGATGCAAGGGTGGTTCAACATTCGCAAATCAATCAGTGTGATAGAACACATTAATAAGAGGAGGGAGAAGAACCATATGGTCCTCTCAATTGATGCAGAAAAGGCATTTGACAAAATACAACATCCTTTCCTGATTAAAACTCTTCAGAGTATAGGGATAGAGGGAACATTCCTCAAGCTCATAAAATCCATCTATGAAAAACCCACAGCGAATATCATCCTCAATGGGGAAAAGCTGAGAGCCTTTCCCTTAAGATCAGGAACACGTCAAGGGTGCCCACTCTCACCACTGTTGTTCAACATAGTACTAGAAGTCCTAGCAACAGCAATCAGACAACAAAAAGAAATAAAAGGTATTCAAATTGACAAAGAAGAAGTCAAACTCTCTCTTTTCGCAGACGACATGATACTTTATGTGGAAAACCCAAAAGACTCCACCCCCAAATTACTAGAACTCATCCAGCAATTCAGTAATGTGGCAGGATACAAAATCAATGCACAGAAATCAGTTGCTTTCTTATACACTAACAACGCAATTGTAGAAAGAGAAATTAAAGAAACGATTCCATTTACAATAGCACCAAAAACCATAAGATACCTCGGAATAAACCTAACCAAAGAGGTAAAGGATCTATACTCTAGGAACTACAAAACACTCATGAAAGAAATTGAAGAAGACACAAAAAGATGGAAAAATATTCCATGCTCATGGATCGGAAGAATAAACATTGTTAAAATGTCTATGCTACCCAGAGCAATCTATACCTTCAATGCCATCCCAATCAAAATTCCAATGACATTTTTCAAAGTGCTGGGACAAACAATCCTAAAATTTGTATGGAATCAGAAAAGACCCCGAATCGCCAAGGAAATGTTGAAAAAGAAAAACAAAGCTGGGGACATCACGTTGCCTGATTTCAAGCTATATTACAAAGCTGTGATCACCAAGACAGCATGGTACTGGCACAAAAACAGACATACAGACCAATGGAACAGAATAGAGAACCCAGATATGGACCCTCAACTCTATGGTCAAATAATCTTTGACAAAGCAGGAAAAAACATGCAATGGAAAAAAGACACTCTCTCCAATAAATGGTGCTGGGAAAATTGGACAGCCACATGCAGAAGAATGAAACTCGACCATTCTCTAACACCATTCACAAAGATAAACTCAAAGTGGATGAAAGACCTCAAGGTGAGACAGTAATCCATCAAAATCCTAGAGGAGAACATAGGCAGTAACCTCTTTGACATCGGCCACAGCAACTTCTTTCAAGATACATCTCCAAAAGCTAGTGAAACAAAAGCAAAAATGAACTTTTGGGACTTCATCGAGATAAAAAGCTTCTGCACAGCAAAGGAAACAGTCAACAAAACAAAGAGGCAACCCACAGAATGGGAGAAGATATTTGCAAATGACACTACAGATAAAGGGCTGGTATCCAAAATCTATAAAGAACTTCTCAAACTCAACACCCTAAAAACAAATAATCAAGTCAAAAAGTGGGCAGAAGAGATGAACAGACACTTCTCTGAAGAAGACATACAAATGGCTAACAGACACATGAAAAAATGTTCATCATCATTAGCCATCAGGGAAATCCAAATCAAAACCACACTGAGATACCACCTTACACCAGTTAGAATGGCAAAAATGGACAGGGAAAGAAACAACAAATGTTGGAGAGGTTGTGGAGAAAGGGGAACCCTCTTACACTGTTGGTGGGAATGCAAGTTGGTACAGCCACTTTGGAAAACAGTGTGGAGGTGCCTCAAAAATTTAAAAATAGAGCTACCCTATGACCCAGCAATTGCACTACTGGGTATTTACCCCAAAGACACAGATGTAGTGAAAAGAAGGGCCATATGCACCCCAATGTTCATAGCAGCAATGTCCACAATAGCCAAACTGTGGAAAGAGCCGAGATGCCCTTCAACAGATGAATGGATAAAGAAGATGTGGTCCATATATACAATGGAATATTACTCAGCCATCAGAAAAGATGAATACCCAACTTTTACATCAACATGGATGGGACTGGAGGAGATTATGCTAAGTGAAATAAGTCAAGCAGAGAAAGTCAATTATCATATGGTTTCACTTATTTGTGGAACATAAGGAATAACATGGAGGACATTAGGAGAAGGAAGGGAAAAATGGGCGGGGGGAATTGGAGGGAGAGATGAACCATGAGAGACTATGGACCTGAGAAACAAACAGGGTTTTAGAGGGGAGGGGGGAGGGGGGATTGGTTAGCCCAGTGATGGGTATTAAGGAGGGCACGTACAGCATGGAGCACTGGGTGTTATACGAAAACAATGGATCATGGATCACTACATCAAAAACTAATGATGTATTGTATGGTGACTAACATAACATAATAAAATTAAAAACTACAAAAAAAAAAGGTAAAGATTAAAAGGAAAAATAGATGCTTAAAAAAAAAAAAAAGAATTCCTCATATCAGTGAGGTCATATGATACATGTCTTTCTCTGATTGACTTATTTCGCTCAGCATAACACTTTCCAGTTCTATCCACATCGTTGCAAATGGCAAGATCTCATTCCTTTTGATGGCTGCATAATATTCCAGTGTGTGTGTGTGTGTGTGTGTGTGTGTGTGTGTGTGTGTGTATACCACATCTTCTTTATCCATTCATCTGTCGATGGACATCTTGGCTCTTTCCACAGTTTGGTTAGTTTGGCTACTGTGGACATTGCTGCTATAAACATCGGGGTGCACATACCTCTTCAGATCCCTACATTTGTATCTTTGGAGTAAATACCCAGTAGTGCAATTGCTGGATCATACGGCAGCTCCTTTTTCAACTTTTTGAGGAACCTCCATACTATTTTCCAGAGTGGTTGCACCAGCTTGCATTCCCACCAACAGTGTAGGAGGGTTCCCCTTTCTCCGCATCCCCGCCAACATCTGTCGTTTCCTGACTTGTTAATTTTAGCCATTCTGACTGGTGTGAGGTGGTATCTCATTCAGGTTTTGATTTGGATTTCCCTGATGCTGAGCGATGTTGAGCACTTTTTCATGTGTCTGTTGGCCATTTGGATGTCTTCTTTGGAAAAATGTCTGTTCATGTCTTCTGCCCATTTCTTGATTGGATTCTTTGTTCTTTGGGTGTTGAGTTTGATCAGTTCTTTATAGATTTTGGATACTAGCCCTTTATCTGATATGTCATTTGCAAATATCTTCTCCCATTCTGTCAGTTGTCTTGGTTTTGTTGACTGTTTCCTTTGCTGTGCAAAAGCTTTTTATCTTGATGAAGTCCCAATAGTTCATTTTTGCCCTTGCTTCCCTTGCCTTTGGCGATGTTTCTAGGAAGAAGTTGCTGCGGCTGAGGTCAAAGAGGTTGCTGCCTGTGTTCTCCTTTAGGATTTTGATGGACTCTTGTCTCACATTGAGGTCTTTCAACCATTTTGAGTCTATTTTTGTGTGTGGTGTAAGGAAATGGTCCAGTTTTATTCTTCTGCATGTGGCTGTCCAATTTTCCCAACACCATTTGTTGAAGAGACTGTCTTTTTTCTATTGGACATTCTTTCCTGCTTTGTCAAAGATGAGTTGACCATAGAGTGGAGGGCCCATTTCTGGGCTCTCTATTCTGTTCCATTGATCTATGTGTCTGTTTTTGTGCCAGTACCATACTGTCTTGATGATGACAGCTTTGTAATAGAGCTGGAAGTCCAGAATTGTGATGCTGCCAGCTTTGCTTTTCTTTTTCAACATTCCTCTGGCTATTCGGGGTCTTTTCTGGTTCCATACAAATTTTAGGATTATTTGTTCCATTTCTTTGAAAAAAGTGGATGGTATTTTGATGGGGATTGCATTGAATGTGTAGATTGCTCTAGGTAGCATTGACATCTTCACAATATCTGTTCTTCCAATCCATGAGCATGAAACATTTTTCCATAATTATTGTTAATTCTTTAGTATATATAATTCCAGACTTTTCTGTGCCAAAAAAAAAAGAAAGAAATCTAACACTATATTGTTTTGAATCACAATATTCTAACAACTTTCATCTAACAAATATACTTGTACAACAGTATCTTTTCAAATGGCTGCATACTATCCCACTGCATTGATACACATTAATTTATTTAACAAATTGCCACTGGTTTTATGAATACAGATAGATATCTCCTTGTTCTCTTATTATAAACAGCAGTTAAAGAATATATCTGGTGATATTTGCACATCTCTTTATTTCCTTAAGAAAATTTATATTTTAAAACACTAGATTTTTCTATACTTTTTCCTATTTGTTTAAAAAAGAGAGAAAGAGTAAGACAAAGAATCATAGAATCTTTAAAAGTTATTTGGCATATTAAGGGGGACCTGGGTGGCTCAGATGGTTAAGCGGCCAACTCTCGATTGCGGCTCAGGTCATGATCTCAGGGTCATGAAATCGAGCCCCACATGGGGCTCCGTGCTCAGAACAGAGCCTGCTTGGGACTCTCTCTCTCCCTCACCTTCTGCCCTTCCCCTACTCATGCTCGCACTCTCTCTCTCTCTTTCTCAAATGAATAAATAAATAAAATCTTTTTTTGAAAAGTTATTTGGCATATTTGAATATGGCTATGTTTTATGATTAATGATTTATTTGCACTCCTTGAGGCATATATTTTCAAAAGGTCATTGATATTGGTTACCAATAAATTCATACGCGTTCATATAGAAAAGCAGTACAGGTGAAAGAGAGATGAGAAAAAAACCATATACAGAAAGAGGAGAGTAACTGTGTAAGGAAGAGGCCATGGGTTAATTTTCAGTTAATTTTAATATTTTGACAACCAAGGTAAAAAAGTAAACATTGTAGGTGAGGAAATTCTTGCTGTGTGATAAAAAAGAATCACACCAATTCAAGAGAGTCAGACTTTTCCTCTGGTACTCAGGATAAAGTAATGTATCCCATGTATCTTTATATAGAGACATTGATCAATAAAATTTTTTCATCCAGCATTTCTTCTTTATAAAGCCAAGGGCACAATATTAAATCTCATTTCAGGAGAAACATTTTTATAGGGAAGCTAATATAGGCCAAGTAGATGTCTTTTGATCTAAGTTGCTGCAAGGATTGAATCTAGAGGACCTCATCATGATGGTCCCATAAATGGTTTCTTTCCAACATCTCTCCCTTTGATCATAAATCAGCAGGACTTCACTAGCTGGGGACTCCAGAACTGCCTGACAGCAGGGTCCACTTTTACCTTAATTCTTTAATTTGTTCAAAATCCTACATAACCACTAAGTTGAGTCACATAGAGCAAGATGTAGATGATTGAGCCTGGAAATCTTTTAGGGCAGCTATTTTGTCAATGAGCTGCTTTAACCATAGAGGAATCTCAGGATAGCTTGAATAGAATGAAGGTTGCCAACTCAAAAGCCCTAGTCGTCACTAAGTATGCCATGGGGCCCCATGTGAACAGTGATAAATTGGGATGCTTACCTAAAGACATTCACATACTACAAAGCAGAGGATCATAGGGGAAGGAAGGAAAAAATGAAACGAGAAGAAACCAGAGAGGGAGACAAACCATAAAAGGCTCTTAATTATAGGAAACAAACAGGGTTGCTGGAGTGGAGGGGGGTGGGAGGGATAAGGTGACTGGATGATGGACACTGGGGAGGGTATGTGCTATGGTGAGCGCTGTGAATTGTGTAAGACTGATGAATCACAGACCTGTACCCCTGAAACAAGTAATACATTATATGTTAATAATAATTTTAAAAAAGACATTCACATATAAAAATACAAAAACCGTGTGGCAGCCTGCAGAATTTGGCCTGCAGGCAGCCAGTAGGGACCCTCAGTGACAATAACTGATTTGGAGCAGCAATGCTTCCTATTAAGCCAACCAGAATGAGTTCACTGTGAAATGTACAGCCAAGTTACTGGATAAAAATACTTAAAATATTCACTATTTGAATGTTGGGCTTCATTAGCCAAGAAAACTTAGTGTAGTTCTCTTAACAGTAGTAGGCAATCAGGATGACAGGGCTTCTCCTAATCCATGATAGTCTCACCACATCATCAGTGTAGAGAACCTCTTTGTTTTTCTATTTGTTATAACAAAAGGATGTGAATCCAATTAACCTAAATAATAATAACAAGATTGTCGGTTTATACTGATGAGAAGAGAGAGTAGAATATTGCTTTCATTTATCTCCATCTGAAATGGAGCAGAACACCATCTTATCCAGAACACCATCTTATCCATTCTGACAGGAGTATTATGAAGCATTCCTATGCACTAGAAAGGTCCCTGCCCTAGGTTGCCTGGCTGGGTCAGTCAGTAGAGCATGGGACCATTGATCTCAGGGTCCTGAATTCGAGCCCCATGTTGAGTGTAGAGATAACTTAAAAATAAAATCTTTAAAAAAAAAAGTTCCCTGCTCCATTGTGGCTTTCTTAACTCCTTAATTTAGCCATTCTTTGACATAAACAGTCAAACTGAAAGATAGCAATATTGACAAACAGAATAAATTTAAGGAAGAAATTTTGACTTCTAACTTTAAGGTCAAAGCAAATATTTCTGGAAAATGACCCATGGGGAAATAACCTTTGAATAAAGATGGCTTAGTTTTTTGCAGAGTTGAATCCAAGCATTCCATCCCATTCTTTCAACACTCAAGTTAACAAATGAGTCATTAAACATGTGACTTATTTTTTTTAATTGTTAAGATTTTCTTTAAACTGAATTAAAGTAAGTCCTAGCCAACTTAGTACACCCTGATGCTTCTATACTACCTTTTTGAAAAAGAATAAATAAACTCACAGGAAAAGAAAAACACCTATTAACATAAGACTTTCCTTATCTTTACCTTTGCCTCTACCCAAATTTTATTGAAGCTGACTCACTTGGCTCCATGGATGGAAAAGCACCACTGTCTCTTCCTCCAAGAGCAGAAAGGGAGGAACCTCCAGCCATAAATTGTGAATGTTCTCCCTCCCTCAAATTCTGGGACAGCAGGAGGAAATGGGATGGGGGAGTGGAAGAGAGATGGTAACTAATGGTGACGGTAGGGACAAATGCCACTTAGTGAGCCCTGGCCGCCATTAATGGCTTAGGAATATTTAGTGCCTTGTTGTGTCTCCAGCTGTGAGTTTCAGCCACAATCCTGAGACAACAGGAAAAGTCAGACTCCACATTCTCTTCATATGCAATAGACATTAAAGTCAGCCTGAAATTTATGCCTTAAATTTTCCATGCTACCATAGTAGAAAAGATTTTTTGCCATTTGGAAATATGTTCCAGAGCAGTTTCCAAGTCAGAATAAATAAAACCATTTGCCTTTGGATGCTTGATATTTTATTGTTTCAAATTTGCTGTTTTCAGCCAACCTGAGGGGTGAAAAACTCTAATTCATCTGGATAGAGAAACAGCATAACCAACCAGTTTCTCATAGTGAGCTGCTGTGTGGACTTCTCTGATCGGGATGTTGGAGATGGAGCCAGCCAATGGCTAAGAATGAAGACAGCCCATTCCCATGAAAGGAGTGCTCAGTGCAGATCAAGTTCCCCCTGAATATCTGAGCACTGTCCCTGAATAAGTATGTATATCAGAATGAATCAACTCTAATACACTGGTTACAAGCTTGGGCTTCAGAGTCAAATGCCTGAGCTGTTGGTCCATCTCAAACCCATGTTAACTCTGTGAACCTGAGACAGTTGCAGAACTTTCTGAGCCTCTGTGCCATCATCCCTAAAATGGTGTTTCATGGGTAGCTGTGAAGCCAATACACGGTCATGCAAATGCAAGGCTTGTGTTGTACTTAAACAGTTGTTCTTATTAAATTCCACATTACATTCTAACAGAATTAGAATGGATTCTTTCAAAGGCTTTAGAAGGAAGAGGAGGTGCAGAAGGGGTGGAGGGAGAGAAGACTTTTAAGGAAATATTTGACAGACTAACTTCTGATCAGTAATTTTATCATTTACTGCACATACTGCCCCATCTTCTGGGTGACTATTCTCCACTGCTAGATTGAGCTTCCCAATGTGGGGTTTTGTTTTTGTTTTGTTTGTTTGTTTGTTGTTTGTTTTTGGTTTGGGTTTTGTTTTTTTGGACACCACATCATTTTTGATGTGATATTGCTTTTTTTAAAGATTTTATTTATTTATTTATTTGAGAGAGAGAGAGCAAGCACATGAGCAATGGGGAGGGGCAGGGGGAGAGAGAGAGGGAGAAGCAGACTCCCCGCTGACCAGAAAGCCCGATGCGGGACTCAATCCCAGGACCCTGAGATCATGACCTGAGCCGAAGGCAGATGGTTAACCGAGTGAGCCACCCAGCGCCCCTAATATTGCCTTTTTTAAAGTCATATTACCATGTGACATTTATCCAGATTGTTTTGTCCATGGGAACCACTGAGACCAACAGTTTTTTAAATACATAATGCTTTTTTGTGATGTGCTGTAAATGAGAAAATCACAAACATTCAGATCACAAAATTTTACATAAAAACAATACATGGAAAGGCCTCCTATACCTAAATGCTTTTACTTCCAACTCACTCCCTGTAACAGCACTAGAATAAAGGGAAATCTTTTCACTGAAATAAAAATTAGAAAGCAAATTTACATTTTTAAAAATTTAAGTAAAAAGAAGAATTTGTTCAATTTTCAAATCCTTGTTAAAGTAGCAAAAGTCTTTGAATTCCGGTTATTTGATATGATAAGGCAACTCTGAGAAAGTAATGTAGGCATGTTCTATGGACTGAAGTTGCAGCCCTAATCCCCATTGTGATGCTATTTAGAGATAGTAACTGTGGGAGATAATTAGGTTTAGATGAGGTCATGAAAATTGGGCGCCCATGATGGGATTAGTGCCCTTATAAGAAGAGACACAAAAGAGTTTGCTCTCTCTCCTCCCCAACCATGTGAGGACACCACAAAGAAGGCAGCCAATCTACAAGCCAAGAAAGTCCTCAACCAGAAACTGACCATGCTGTCAACATGATCTTGAACTTCTAGCCTCCAAAACTGTGAGAAATAAGTTTCTGTTGTTTAAGCCACCCAGTATATGGTATTTTGTTATGGCAGTCCAAGCTGACTAAAACAGCATTCTACATATTTTTATTATCACCAAAAGTTTTGGAGTATGTTGAAATAAATGTCTACATTGTTACAGAAATAAAGCTATTATTTTGAATGGACTCCATGGACATTTTAAAAGAGGTTGTAAGATTAAAAAAAAAAAAACCAATTCTGGAATTATTTACATAGATCTGACTAAAAAGAAAGAATTGTTTACTGCTGACTCCTTTGCTGAGGCACATACAAGTTGTATTGACCCAGCAAAACCTCCTCAAACTGAACATACTGCTAAAAGGGAAAGGAGAATCCCAATCTAAAGAGATTAATTCAAAATTCACTTGCCATATTGGTTGACAAATAATTTCAATTTAAATATAAGAAGTTTATACTTTTCTCATTACCATGAAAGACTCAAGTAAAAACACCAACATGGTAAAACTGAACAGTCAGGATAATTGCCCCTTTAATCAGAATGCATGAGATTCGTGCTGAGCCACTTATTGAGCACCTTGGATTAATTCCTTAACTTTCTGGACTTCAGGGTCCTCATCTGTAAAAATGGGAATGACAATAATAATACCTGTATCACTGAATTGGGAGGATTTTAGAAAAGTGCTTGGTTTATGGCAAACTCTCAACTCATATTTAACGGCCTATCTGAATATTGAATTCAGTTCATAAATAATGTTTGTCCAAAAGACTAAGCATAGACTCCAAAAAACTCCCCAAAAATTAACAAATCATTTTTTTATTCAGACCTACTGAATATTCAGTACGACTTTTAGAGGAAAAAATTACCTCTACACCATGAAAACAGTAAATTCTATGGCATCATATGAGAATTTTTTATAGCATACATTTATTCATCCACAGTTTTGTATAAGAGTGGAAGAAATTTAGAGAAAAGATGTTTAATGTTCATATGTAATTAGTTTTGTCAGAATACAGAAGTAATTAAAATATAATTTTTATACAAGTTTTATAAAATACAAATCTTTCCAATGGTCATAAATCTGTTTTCATTACAGACTTAAAGTTTGTTTGTTTTTAATTCAGACAAATAAGATTTGATTTAATAATAAAAGTTTTAATTGTTCTATCAAGGTAATATCTGACATTCCAAACACATTGCTTTCAAGAATTTCTGCCTCTTACGACGTGGATGGAACTGGAGGGTATTATGCTGAGCGAAATAAGTCAAACAGAGAAAGACATGTATCATATGACCTCACTGATATGAGGAATTCTTAATCTCAGGAAACAAACTGAGGGTTGCTGGAGTGGGGGGTGGGGTGGGAGGGATGGGGTGACTGGGTGATGGACACTGGGGAGGGTATGTGTTCTGGTGAGCGTTGTGAATTGTGCAAGACTGTTGAATCTCAGATCTGTACCTCTGAAACAAATAATGCAATATATGTTAAGAAAGAAAAAAAGAAGAAGAAGAATGTAGCAGGAGGGGAAGAAGGAAGGGGGGGAAATCGGAGGGGGAGAAGAACCATGAGAGACAATGGACTGAAAAACAAACTGAGGGTTCTAGAGGGGAGGGGGTTGGGAGGATGGGTTAGCCTGGTGATGGGTATTGATGAGGGCACGTTCTGCATGGAGCACTGGGTGTTATGCACAAACAATGAATCATGGAACACTATATCTAAAACTAATGATGTAATGTATGGGGATTAACATAACAATAAAAAAAATTTAAAAAAAAAAAAAAAGAATTTCTGCCTCTTAACTACTGGGTATTTACCCCAAAGATATAAATGTAACCCGAAGGGGCACCTGCACCCCAATGTTTATAGCAGCAATATCCACAATAGCCAAACTATGGAAAGAGCCCAGATGTCTATCGACAGACGAATGGGTAAGGAAGATGTGGTGTATACAATGGAATAAAAAAAAAAGAAATCTTGCCATTTGCAATGACATGGATGGAACTGGAGGGTATTATGCTGAACGAAATTAGTCAGTCAGAGAAAGAAAATTATCATATGGTTTCACTCATATGTGGAATATAAGAAATAGCCAGAGGATTATAGAGGGAGGAAGGGAAAAACTAAATGGAATGAAATCAGAGAGGGAGACAAACCATGAGAGACTCTTAACTATGGGAAACAAACTGAGAGTTGTTTGAGGGGAGGTGGGTAGGGGTATGGGGTAACTGGGTGATGGGCATTAAGGAGGGCACATGATATGATAAGCACTGGAGGTTATATGCAACTGATGAATTACTGAACTCTACATCTGAAACTAATGATGTACTGTATGTTGAATAATTGAATTTAAATTTAAAAAAAAGGAAAATTAAAAAGAGCACCTGCACAGGCAAAGGCTTGTTCATTCTCCCAGATGATGAACGTAGAACCCTTGATTGCCTCAGCTAATTCCGTGATGCTTTCCAGTACCGCTCATGGCCAGTCTCACCTCTGCTCCAATTGGATGGTGACCTGGACCCAGCAATGGTCATCAGCATATCTCCTGCTCTTCCTCACCTCAACTAGACACACTCTCTGGGGAGACTCCAAGACATAGGGGAAAAGTACACAGGTGAAAGGAGAAACCAGACAAATTCAGTCCATATAATTTAAAGATCCCTTGCCCTTGACAATGGATTTGTCATCTTCTCCTTGTACTCACATACATACATACCTGCATATAAACTGTCTTCAAGAAAAACCATATGATGTTCAGTTTTTTTATGACTTCTTCCTTCTCTGTCCAAGGCCCTCCTCTATCACTTACAGCCCAGGAAAAACACAAACTAAGGTTCCTATGTCCCCACCATTCCAACCCACCACCACCCAGATCCACTTGATATCCCAAGGGGCCTCGGTGCACAGTGGGGAGAAGCCAGTCCACATTCCCATGCTGTGATCACATTCCCCTCAATGGTGCCCCTTGGCCTACAGCCGCAGGGGTGAACAACTGGAGTTCAAGTGAGGTTCAGGTGACCCATTTGGGGAAGATGTCTGAGCAGCCATTAAAAGCAGGCTTGGGGCATGAAAGCAAGCCCTGCATTTCCACAGGGAATCCTGTGGTCCCCAAGAGCCTGGAATGGGTGTGGGAGTGGGGAAGGCAGGAGAACGGAAGCTTCTGGTTTGCAGGTGGTCCAGCCCAATGAAGCAGTGGTATCTGGAGGACGGGACACCCAGAGTGGGGGGCCCAGTCGCCCAGCTCTAAGGGTGGTACTGCCCCACTGTAAAATTCTTATTAAGGAACCATAACAAAATGTATTTAACTATTTAGATACTTCCAGTAAGAAACCTGGTTCTCTCTGTATCTGACGTAAATTACTTGGAGAAAAATCAGACTCACGAATTTAGTGACAAGTAATTTTCTGTAAAAAAAAAAAAAAAAACCTGAAGACTTCAGCAGAAAAAATTTTCCCCCCACTGGTCAAGTGGGTTTCTGACAGACAGAGACTAAAATAACAAAGAGATGTCTGGAGAACAGATTACAAGAACATGAATGCAACAAAGCGTGCTTCTTGAAAAACAAAATATTGGAAATCCATTCTAACCAGTATTTGTTTATAAGAGATACAGTTATATTTGTCTGCAATGAATTGGTTCAAGTTCAAGTCCCATGATTGGGCTCAGACATCCAGCAGATGTCCTCGGAAGTAAGCCCCGAAGGGATAGTTTATGCAACTATAAGGTGTCACAGGAACATAAAGCAATGCTGTCTGCCAAGGGGTTCATTCAATTCATTTCACCTCACACCCTTGTTCAAACTTCACTAACATGTAAGTTTGTCATGTGGAAATAAAAGGAAATCTTCCAGAGAAAAATCTGACCATCTCCTGCCAAGCTAATTCCCTACTAGATTTGTTTATATGTGTTTGCAGCTGACTAAAAGGCACTTTATTATTTCTTTCAGAGAGCAGAGCTTCTTCTTTTGGAAAAAAAACAATCTGAAAATGGTTTTTATAAATTAACAAGATCTTTTTATTGCCTTGGGTCAGTAACAAACTTGAGAGATTTGTTTATATGTTTCTCTTATTACGTTCTTCAATAAAATTCACAAACCAGACAGGAAGCTTAGCTTCATTAACGCATGACAAAGGGAAGAGCGTCATACCTGAAACAAACTTGGGAAAGCGTCCAAAATGCAATATAATTTTGCAATGTATTACAGTGACAGTAAAAGACAAAACCTAGGTTTGATTTAAAGTCACAACAGCAACACAGACTGATATTTCATACAGAAAATTTACTTATCTTCAGAAGGAGAAATAGAAGGAGCGAGTTTTCAAAGAGAAAAATGATCAGAAATTACCTTTAAACTCCAGCTGGACGTGCATATTTCTTGTGTCTGACATTAATTCCAGCTGAAATTTAAATGAATCTTACCAGAAAATTGGCAACATAGAGACATGAGAATGAAGTATAAAATATTAGGTGTTTGATTTGTGCAGGAATTTGACTTGTTCTGAGACTGAAAAAGATATATGACTTAAAAAAGTATTAAGAGTTAGTGAGCAGGTCTATTTGTATGGAGAAGGGATTATGTCAAACTGCTTAGGAAAAGAATCAGGTGTATGCTTTAAGGAATTAGGATTTGTTGAAAGGGTCTTAGGTAGCAGTTGTTATGCTGAAATGAGACAAAATGCCCAATGCCCTGAGAATTACAGAACCAGACCTCATCAGTGCCCTTCCCAGGCTGTCAGCACCTTGACTCTTAGCCAGAACTGCTCCTTTGGAAGATAAAGCACACACACCAAGGAGGAATCTCAACTGCAGATATCATCCTCCCCCACCTATATCCTGATACCCCAAAATATGTCCCTTTCACAAATAGGAGAAACTTCTGCCCCAGGAAAAAGCCACTCAGGCAAACTTGAAAGAGTAAGTGGCTGCAAAACAACAGTTTTTGTCAATGAATAATTATTTCCAATAAACTCTGGTTAATAATTATCCTCTATATCTGTATCCTTCTTTTACAAGCAATAGTCTGTCCAGTTAGTCCAGAGAGGTGCTAGCGGAGGCAGTGTAAGGGATTATTCTCTTGGAGGGGCAGGCGGCAAGATAGAAGGGCTATCTTTGATCTTTGATCAGAAAGGTGATCAGCACTGCGAAAGCCCCGGGGACCATTGGTTCCTGCAGTCAAGCCGGGTGAGTCGACAGGACCATTTACATTTCAGCACAGCGAGGCGTGGACCCCTCCTGTGGATAGCTGGTGCCGGGGGGGCAGCAGAAGAAGCCAACAAGCTCTTAAAAACATGGGTGAAATTCCGTCAGCTGCAGGCTGTGACTTCACCAATGCGGTAAAAACAACTGTTTTGCTGGCTGGCGTGAATGACTCCAAGACTGCCGATGAAATGGACAAACAGCCCTTCAAGAGTCGTTTTTCTGTAAGAGCTGCTCACCAGCTTGCTGCTTTGCCCAAAGGAGGCCACGTGGGGACTGAAGCAGTGGCTGACCAAGGACCTTTCACGACGACATCGCTCTAAGTGGGTTCGGCAGTATTTAGCCTGGAGTTCTAATAATGTTTTTAAATTAACAACTTAATTTTTAAAATCGATGTTGGAAAGTGTACGACTGACTAAAACATTGGAAGTTATTATGGAAATACCATATAATAAGGGGACTTGAGCATGAATTGACGATCAGATGACAAATCCATGCACCAGTGTTACAAATCACGCTGACACACGCTCATGTTACCCGATGTGGGAAAGGAGACACTCGTTACGTACTTACTCAAATAAATAAAAGTAAAGGGAAATAACATGTAGGAGAAATGAGTCACTGTTTCTGGTAAATAAGAGCACACCTAATTCAATTAAATCCTATTAATTTAATGAGGCGAAATATTTAGCTCTCACATCAGCTATATAATTCTGCTTTTACTTGAGGAAAATTAAAGTGTTGAAGTTTGAATGGTAGAGGTAAAGGAGAAAAAAGTGGACCAAAATTTTAATAGGTCATATTTTTCTAATGGAAATAAAATAGACATGCAGATTTAAATAAATGAATGAATGAATGGATGGATGGATGGATGGGTGGATGGATGGATGAATGAAAGCAATAGTCTTCGGCTTCTGGCCAAGATGGAATAATAGATCAGATTTATCCTCCTGCCTAGAGCAACAAAGAACACCAAATGAAATATTTGGAACAATGGTTTTAAAGACACTGAACCTCAGACAGGGAAGGACAGTGATCCCTACGAGATAATAAATGACACTGGGACTATCCCAGTTTACTGCTTCAAGAGTTTCCAGACCCTGATGCAGGAAGGCCCAGACTGAGGGCAAGGCGTCCCTGAGTTAGGGACATGCAAACGAGACTCTGGGGAGACAAAGGAGGCTAGAACTGGCAACATAGAAAGTTAAAGCTACCTGGAGAGAGAAATCTGGGAATGTGCGGATGGTCCTCCGCAAGTACTCAGCCAAGTACTGACCAGCACCTGCATGTGGGAAACAGTGTGAGGCCAGGGAAAGAACCACCCGGAAGGATTAGAGGGAACAGCACTTGCTGCACTCTCAGGACCTGGAGCAGCGTCTGCTCCCACCAGCCAGAGTGCAACCCTTCCTAATGCATGGGGCATCAGAGGGGATTTGCCTCCGTCTCGGGGAAAAATTAGCCTTAGACTATCTGCTCCTTTGATCCACAAGACCCGAAGGAATCCAAATCCAGGCAGTAAAAATTGTTAGATCAAAGTACGCACCTTTTACATTTTGATATACCACTACCTATTTGGCCCCTAAAAAGTTTGTCAACTTACACTGTCCATTTTTTTGTCAGAGTTGCCATCAAGGGATTTACTTATTTGTCAATCTGACGAGTGAAAATATTCATCTTCATGGCTTAACTCTCTTGTTCTCTATCAAGTCTTTAATCTGACGTGGCTACCCCCATGAATTGCTGGCTCTTACTACACCCTACTGACAGCCCTGCACCTCGCTCAGTCCGGTCCTTATGGTCTAAACCTCATGCCAACACACACGTGTATCAGGGGCCCTGTTTGTAGGACAGCCGCCCTCTCCTATGAAAGAGAATTCAGATTCCAGCTACTGGCATTTTCTTCTATTTCTCAAACAAAAGGCAATCCAGTTGACCCTTGAACAACACAGGTTTGAACTGCCTGGATCCACTTACATATGGATTTTTTTTTTAATAAATACAATACAATACTGTATATGTATTTTCCCTTCCTTATGAGTTTTTTTTCTTTTCTCTAGCTTACTTTTTTGTACTAATACAGTATATAATACATACAACATACAAAATACGTGTTAATCAACTGTTTATGCTATCGGTAAGGCTTCCTGTCAACAGTAGGCTATAAGTTAGTAAAGTTTTGGGGGAGTCAAAAGTTATAGTGGACGGAGTTGGTATCACTAACCCCCATGTTGTTCAAAGGTCAACTGTATATTAAAAGTTCACCTTACTGGATTTAAGTTCTATTTTACTAGTGGGTTCAGAATAAAATAATGCATAAGAATGCGTCCTTCAGAGGCTGATAGACTTGAACTCAAATGTCTTCTTATAAGTTACTAATTTCACCCAATTCCACGCTAAGCAAGATAAGTTGATTTCCCTTAACTTGTTTCCTCATCTGAAAAATGAAAAGGTTAATATATACTTTTAAAGGGTGTTTTGTGAGGCATAAGGGAGATAATAAAGGGAATGTCATTATGGAAACAATTAGTGAAGATATGTGTTCCTCAATTAAGAGATCACCCCGTGTGTTCTAACTTTAAAAAGTAAACTATAATCAATTTATACTGAAATTGCCTTCATTAAACTTTGAAGAATTTCAGAATAAGAAACAAAGGTGCTGGTAGGAAAATCAGCAATTGATTGTTGGCTTTATAAAATTTTATTTCACTGGCAAACTTAAGGACAACCAAACAAGTTACAAAGTTACAAAAAGTTACAAAGATCACCCCCAAAATAAACCACTTGATCACAAGGAAAAAAAGCACTGTCACTGTGGTAGTTTTCTTACCTCTGCTGTAACAAATTACCACAAATTTAGTGGCTTAAAACAACACAAAAACACAAATTTATTTTCTGATAGATCTGGAATTTAGCAGTCTGAAAAAAAATTACAGAGGATTAAAATCCAGATATTGGCAGGGCTGGCATTCCTTGGATGTCCGAGGAGAGAATCCTGTTCCAAGCCTTTCCAGCTTGCAGAGGCCGCCACGTGGCTTGGCTTCTAGCTGCTTCACTCCAGCTACATGCTTCCATAGCCATTCAACACTGATCTCCTGCCTCCCTCCTATGAGGACCCTGGTGATGACATCAGGTGCACCTGATAATTCAGGATGATCTCACCTTGAGATCTTCCATTTATCGCATCCGCAAAGTCCTTTTGCCATATAAGGTAACATTCACAAGTTCCAGGGGTTAGGACGTGGACATCTGGTGGGGGGAGGAATTTGTCAGCCTGCCACAGTAAACAATGCAAACACACTTACAATTCAGGCATCTACATAAAGAACACTCCACTGAATCATGCAAATCAACAGATTACGAACCACTGATCCTTCAACGTTTCTTCTTCCATAAAACTTGCCCGACTCCCTTCAGTAAGTTGTGGACTTTTGTGTTCAAGGCTGACTATGTGTGTGATAGCATGTGTAGCAAACAACAAAAGAAATCTTGGTCGAGCTCCACCGTGTGCCATGCACTGTGAGGGCACTGCGGATACAGCAGGGAGCAAATCAAAACCTCTGCCTTCACGGAGCTCTCATTCTAGCAGAGGGAGAGCAGTGTTCCAGGAACTTTTTAAGTGCCACCAGCAAGGTATGTCTTGGTTGAAAGGTAGTGAGATTCACAAATTCTGTATTACTTTACTTTAAAGATCTGGAAAATATTAAATTTATGACTTCCAAGGTAACTGCCTGACAAGGGCTAGCACAAAAATATTAGGACTTACTGTAAAAAATAAAATAACCGTAGATCTGAAGAAGTGAGCTGTTGAATACTCTGGTCAAGGGTAGAAAAAAAATTCAAAATTTGAATGAATTCCAGAAGCAATGAAGAGTTGGCTGCAGGTTAAATAGACTGCATTATGAGGAAGAGAAACTATTAGCGCCTTTTGTTTCCATTTTATAACTCAGTTTAAGGTACAAGCAGACTCTTAAGATATAAACAGAGTATTTTGTGTGAAGGTGTAAAACTTAAAACAGGAAAACAGAGAATCCTATGTCCTCTGGTTACTTGAAACTCACATTTGGTTGATGTAAAATGGTTAACTGAAAAAAAAAAAAAACATAGTTAAAGGAAAAGATGAGAGGCTGACTCAACGGGATGATTAGCTTCTTGGTACAAAACAACTTTAGTTTATTATTATCCTATTATATTTTCCAATAACCCTTGTCCTCTTTCTCTTAATAGCCTATCTCCCTTGAGCTTTCTCCTCCTATTTAGTGCTCCTTGATTAGGGTTGCGTGTTGCGTGTTGTTTTTTTTTGGTTTTGTTTGTTTTTTTACTTATCTGCATGAAATTATATAGAGATGCATTAAGTAGCATCTTAGCTATCCTCTGTGCCTCATCAAGAAACCAAAAAAGAACAACTGTTTTGTTTTTTTTCTTTAAGATTTTTATTTATTTGACAGAGAGAGACACAGCGAGAGAGGGAACACAAGCAGGGGGAGTGGGAGAGGGAGAAGCAGGCTTCCTGCCGAGCAGGGAGCCTGATGCAGGGCTCGATCCCAGGACCCTGGGATCATGACCTGAGCCGAAGGCAGGCGCTTAACGACTGAGCCACTCAGGCACCCAGAACAACTGTTTTCAGCATATCAAAGTTTAAAAGTTTTTCTAGAAAAAGTAAATCCCCTTTCAAGCCCTCAAGAAAACCTTCGGCTGAGTTGACAGAGAGGACCTGTAAAGAAGGTGCCTGGGTGGCCCAATTAGTTAAGTGCCTTCAGCTCAGGCCATGATCTCAGGGTCCTGGGATTCAGCTCCCCAGTAGGCTCCCTGCTTCTCCCTCTCCCTTTGCCCCTCCCCCTGCTAGTGTGCTCTTTCTCTCTCTCTCTCTCAAATAAATAAAATCTTCACACACACACACACACACAGAGAGAATGAGCCACACCTGAAGGCAGCACGTCAGCGATCATCAGCGGAATCAATACGTGTATCAGGGTTTAATCGAGGAACCAAGACTACAATGACTAATATGGAATGAGGGCTTCATTTTAGGGATTGAAATTTAATTGTGGGAGAAGCTGGGGAAAGAAAACTCCAGAAGGGGGTAGGTGGAGAATCAGAGAAGCATCCCTAACCAGGAACAACAGGGGGAGCTGGTGACGAAGTCTACGCCAGCCTGCTGCGTCTGCCTCTGCTGGCCAGGCCCAAGTAGTTACAGGTCAGCTAGGTCGGGGCAGCGGAAGAAGTCTCGCCGCAGAGCTGGACAAATCAAGGAAAAACTAGAACCCACGAAGACCAACCGGGACTCACAAAATCTCTACCTTCCAAATCTTGTACCCATCTCTCCTGTGCCCAACCCTCACCCAGAATCATACAGGAAAGGCGATTCCAGTGCAATTTGCTCTCATGTATTTAATTTATTCGATCTTATTTCCCATGTCTATTATACATAAATTCTCATTTGGTCCCCTTTCCTATCCTAACATCCCCCAAATCCTCCAAATGAATGCTTAAACGGAAGTACATGTAAGAATCACCTGGGAATCTTCTTAAAAAGTAGATTCCAATTCAGTAGGGCCAGGATGGCTCGAGATTCTGCATGTTTGACGTGCCCTGTCCTTAAAAAATGACATTTAACCCTCACACGTGGAAAATGCCATGGTGGCAGTTTTTACACCGTGTTCCATGGAGCGCCCGGATCCCCAGGGGTGCCTGACAGCCCACAGATTGGGGGGGGAAGGTCAGGTTTGGCCGATGCATCATCTGACGCTGCTCCACTTTTATCTGTTTTAGATATTGGAACTTCATGGAAAAATCTCATTTGCAAAAAAATATACATGATTTCCCTGGCTTAAAAACAACAACAAAACCTAAAAATCTTTTGAATTTGAAGGCTCACAAACCTAATTGCAAAACTATCTTGGCATGTTTCTGAAAAAAAAAGTAAATGAATACTCCATTCTGCTTATCTGCCCTACACTATAAAACAAATTACAAAAACCAAATTTTCCTCAGTACTTAACTGAGAGATTAACAACAGATTAACTGACTTCCCGTCGTAACCTTGAGCTAATCACTAAACTTCTTAGAGATTTTATTTCTGTATCTATGTTCAAGGCAATTCAACAAATATTCATTGAGTGCTAAGTATGTTACAGATGCAGTGTCCAAGGATACAAAAGGATCAAGTCACAGTTTCAGTCTTCAAAGAGATTTGTTTTCTATTAGGAAGAATAAAATGATTTTACTATAAAACATGAGAGTGAGAAGAGAACCATGAAAAGTACAAATGTGAGCACCGGGGTGGCTCAGTCGGTTAAGCGTCTGCCTTCAGCCCAGGTCATGATCCCGGGGTCCTGGGATCAAGTCCCGCATCGAGCCTGCTTCTCTCTCTCTCTCTCTCTCTCTCTCTCTCTCTCGTGAATAAATAAATAAATAAAATCTTTAAAAAAAAAAAAGAAAAGTACAAATGTTCAGGAGTTAGGAGAGAAATTGTCTCTATTTGGGATGACCAGGGGCTCCTAGACCAGTTGCCTCCGACAATGAGCATCTCCGTGCAGGGGTTCTAGGAGGTGGCCCTCACAGGGGGAGGACTGACCTGGCAGCCCTCATAGTTGCAAGCTGTTGCCTTCACTGTCTGTACACCTAGCCTGAGGATCATCTCATGTAGACAGCATATAAAGGCACTGAGAAATTTGTTGGACTGCAATATGCTTTTAAAAATAACTTTTTCATGCCTGAATTTTTTTCCATTTGTAGTACTTTCTTAAAATGATTTTTCCTTTTACTTTTTTAAATTTTATTTTATTATGTTATGTTAATCACCATACATTACATCATTAGTTTTTGATGTAGTGTTCCATTCAAGGTAATAATATTAGCTCTGAACAAACAACACAGTGCTTAGAAAAAAATGTATTCATAAGTCTCTTTACAAAGTACTTCTATCATACATTGCCTCCATGAACTAAGAATTAAATAATATGTTAGCTTTTGTATTACAAACAAATGTAAAAATAATTCACTAGCCTGCTGAGTATTAGTTATTGCGGAAACAGTAAAATAAAATCTTAAGAAAGTATGTTCAAGCTCTTGATTGCATTGCAAATGTGGTAACTAAGTGTGAACAAAAGTCCAGCAATACTGAACTTTCGTCCTTCTCAATGGTGTGATGATAATGGCACTGAGCGAAACAGCCTTCGATTTGCATCCTTGACCAGGACAAATGAGTACACTGAGGCAAAATATCATGATCCCTATCAAAGCCTTTTCTCTCTAGGGGCTTATACTGTCATAGAGAAAAATGAATGTAAATTCCTCATGAATTGCAGACACATTACATATTTCATAAGACTTAAAAGAAGCAAGAAATACTTCTTTTTTTGTTGAAATTGTAGCCTGATCATTACAATCTTCTTTTTCATGTATTACACTATTCAAAGGGATAATTATGCTTTCTTTGTAAAAAAAAAAAAAAAAGTATGGAAGACAACAAAAAAATTACCTTCTGTGGCTGTGTAATAGTTTTGCCATTCTCAACTATTGAAGTAGGTCACAGAGCTGGGAGGAAATGGAGGAGGAGGCTGGTAACTGATCAATTTAATCTAATAGTCTTGATTATTTAATCAATATAATTTTGTTTGGTATATGAAAAGTCACCAGAAAAATTTATTCAAAGTATAAAAAGCTTCTGTAATTTAAATTTAGGAGAAAACTGGGAGAGGGGCGTCATCTTTCATTGTTTTATTTTTTTATTTACTTACAATTTACATACAATAAATTGCACAGATTTTAGGCTTGCTGAGTTTTGAGAAATGTATCCATACAGTAACTGAAATGCAAACACATATAACTGTGTTCAAAAGGGCTTCATATTTAGTCTGTTATTATTATTTTCTTGAAATGCTCAATAACTTTATCTTTGAACTTGTGTTCTGTAAGTCGAGTCTGATTGGACAAAGGAGCAATGGTGTGCGTCTGCTGTTCCTTGTCTTCCCATTCACACGTGGGCTTTACAATGCCCCACGAGGACAGAATTCCAGAGGACAAATGATGAGTGAGGGTCCAGCGAGACTCAGTGTGAGGTCAGCATGTCACCTCTGGGAATGAATAAGCATAGGCACCACTTTCCATTGCAGTCAGAACTTGCTTCAAACACAGAAAGAAAGCAATGGGGTTCGAAGAAACATTAATGATCAAGGAACCTTAACCTTTGCTAGTTGTGTTACTTCCCTGTATTGGTCAATCACTTATGCTGAAAATGATGATATAAAAGAAAAGGGAAAGATAGGACCGAGCGTAACCCATAGTTCCTTTACCCTTCAGACCCACCATTAAGCAGAAGGGACAAAGCATTGGCAGAATGTTCATATATCAGGCCATGAAATAAAAACAGTTTTATGAGTTTTGTTCAGCACATTCACTGTTTGGATAAGAACAAAATACATATGTATGCATGAGCCACAAAATATGAATTGTGTAATTTCAGTTATTCTGCATACAAGATAAATGTTCTTACAGTTGCATTTAAAATTAGCATTGCACAATATAAGGATGAACAATAAATTTTAATATTTAATATTAAATTTAAATATAATGATTTTAATTTTTAATTTTTCTTTGTTGAGAAAAACATTGAATAACAAGTTTAAAATGCCATCACGATTCAAAAGACTTTGGAAGGAAGAAAAAGCTTTATATCTTACTACCTTTAATGACATTTTTTCCTGCTTTATGAACAATGCCCCCCATTTTCATTTTGCACTGGGCTATTCAAATAATGTGGCCAACCCTGCTGTATATAAATGGAATCTTACAATGTGGCTTCCTTGTGTCTTTTTTTTTTTTTTAGGTCAACGTGAACTGTTATGAGATTCATCCATGTTATTATGTATGGCAGCACTTCATTTCTTCCTATAGTTGAGCAGCATTTCATTATATGACTACCATTCCCCCTGTTGATGGACGTTTGTATTATTTCAAGTTTAGAGCTATTAAGAATAAAGGTGCCAGGGGCGCCTGGACGGCTCAGTAGGTTAAGCGTCTGCCTTCGGCTCAGGTCAAGATCTCAGGGTCCTGGGATCAAGCCCCATATCTGACTCCCTGCTCAGAGAAGAGTCTGCTTCTCCTTCTGCCCCCTTCCCCACTCGTGCTCTCTCTCTCTCTCTTTCTCTCAAATAAATAAATAAAATCTTTTTAAAATATTTTTAAAAAAAGAATAAAGGTGCCATGAACACGCTTGTATAGGTCTTTTTGTGAAAATATGTTTCATTTCTCCTAGGTAATAGGAGTAGAATTCCTAGATCATAAAAAAATTGTGACAGATACAGAAGAAAAGCATTTGACAAAATAGTAAAAAAGATTATTTATACTACTTCCTATCATTCTGATTTTTAAAACATTAACATTTTTCCTTATTTGCTTCAGATTCCCTCTTTTAAGGAATAAAATATTTGAAACAACTAAGATTCCACCCCAGCTAATTTTCCAACATCCCCAGATGTGACATGAAACTGAAATTCAGTTGTATCATTCCAAGCACATTTTATGCAAGTATATATCCATGAACTATGTATACATTTTTAAATGCTATAGAATTTATGTAGAAATTGTATCACACTCAATTATCATTCTGTAGTTTGCTTTTTCCAACATTACTGAGATTTAGCCATTTTGATAACTTTCTTTGCTTCCTTACTTGATCTTCTCAGCTAAACCCTTCACAGTAACACTAAACCAGAGTTTACTTATTCATTTCTCTACAATTTATCTGATCCCACATCTATCATCTTTACTATTACAAACAACATTGAAATAGACACCCTTGCACCTGTCACCTTGTCCATGTATGATAATTAATACGTAGATGTGAATTGCCAATTTGTAGGGTATGTGCACTTTGACTTTATTGAAAATCATAAAATTATCCTCCAAAATGGTTGTGCTAATTTACATTCCACAAGTAATGTCAGAATTCTCATTCACCTCACATTCTCACCAATACGTGATATAATCAAACTTTAAATTTTTTCTGATTATGGGTGCATTCCCCAAATTACTGAGAGTTTGAACATCTTTACATATGGTTATGGACCACATATGTTTCCTCTTTTGTGAATTATCTATCCATATCTTAGGCCTATTTTGTTTTTATTTTTGGTGTTTTTCCAATTGAGTTGTACCTGTTTTTTTATTCTGGACTCAAAGCTTTTGTTAGCTATGGATGTTGACAATTTAATGTTCCAGTAAAGTTCTTAATTTTATTTATGGTTTCTTGAGTCATATAGAAATTTTTAATTTAATTTAATTTTTAATTTTAGTGTAGTCAAAAACTTCTAATTTTCCTTGATGATCTGTTCTTAATTTGTCTTAACAAATCTTTTCCTATTCTAATGTCATATAGATATTCTTCCATATTTCCTTTCAAAAGTTTTAAGATTTAGATTTATCTTTATTTAAAAAAGAGAGATTAGAGCCTTCTGAGTCTGTGTTATTTGGCATCATAGTGGAAGTGATACAATGTAGCTCTTGAAATAGAAAAATAGGCAGAAAGAGCGTGGTGGGCATTCAGCTAACCCACGCCCACCGTGTTCTTCAAGTACAGTGAATCAACTTCCTGACCTCCAGTGGGCAGTTCTCAGGAAGAGAGATTTAGAGGTCAGCTGCCTAGAGCTAAACTGTATAGTATAATGCCAAATTTTGGATTTTATCCTATAGGTAACTGTGTGACATACAGTTATTGGTAAAAAAGAAGTAAGTTAAGAAAGAGCAAAAAGTTCAAGCAAACTTAGTCTTAATATGTTGTCATGTCCACATAACCATTTACACTATTAGTTGTGTAATATTTATCTTTAAAATTAATTCATTTTAAAACTTGGCAATATATATGTGAAATTACAAGCTAAACATGCTTTTCATAGCTTTCCCAACATATTAAAAGAAATATGGAACCATAAAAATAAAAATGGCTCCCATGTTTTGCATGACTGAAGTACACAACCGCCCTATAGTGAAAAACTTTGTGTTGTCGCTAATTAGATATGTGACATGGGCTGATGACCTAATGTCCCTATGTTTCAGTTCCTTCCTCTGTGAAATGGAGATGATACCTAGTGTTCAAAGGTCTTATGATGTTTACTTGACTACAAAACTGCAGGCCTGGCTCTTCCAGGGAAGATGGTGGAGTAGGAGGACCATAGGCTCACCTGTCCCACGGATGCAACTAGAGAACACTCACAGCAGGTGTGAATAACTCCAAACTGCAGGCCCAATGCTGGGTATGTGGTAAGCATGAGCAAATGTTCCCTCCTCCCTGCACATTCATTCAGCTCCTTCGATTAAGGATTAAGTATTAAGGCAAACGTTTGTACACATGTTCTCTATCTGATCCCTGGGTTATCTGTTCAATGCCAAATCTATTATTTTGACTATTTGCTGTATATTTTAAAATGAAAATAATGTTAAAGGAAGGTTTACAAAAGAAGAAACATTTACACAAAATATTTTTTTCAATGCATTGCCCTTAAGTACATGTATAATTTGCTTTATTTCAGCATTGCTTTTGTTTATGGGGATGACATTCAGAAGCAGTTGTTGCATCCAAATGTATTTCCTTAATTTATCTAGCAGAGGAACAATGGCTAGGTCATTTTTATGGTACTATATGCTATTTTAATTCTCAGTGAACTCCATATCCTCCATGGGTGGAGGATAATCCCTCATGATTAATGCTCAGTTTGGGGGTAGACTATAGAAGGAAGCTCTCAGAAAGAATCTAGAAGAAAGTGAATTATAGCCCCATGGCTTGTGGTAATTTTATCATAAATACAAATATTTACCTATTGATTAGTCACAGAAATTTATGCAAATGAAACTTATTATTGAAATTGATTGTTAGGGGCGCCTGGGTGGCTCAGTCAGTTAAGCGTCTGCCTTCAGCTCAGGTCATGATTCCAGAGTCCTGGGATCGAGCCCCACATTGGGCTCCCCGCTCAGTGGGGAGCCTGCTTCTCCCTTTCCCACTCCCCCTGTTTGTGTTCCCTCTTTCGCTATCTCTCTCTCTGTCAAATAAATAAATGATCTTAAAAAAAAGAAAGAAAGAAAGAAAGAAATTGGTTGTTAGCCCAATAAGACAAGAATGATACTGATAGAGTAATCAAAGGTTAGGGAAGATTAAAACAGGACTTTTCTTTGGGAAGTATTCTCATGCTTTGGACATTTATGAAGTTTAATATAGTTTTGTTTTGAAATGTCGTCCTGACCCAGTTTGGAGGCCCTGGCTAGAGGCCAGTCAGTTCTCTTTCTTGAGCAGTTGATGAAGTCCATACCCCAACCCCTTCCCTTACCTTCTGGGTCTCTCATACTCCAGGGCCAACAGGTACCCACCCTAATCGCCCCAGGCCAGGAAACCAGACAGCTCCAGACAACCTCTATGTCAGCAGCCCTGGAAATTACTCAAATTAGCCAATCCACATGGAGTCCCTAAAACCTAGCTAACTCCACCTTGCTTGCCATACTCAAGCCACTTCTTATGGCAACTTACTGTTACCATGTCCCCATGCAACCTCCTCTGTGGCCCTGGGTGACGACTTTACTCATTTGGAGCTGGATGTCACAAAAAATTCTGCATTTCATTTATCCCAGTGCCTGTGTGTTGTGTCCTAACTTCCAAAGAACCTACAATCCTACCTAATATTTTATCATTATACAACATGAAGTCATAATAGACAATGTTGTAAGTTTTCTCTCATTCCTTAGTATGCGTGACTAATTTCTAATTATTTCTCTCTAAAAATAATTAGTTACTTTTACAGTTAGAATTTCCAAAGAAGACTACCTTGAATCTCTCAGTGGGAATATACTCAGGAGATGAATTTTAGACACAGATACAGCAGCTAATATTTTCTCAAATAACTAAAATATTTTGCATGACCTTAACATCCAAGAAGCTGACAAAAAAGTTATAGGAAAGGTGAGAATTGTAAAAATACGGTCAATGAGAACTCTGTCATACCTATCGCTGATAGTGACCTTGCAAAGTAAAGGAAAGGCTGGTGGAAATTTTAGAAGATGATTAAATTTTATTTTTTAAGCATCTAGGATTTTTAGAGTATTGCACGCTGTGCCCGATCTCTCTACTAACCAATATATCTTTGTTGATATCTCAAATCATATTTGTAAACTAAGAAAGCTTATAGTACTGAAAAGAGCCATAGCTGTGGCATCAGAACAATCTGGATTCCAATCTTGGCTTAACCGCTATCTACCTTATGACATTGGGCAGATCATTCCAACTACTTTTTAAATATCATATGTACATGCATTTATAATTTTGACATAAATGCATAAATATGGTATCATTCACACATGTTTAAAACACTCATTTTTTAAAATCTTTTCCCCTTTTTCAGTTTGTTCCTCTATCATCCCCAGGTTCCATATCATCTGCCCCCACCCACCCACATATCTCTAGGTACTGGCGTTAAGTTAAAATTTATCATCTATATTTTTTCAGGTTTTTACAAGACATACATACATATACACATACACTGTAGCATATGATATACGTATATACATGTGGTGTGCATATCATATAACACCCATGCAAAGTAAACTAATAACCATCTCATTACACACACACACACGTTTCTTGCTTTTTTTCACACATCTCATGTAAATCCCACTATGCCTGGTAGACTAGCTATATTTACTTTTAATTGTGTGCCTATATTATAATTTATTCAGCCATTCTATTGATGAACATTTACTTTGCTTTATTTAGTTATGTATTCATTTCTCCTTTGCTGTATTTATTTGCTTACTTATTTATTTTTGCCACAATGCAGCAATAGACATCTTTGAAAATATGTTCTGATGTACTGAGGCTCATAATTCTATGTGATGCTTCCCAAGTAAATGACTACTGAGTTAAATGGCATGTGTATTTTAAAATTTTTGATAGATATTCCCTAATTGCTTTCCCAAAAAGTGGTCAAATCAATATTTTCACAAGCATGTTTGAGAGTTCATGTTTCCTATATCCCAGCAGCAATTGGTGTTAGCAGTCTTTTCAATTTTAGCCAATCTGATGTGAAGTGATATCTGTGTATTACCTTAAATTTGCTGATTATTAGTGAGTTTGGCTTCCTTTCAGCTTTTGTTGGTCATTTGGATTTGCTCATTTATTCATTTCCTACTCAAGTTTGTCATATTGTTTGTCTATTTGTTAATATAACAAAGAGGCAATAAAACAAATATTATATGTCAGATATTTATAGATAGACAAACATATCTGTTTGTTTTGCTAATTGCATTTTTACCATATATTTTTAATGTTTTTAAATCAAATATACTTATCTAAGTTTCTAGGCTTATTTAAGAAGATCTTCCACAGGGGCACCTGGGTGGCTCAGTTGGTTAAGCACCAACTCTTGTTTTCAGCTCAGGTCATGATCTTGGGGTCATGGGATCAAGCCTCACGTCGGGGTCCACACTCAGTGGGAGTCTGCTGGAGATTCTGTCTATCCCTCTGCCCCTCGCCCTCCTCTCTCTATCTCTCTCTCTAATAAATAAATAAATCTTTAAAAAAAAGAAGAAGAAGACCTTTCACAAACCTAGACTGTGCATATAGCTTAGATTTTATTGTAGGAGTTTTATCATTTTATTTCTTACACTCGATTGGTAATATATGATAGATCCCCATTGTGTCAGCACCATTTATTAAATAATTAAAACACGAGTTTTGTCATTCACTAAATTTATTCTTTTTCTAAAGATTTTATTTATTTATTTGTCAGAGTGGGGAGGGCACAAGCAGGGGGAGCTGCAAGCAGAGGGAGAAGCAGGCTCCCTTCCGAGCAAGGAGCCCGATGCGGGACTCGATCCCAAGACCCCGGGATCATGACCTGAGCCAAAGGCAGTTGCTTAAGGACTGAGCCACCCAGGCAGCCCTCACTATATTTATTCTTAAGTATTTCATAGTTTTGTTACTATTACAATTTTTTTCATTTACTTTACTGAAATTTATTACTAGAGTAGAAAACAATACTGGTTTTTAAATTTAGCTAATACTCGTCATTTTATTGCTCACTAAAAGCCTGAAATTTAATCATAGGACTACTGAATGCTTCCCTTACCTTAAAATTTACCACTACATTGCCAAAAGTTTATTTACTGCAGTTCCTTTCACCCAGCAAATCATGTTTAGGTATCAAGAAAAAATTACAAGACATACAAAAAGGGAAAAAAATGTGAAGAGACAGACCAAGCATCAGAACCAGACTCAGATATGACAGAGTTGCTGGAATGATCAGACCAGGAATTTAAAACAACTCTAACTGACCTACTAAGGGCTCTAATGAAAACAGTAGATGGTATGCAAGAACAGACGAGCAATGCAGGCAGCGACATGGGAATTCCAAGAAGAACTACAAAGGGAATGCTAGAGATCAAAAGCACTCTAACAGAAATGAACAATGCCTTTGATTGGGCCGATGAGTAGATTATATTTGGCTGAGGAGATTATCTCTGCACCTGAGGATATCTCAGTAGAAATTTCCAAAACTGGGACGCCTATGTGGCTCAGTCCTTAAGCAGCTGCCTTCGGCTCAGGTCATGATCCCAGGGTCCTGGGATTGAGTCTCACATCCAGCTCCCTGCTCTGCAGGAAGCCTGCTTCTCCCTCTCCTACTCCCCTTGCTTGTGTTCCCTCACTCGCTGTGTCTCTCTCTGTCAAATAAATAAATAAAATTTTTTTAAAAAAAAGAAAGAAATTTCCAAAACTGAAAAGCATACAATGTCTGCTTTCAGACCACAATGGAATTAACCTAAAAATCAATAACAAACAGATAGCTGGAAATCCCTAAATACGTGGAGATTAAGCAACACACTTTCATATTAACACATGCGTCAGAGAAGAAATCTCAAGGAAGATTTTTAAATAATTTAAACTAAATTAAAATGAAAATACAACTTATCAAAATGTGTGGGATGCTGTTAAAGTAGTACTTAGAAGGAAATTTATAGCATTGAGTGTATATATTAGCAAAGAAGAATGCTCTAAAATCAATCATCTAAGCTCCTACCTAAGGAAAACAGAAAAAAATGAGCAAATTAGATCCAAAGTAACTAGAAAAAAAAAAATTAGAGCAGAAGTCAATGAACCTGAAAATAGAAAATCAATAGGGAAAGCAACAAAATCAAAAGCTGGTTGAAAATATCAATAAAATTAATAGACCTCTAGCCAAGTTAACCAAAAAAAAAAAAAAAGCAGATACAGATTGCTAATATCAGAAATGAAAGAGAGGACAATACTACAGAGCCCTTTATAAAAATGGATAATTATCCTTTACTAAATGGATAAAAAAGGAATACAATGAACAACTCTATGCACATAAATTTGATAACCTAGATGAAATGGACCGATTCCTTAAAAGACAAAATCTGCCAAAACTCACACAAGAAGAAATGGACAATCTAAGTACCCAAAGCAACCTACACATTTAATACAATCCTTATCAAAATACCAAGAGCATTTTTCACAGAGCTAGAACAAACAATCCTAAAATTTGTATGGAACCACAAAAGACCCCGAATAGCCAGAGCAATCTTGAAAAGGAAAAGAAAAGCTGGAAGCATCACAATTCCAGACTTCAAGTTACATTACAAAGCTGAAGTAATCAAAACTATATGGGACTGGCACAAAAATATTTACATAGATCAATGGAACAGAATAGAAAATGCAGAAATGGACCCACAACTATATGGTTGATTAGTTTTTGACAAAGCAGGAAAGAATATCCAATGGAAAAAAGTCTCTTAGACAAATGGTGTTGGGAAAACTGAACAGTCACATGCAGAAGAATGAAACTGAGGAATGAGATCTTGCCATTTGCAACGACGTGGATGGAACTGGAGGGTATTATGCTGAGCGAAATAAGTCAAACAGAGAAAGACATGTATCATATGACCTCACTGATATGAGGAATTCTTAATCTCAGGAAACAAACTGAGGGTTGCTGGAGTGGGGGGTGGGGTGGGAGGGATGGGGTGACTGGGTGATGGACACTGGGGAGGGTATGTGTTCTGGTAAGCGCTGTGAATTGTGCAAGACTGTTGAATCTCAGATCTGTACCTCTGAAACAAATAATGCAATAGATGTTAAGAAAGAAAAAAAGAAGAAGAAGAATGTAGCAGGAGGGGAAGAATGAAGGGGGGGAAATCGGAGGGGGAGAAGAACCATGAGAGACAATGGACTCTGAAAAACAAACTGAGGGTTCTAGAGGGGAGGGGGTTGGGAGGATGGGTTAGCCTGGTGATGGGTATTGAGGAGGGCACGTTCTGCATGGAGCACTGGGTGTTATGCACAAACAATGAATCATGGAACACTATATCTAAAACTAATGATGTAATGTATGGGGATTAACATAACAATAAAAAAATTAAAAAAGAAAAAAAAAGAAGAAGAATGAAACTGGACCACTTTCTTACACCATCACAAAATAAATTCAAAATGGGTGAAAGACCTAAGTGTGAGACAGGAAACCATTAAAATCCTAGAGAAGAACAAAGGCAGCAACCTCTTTGACCTCAGACATAGCAACACTTAGCTTTCATTTAAAACATCACCAATTAAAAGCTAAAACTTTAACAATTTTCTCTTTCTTAGAATACAAGTTCAGGTGACTGGAAAGGCCTTGACGTGGCATGGCCAGGACAGTCATAATGATCCTTACGTGTATGATTCAGTCACCCACAAGGCAAATTGTGAAACCTGCCCGTTTCACAATTTGTGAATAGATGGAACATTCTGCAGCTAATCAGCTGATGCAGCTGTGTGCCAAGTTATCTGGGAACACATTCTTAAAATCACCCTAAGACTGAAATGGTACACCGAGAGAGAACATTAACATGTGTGATTGTTTGTGGGTAGCTGTGCACTGAAGCATCTTGGAAAATCCCTGCTGTGAATAAGGAGAGAAAACATTGGGCAGGAAATGATGGCCCATCAAGGGTACAAGGGTCACTGGAGCCAACCTTGATTCCCTTTTCTTACTCAGAGCCTATGCCAGAATTAGCAATTTTCTTTACAAATTTAGCCCATAAACCAGTCACATGACCCTTATCATAATAGATGGCTTAGAGTGGTTGACTAAGAAGAGACCAAGAAAGAGTAAATGACCACGCGCACACACACACACATACACACACACACACACACTCAATCTGCCCTACACCAAGTAAACATCATTTCATTAGTATGCTTTGTTGATAATGAATTTGCTTAAAGGTAAATATTCGGAGGGATAGTTAAAACTATTAGTATTTTGTCCCACATTATGAATTACATATGACAAATAAGTATGCAATTAAAAAAAAAACTCAGTTACTATAACACCAAGTGGCAGAGAGTTTACATCTTGGTAGCTAGATGATTCTATTTTGCTGGGCTCCCATATGAGTATGTAAGTGAACAGGTAGGAACTGAAGAAGAAGATAGATTGCTTCCCTACTAAAATCACATTTGAAAGTCCAGAAAAAATCTGGAAGGAAGGAAAATAAAGTTATACATTTAGGCAATAAATCAGGGAAGTGAGCAAAGTGCACTTGATGGTCTTGTGGCAAAGAAAAGGACGTTAAAGAAAAATACTTAAGGAGTACCTCAGGTTTTTTACTTATAGACATATGCAGTATTACCTCTCTCCTCCAAATCACCTGTGAGGTAACCAGCAAGTTCTATATAGCTCACTAATGTTTTTTTCTGAAGCACATTCTTTTGTGAGGGGAGTTCACAGAAGGCAATGAGGGGACAGCTGACATTTGAATCACCATTGGACTGAAAACTGCAGGAATTAGAGTCTGAACCTGCAGTCGGAGTTACTGTCCTACCTTATTATAGGGCTGGACGTGGAGGTAGAATGGAAAATAGTGTATATCCCTTCGGTATATGGAAAAGTTGAATCATTCAGTCAGCCAGTCACTATCTACTGAGCACCTATTATGTGTGCTTTGATACAATGGAAGGTTTCACTCTTGGAATCATTTATGAAATCTGAAAGACACAGTGCAGCCAAGTGATTAAGCATTGAGTTCCAAACCGTGGTTTCAGCACTTACTGGTTGTTAACCTTAGGAGAGTTTCCCAGGCTTGCTTCTTCTTCTTCTTCTTCTTCTTCTTTTTTTTTTTTTTTTTCTTTTTTTGGAGTAGGGAGGGCTCTAAATACTAAATACTCTTTAGTTTTTAAGTTTTTTAATTCCAGTGAGTTAACATACAGTGTGGTATTAGTTTCAGGGGTACAATATAGTGATTCAACACTTCCATACCACACCCGGTGCTCATTACAACAAGTGCCCTCCTGAATCCCCATCACCTATTTCACCCATCCCCCACCCACCTGCCCTCTGGTCCCTCAGTTTTCTCATTGGTAAAGTGAAGACGATACCTTTGCTCTGCTACAGCATGTGTCTGTAATGTGAGTTGACTCAGTCATGACTGGTAAATGAGAGAATGCTGTGGATATAATGCAGTAATGTGCTGGTTCACATGGGATTTTTCTCTACGTGGTTTGTGTTTCGCCTCACTAAGTATCCGCAGCTGAATGCAAAGTGTGTGAAGACCCTGATGCAGTGAGCTATGGGGGGATGCAGGGCTGTGAGGGATGCAAACTGGGCTCCCTCTTGCTGTTGGGTAAGTGTGACTTGATTCGGCACAATATCTGCCTGGCAATGATTATCTGCATGGTGCTTCCTGACTGGCGCATGTCATTCTGTAAGGAGTGTCTGTTCTTTCTTATATCCTCATCAGTCCAGCAAACCCCACATTTTTAGAAAGTTAAAGTCTCGTATTTTCTATAGCATTTTTTTCTACATTGTTGATCCGGAAAAACTACACATAAACTCCCATTTTACTTATCAGGCATTTATCATGTTTTTAAAAATGTGCTATTTTAATTAACTCTATCAATGCTGCACTTAGAAAGTTTTCTTTGTTTTGAATGGTCTCCTTTTAACCTTATATTCACTATGAACCCTGCTGGCTTAGTGCAAACGTTTGCAGAATGTGTTTTTTAGGAACATGTGTGTTGCATTTTAGTGAAAAAACCTAGAGTATCTATCTTGTAGAATTTTTTTTGTGGCTCAAGTGGATTAATAGCATAAACATCTCTGATATCGCCACCGCTTACCGCGTTCTAGGTGCTGTTCTGAGCACTTTACACGTAAATGTCAGATGAAGCTAGCACTTCATAAATATTCACTTTTATCAGAGGAAACGTTTAACTAATATACATGCCCATGGTGCCCTGAATCAAGGTCATAGGTTATGCCATTACATATCTCAGGGGAGAGGAGAGATGCACACCAAAGACGTTGCATATTTGTATATGTAGTGTGATCATTTCCTGCTGACTGGCCGTGCAGTGTCTGGTTTTAACAAAATCATATGATGGTAGTAACCTGTGTTGAAGAAGAGGAACCCTTCCTAAGTAGTAGAGAGGGATGGTTAGGGCCAGCAAAGGACCTGCCATGAATAGTCTTTTTAGCTCCTATAAGCTTCCATTTATAGTTAGATTTCAAATGAGAGGAGTAGCATATTAATTTAAATTTATTTTAAAACTGTCATTAGTGACTTATCTCTCACACCATCGTGGCCTTTTAGGTGGAGACAAGCTATGACCCTAGGGCAAAGGAGGCCCCAGTGATTTTTAGTTCGCATAAGTGATTTCTTCCTAACCAAGGCTTAAGACCAGTTTGGTAAAGTTTATCTTTGACACCCTGTTTCTTCTTTTCCTTTTCTTTTTGGGCTTTGTGATCAGGTAGCATGGTCTTGAATCCCTTCCATTGTAGCAAAGCACATGTAATAGATGCTCAGTAATTGGCTGATGGAATAATTCAACCTTTTCATATACCAAGGGGATATACAAAACTCTCCATTCTACCTCCACATCCAGCACTATAATAATGTACTACAGTAACCCCTATAAGCCTTGGGTTTTTTGGTTTTTATTTTTATATTTTTTTACAAATATTCCAAGAGGCTACTCTTTTTTTTTTTTCAGCTTTACTGAGGTATAATTGACAAATACTATTATATAATATTTAAAGTGTACACTCTGATGATTTGATATATGTATACATTGAGAAAGGACTAACACATGGAATTAATTAATACATCCATCACCTCATATATTTTTTTTTCTTTTTTTGGTGAAAATATTTAAGTTTTACTCTCTTAGCAAATTTCAACTATACGATTCAGTACTATTAACATAGTCACCATGTTATACATTAGATCCTCAGACCTTATTGATGTTATAACTGAAAATTTGTACCCTTTACCAATGTCTCCGTATTTCCTCCATCCCCCGGCCCCCAGCCCCTGACAATGGCTTTTCTAGTCTCTGTTTCTATGGGTTCAACTTTTTGTTTTTTTAGATTCCACATATGAGTAATATCATACAGCATTTGTCTTTCTCTATCTGGCTTATTTCACTTAGCCTAATCCCCTCCAGATTCATTCACGTTGTAACAAATGACAAGATTTCGTTCTTTCTTAAGGCTGAATAATACTCCATTGTATATTCATAGCACATCTTCCTTATCCATCAATAGACACTATTCACAGAGTGAAAAGGCAACCCACAAATGGAAGAAGATATTTCCAAGTCATATATCTGATAAGGGATTAATACCCAGAATATATAGAGAACTCCTAAAACACAACAACTTGATTCAAAAATGGACAAAGACTTGAATAGACATTTCTCCAAAGAAGACATACAAATGACCAATAAGCTTATGAAACGATGCTGTACTTAAGGGAAATGCAAATCAAAACTACAATGAGATATCACCTCACATCCATTAGGATGGCTACTTTCGAGAAAACAAAAAACAAGTGTTAACAACAAGTGTTAGGTGGGAATGTAAAATGGTATAGCCACTGGAAAACAGTATGGAGGTTCCTCAAAATATTAAAAATAGAACTGTCAAATGATTTAGCAATTCCCCGGATATATACCCAAAAGAATTAAAAGCAAGATCTCAAAGAGTTATTTGTATGCCACATTTATAGCAGCATTATTCATAATAGCTAAAACGCGGAAGCATGCAAGTGTCCATCAACCAATGAATGGATAAGCAAAATGTGGTATATACATTCAATGAAATATTATTCAGCCTTAAAAAGGAAGGAAACACTGCAAATGGTGCAACAGGATGAACATTGAGGACATTATACTGAGTGAAAAAGCCAGATACTCTGTCATTCCACCTGTATGAGGTACTTAGAGTAGTCAAAATTATAGAGACAGAAAGCATCATAGTGTTCACCTGGAGCTGGGTGGAGGGGAGAATGGGAAGTTATTGTTTAATAGATATAAACTTTAAGTGTTACAAAATGAAATGAGTTACGAAGATGGATGGTGGTAATGGCTGTATAACAAAGTGAATGTATTTAATGCCTACAAAGTGTATGCTTAAAAATGGTTAAGATGGTAAATTTTATTTTACGTATGTTTCAACACAATAAAAAAAAAGGTGGCGGAAGAAAAAAAATTCTTAAGTGTCCATTGACAGACACTTCAGCTGTTCCCCTACCTTGGCTATTGTGAATAATGAGCTTGGGAGTACAGATCTCTTCAAAATAATGATTTCACTTCCTTGGATATATTTGCAGAAGTGGGATTTCTTGAGGAACTTCCATACTGTTCTCCAGAGTGGCTGTACCAGTTTGCATCCCCACCAGCAGTGCACGACTCTCCCTTTTCTCCACATCCTCACCAGCATTTACCTCTTGTCTGTTTGATAATAACCACCCTAAGGGTAGGAGATGATATCCCATTGTGGTTTTGATTGGCCTTTCCCTGATGATTCCTGATGCTGAGCATCTTTTCATGTGCCTGTTGGTCATTTGTACATCTTCTTTGGAAAAATGTCTCTTCAGGTCCTTAAAGGCCTTGTTTATAACAGGTGGTTAGGATAGTGAGACTCTGCCTTCATCACCTCTGTACATTCTGAGTGCAGAGGGAGCATTCATTACACTCAATCGGTGTACCTGGCTTGGAAAATTAATCTGGTAATTATTATTGTAGTCGATCCAAGAGCAAAATTCAATTATTACAGCTGATCTGATCTAGAGCTTAGTAATTCCCCTATAAATTGATGCTCTAATTTATTCCACATACTTACATGTAGAAATATATTCTGGTCTAGTTTTCATAGGTTTTATACTAATTATTCATTGCACTCGGATTCTCTGAAATTAAGTGCCCCCCTCACTGCCAGCAGCAGGAGTTGCTGTCCATTCCCTGTCCCAAGGAAATAACTCCTGCAGGGTGGGAACTCACCTATCTTCCTCACAGCTGCTTACCACACACCCAGGCTATTATGTTGATCTGGAGACAAGATGTGCTACAAGAGCCCGTGCGCTGCTTCTTGCCTCCTTCCGTTTCTCTCTTTCTTCTGTTTGGGCATAGCACCGATTTATAGAGGTAAAAAAAAAAAAAAAAAAATTGGAGAAGCAGTATATACAGTCATTTGTTCTAGCACTTGTGTTGGTTTATTTTGTTTTTCAGAAAATATTTGCTGTATTTTTCAAATAGTTTATCAGTTTATTTGCCTAATTGGTTTCTTAGCTCAGCCTTATATATTAAAAAAAAAAAAAATCATGGGGCACCTGGGGGCTCAGTCAGTTAAGCATCTGTCTTCGGCTCAGGTCATGATCCCAGGGTCCTGGGATCGAGTCCTGCAACAGGTTCCCTGCTCAGCGGGGAGCCTGCTTCTGCTGCTCCCCCTGCTGTGCTCTCTCTCTCACTCTCTCTCCGTCAAATAAATAAATAAAATCTTTGGGGCGCCTGGGTGGCTCAGTTGTTAAGCGTCTGCCTTCGGCTCAGGTCATGATCCCAGGGTCCTGGGATCGAGCCCCGCATCCGGCTCCCTGCTCAGCGGGAAGCCTGCTTCTCCCTCTCCCACTCCCCCTGTTTGTGTTCCCTCTCTCGCTATGTCTCTCTCTGTCAAATAAATAAAATCTTTTAAAAATAAATAAATAAATAAAACCTTTAAAAAATAAATTAATTAAAATAAAATAAAATTAGAGACTTTCACCACACACATACACACACACACACACACACACACACAATACCCAGCAACATACCATTGTTGCTATGAAATAAATGGTCTCTATCTTGCTCTCCCCAGACTCACATATGCATTGTGATTGAGGCAGAAAAGGAGGTCATGGAGGAACAGCCTACCGAAGCTTCTTCCAATTTTAAACATCCTCGGCCCTTTCCCAAGGGATTGGAATTTCAAGCACACAAATCAGAGGCGTTTGAGACTGGCTCCGTGATGCTCTGCAAGCTAACTGAAAAATTCTGTTAAGCGGTATCATGTGCCAAGAAACCTCTGAGCCTTTCTAGACCTAATTTTGAGTCTGCAGGAGCAGAACCAGAAGTATTACTGAACAATATTTTACCAGATTGAGTCAAATTGAGTAGCTATTTTTCATTCATCTTTTATGGAGGTGAAATAGCACAGTGGCGAAGAACACAGGCTTTGGGGTTACACTGATCAGTCACTTGCCAGTTAGGTGGGGCTAGGCATGTTACTTAATCTCACCAAGATTTAGTCTTCTTATCAATAAAATGAGGAATCAGAGTCAATAATTTGTGTAAAGTATTTAGCACAGTACCCGGCAACAGTAATTCAATAAATTTTATTCATGAAAATAGCAGAGCAAATCCTGCTTGCAGTCTTTGCTAGTATACACAGTGTGTGCAGATCACAGATCATCAGAACATTGGAAAGTAACTCTTAGAAACATCCTGCAACTGTTCTATTGCCATGAGTTAAGCACAGCCTAAGGAAACGTACTTTAGTCCAGGTTGATTAGAACTAAAGTTCCCCAGATTAAGTGAAAAATTCACAAAGGGCAGGCAATGAAAGTTTTACACACTGTGACTTTATGATCTATAACTTTCCTTAAAATTAGAACTTTCCACAGAATGGTCAAAAAGGCTTGAAATGAATGAAACATGGTTTTATAACTAAAATATTTGCAATTATAGTAAAGATTTCTAGGCATTTAAATCATAGAAACTATAACTACACAGATATTTCAAAGATCACTACAAAAATTTAAGCTGATGCATTGAAGACTTTTGAACTAAACATTATCAAACTCCTAAGTCATCCATTATGCTAGGACATTTAATGCTATATAAAAACACCATGATTTAATAAAATGTGTGACCTTTATTAAGAATTCCTTGTATCTCCCACCTCACACCAGTCAGAATGGCTAAAATTAACAAGTCAGGAAACGACAGATGTTGGCGGGGATGCGGAGAAAGGGGAACCCTCCTACACTCTTGGTGGGAATGCAAGCTGGTGCAGCCACTCTGGAAAACCGTATGGAGGTTCATCAAAAAGTTGAAAATAGAGCTACCATACGATCCAGCAATTGTACTACTGGGTATTTACCCCAAAGATACAAAAGTAGGGATCCGAAAGGGTACATGCACCCCGATGTTTATAACAGCAATGTCCACAATAGCCAAACTGTGGAAAGAGCCAAGATGTCCATCAACAGATGAATGGATAAAGAAGATGTGGTATATATATATATATATATATATATATATATATATATATATA